>NC_042983.1:19992655-20316551 GCF_901001165.1 Salmo trutta | reverse complement strand
TGAGACCTTGGAGATGGAGAAGGCACAGTACACTCTTCCTGATGGCAGCACATTGGATGTGAGTCATTTTAGATGCATTCGCAACATGTATTGTTCTGAAAGTTGTTCAATATTACTATTTTGACATTATCATGTAAACTTTTGTATTTATACCGAATTATTGACAGCTTGTTATACCCTGTTTAGATTGGCCCTGCTCGATTCCGAGCCCCAGAGCTTCTCTTCCGTCCAGACCTGATAGGGGACGAGAGTGAAGGAATCCACGAGGTTCTGGCTTTTGCCATTCAGAAGTCAGACATGGACCTGCGACGTACACTCTTTTCCAACATTGTCCTCTCTGGGGGCTCCACTCTCCTCAAAGGTATTCATTACAATTATTTCCCACCAATTACATATTGAGGACTGGCAAACAACAAACGTTTCACTCCATTCCTTAAGCATTGGCTTATTGTCCTTGTTTTACATGTTTTCTTTCCCAAAGGTTTTGGTGATCGATTGTTAAGTGAAGTGAAAAAGTTGGCACCCAAAGATGTGAAAATAAAGGTATTTGCTACCTTAACCTTGGGGACTCCTTTACATATGTATGAGCAGCAATTTCAATGTACTAAATGTTTAATGTTGGTTCAACAATTATCATCCATTTCTGAACTAGTTGTGCTGTGTCAGTCCATTTATTTCCCTGATTTACTCTTTGTTAGATCTCTGCACCCCAAGAACGACTCTACTCCACGTGGATAGGGTAAGTAACATCATGTGATCAGCCACAGACTAAACAGATTAGTCTCTGTTTCCAGAGTTATGATCCTCTTGTTGCATGCTTGAAGGGGCTCCATCCTTGCGTCACTGGACACCTTCAAGAAGATGTGGGTGTCAAAGAAGGAGTATGAGGAAGACCGAGCACGTGCCATCCATCGGAAGACCTTCTGAAGAGGTGGGCGGTGCTCCTATTATGCCCAAAAACCTCTGGTTCAAGTCCACCAACTACTCCACTACACCCCCTTCCCCATTACCCCTATGATAAGGAGAGTTCATGGCTCCCTATGGCATGCCTTCTACAGACTCCCCTACACACGCCAAATGACGGGGACACTGGCCAGCACTGGCAAAGTGTTGGGCAGCCATTACCAGACAGACCCAGAACCTGTCCCAATGACAAGGCTTTAAGTTGCATCTCTTGATATTGTGGACTTTCCTTATTTTTAACATTTAAGGCAAACCTGCATTACAGGATGCAAATTCTGTATTTTACGATTTGTTGTGCCCCATATGAAATGGATCATAAAATCCTTAACTTAAATGGCAATGAAGGGGAACGTTCTGCTTTACTTTGATGTATAGATTCAATTAAGAAATGTGTTTTTACCTTTTGGGTTTTGTTACTGTGGCACATTAAACATAGTGTGCGAAGACACCTTAAGAACTTCTTGTTATAAAGTTTTCTTTATTTCCCACAGTCTGAATATCCATCAGCGTCTTTCAACTGTCCATCAGCGTCTTCAACTTTCAAACCCAAGTTGATGTAAATTGTATTGAAAATATTTGATGATCGGTTTATCACCTGGTGCCATTTTAACTCAATGTTGTTAGGGAATTAAACATTAAATCTTGAGTGGACCACATGAGTTAAAAGCACTTTCAGTGTTGTGCTGATGGAGAATATTCTGACGAAATTCATATGTTCCAAACCTGTATGGTTTGCTAAACTTTTAAACTGGACCGACAGTGACGTGACAATGGGTTGGTTGTCATGCTTCTTCTGCCAGATGTTTGCAAGCTAAACAGAATTGGTTTTAGTGACTTCATTTCAGATCAAAATATGTATTGTGTTAGTTTCAAGGGTAACAGTTTGACCATATCCTGCTGGCATAATAACTCTTATAGGCAAATACTAACAGTATTGCTGAAATATTATTTTTTAATCGAGTTGTACATTGGAGTGTTGCTTGCACTTTCATTTTGTAAATTTAGTTACAATAAATGAGTGCACTCTGCTGGGATGTGATTATTTTTGTTATGCTGAATACATTAGCAATGCTGACGCCATGTAAGATTTTGATTTAAAATGGCAAAATAATATACATTTGATTATTTTATCAGTTTCTTTGGTGTGGAAAAGTGGGATCCTTGGTGTCCAACTCTGACATGCCCCATTGAGGTTGAAATTTAAAATGGGTTTAAAAATGGTTAAGTGTAATGATGTCCCAAAGATTCCAATTATCACCTACCATGGGTGTGTTCCACCAAAGATAATGAATATACTGACAAGCCACGTCTCTCCACCCTAACAATTGGAGTCATTGTCCACAAAGTGGCACGATGGGTTGTCTAGTTCCCGCTTATCCTCTGGATTGGTGGATACATCTCATTATTGCAATCCTTTTTTAAACACAAACTATATTTAAATCGCAACTAGTTCTATAGCAGATTAGTAAAAATTGCCTTTTTCCCTTGAGATTACAACCTTACTTTCAGTTATTTGAAAATTAAATCTCTAAAATATCACTTTTTAAAACAAGCCATAGAAATCTGTTTGCAATTTCAGTTTTATCCACCAGAAAAGAATAAACATTAAAACTATTTTGGTTAAACTCAAATATACTAATAGATGTTTTATTTTTAATGGTATGGTATAAATAGATCTGGTGGAGTTGTCACACGCAGTTAACAAAATGATATGAAAATGTCTGCTCTAGAGACGGTATGGAACTTGTCTGTCAGCCCTGCATTACCAAAATTGTGCTAAATAAAAATGTATGCTAGTTTAATTTAAGGACAAAAAAATTGGCAGCTGCACCATAGAGGTTTCAAAATAGTTGGAATGAGATTTTCGATGAACAAAACAACGCCAGAAAAAAACTTGGGTTTTTTCAATTTAAATTATACAAAATTCTTGCAACCAATAGAATGTTATATATATATATGAGAGGGACAACCATCCCAGCTCTGCAGAGTTTCCTGCGAAGAGATCATTAGATCACTAAAAGCAAATATCAAAGTTTGAATATTCGATGAGGGTTGTATCCAATGTGGATGCTACGCTACTAGCATAATTGTATGAATATGCATAGCCATCTCGTGACAACTCCGATATAAAGTGTTTTATCTCAAAGTTCCGGGGATGTCACGTGTCCTAATATCAGTACACTCTTAACAACTTTAGCATTACGAAAGTTCTATTTGATCAAATAAACCTCACATAGCAAATATGTGAGGTGAGCGAAACATCGAAAAAACGCCACCTGCTGGGACTCTCTTCCTCTACGTCTCTGGTACCCCTGAGCGGGTGTGGATCGGGCTATACAAGAACGGTGTGACATAAATACTTAACCATATTCAAGAATGATGGCACGCACCGGCTTGTAAAACGAGTACACCCAATGTTGGCCCTTGATTGGCTCACCTACTTTCTGATTCAAAATCTGATTGGTTGGTTTGTGAACCCCTAAGAAATATGTCCATTCCATTGGTAGACTGGAGTTCAACGTTTTCTTCTTGCGTTTCGTCCCACTGTCAAATCTGCTAGCTAGCTGCTCTGGAACGTCCTGCTGTGGCTCATTGTTCTAGGATTAGTATTTAAACGTGTTACAAAGAATGAGAAGAGTTACTCTTTTTGTGAACGGGACGTCCAAAAATGGCAAGGTGCGTACAGTTAGTTAGCTTAGCTATTGGGCT
Source organism: Salmo trutta (assembly GCF_901001165.1). Taxonomy (NCBI): domain Eukaryota; kingdom Metazoa; phylum Chordata; class Actinopteri; order Salmoniformes; family Salmonidae; genus Salmo; species Salmo trutta. Next base: position 20,312,879 of record NC_042983.1, on the reverse strand, counting down.
AACGATAGCTAATTGTACGGTAAGACTGTCTATGTAATGTAACGTTAATGCGGCCCTTAGCTTCGATGCAACTAAGCGAGTTTGTAACAGCCAAATGTCCCAACAAACTCGCTTAGATGCATCGAAGCTATGCGGCCCATATAATTTGTGTAGCTAGTGTACATAGTTCGATAACGCTAGCTAGTTCATCTGAGGTTGTTTGGCATTGGGAACACGAACAAACGTAGCTATCGACTAACTAATTTCCTAGTTAGCTATCTGGCTACATTACAGGTAGACTCAGCAATATGACATCATCATTCAAAATTGGGCCATTTCCTTCTTACAGAAGTCAACAACAGTGTTTTCAAACAAACAACATTTAAACCTGCCACCCACCATTGCCTCTTCACAATGTTGGTATGTTTCAAGGGAGGGGCACATTTGGAAGAACTGGTGCCAGTCTTGGTGGATTTTAACTTTGCTGTTGACATCTGTATATAAGCAGTCGTCCAGCGGTGTATCGTTATATTGTTGAGTCTACCTTTTAGTTTGCTAGCAAGAGAGAATGGGTTTGCCCAAATAAGTATGTTTTGTGACAATAACTCAGTTTTCCTTAATTAGGTTGTAGCTGTGTATGGGACCTTGGCCGACCTGTTATCTGTAGCAAGCAATAAGTTGGGAATCAAAGCCTGTAATTTATACAATGGAAAAGGTGGTCTTATAGATGACATAGCGCTCATCAGGTAGTGTACATTTCCTTCAACACTTTGTGGTTTCATGTCTTTGGAATGTCCTTACTCCAGCCAATATTACATATGAATTTCTCTACTATTCCTTTATTATAGGGATGATGATGTTTTGTATGTCTCAGAGGGGGACCCCTTTGGTGAGTTTGTCTAATTCTTTCCAAGTCTTTTCAAACCATTTGGTTCTTTAGAATGTGGTGAGTTAACCCTCTGAATAATGTTATCTTAGACCCACAGAATGATGTCAGGACTACATACGGCCTGCCTAGGGCACACACAGATTGGCTGACCCTTAATATTGGGGGGCGTCTCTTCACCACCACACGGTATGCAATGGAGGAGTTGTTTCAATGGTCTATGAATATCGAAAGTCACACAGGAATATCTCTGTTAATATTATTGCCATCTACTTTCTTTGGTCCCTTTTTTTTCCTCACAAACTATGGTCCTTTTTACAGCAGCACCTTGGTCAGCAAGGAGCCAGAGAGCATGCTTGCTCACATGTTCCGGGAGAAGGGTAAACAATAATGAAGTTTGTCACATCTAACACTGCTGATCTTATACATGAGACCTTTTCTGTTGTAATTTACCCATAAGTATGGCTTATCTTTGCTCTGCAGATGTATGGGGTAACAAACAGGATGAACGTGGGGCTTACCTGATTGACCGCAGCCCAGAATACTTTGAGCCTATTCTTAATTACCTGCGACATGGCCAGCTCATTATCAATGAAGGTATCAATTTACTTGGTAAGTATGGCATTTACAGGTGATGCTTTCATTATCTTTATTCTATGATAAAGCTCACAGATGAATGATAGCACTTCAGTTGTGCATGTTGACTACAGCATGAAGTCTTGACAACATATTTGCTATGATTAGTAAATCTAATCTGTTTTTCAGGGGTTTTGGAGGAGGCTCGATTCTTTGGAATTGAGCAGCTGGCTGATCAGTTGGAAGTAGCAATAAAGGTGATGAACTCATGGCCTTGTGGATGCCAAGCAAGCGCCATATTTCAAATGATTTATTTAATCTTGTCACAGCATATTGATCCATGTCACCACATGCTTTTCTCCAGAATAACCAGCCACCTGAGGACCACTCTCCCATCTCTCGCAAGGAGTTTGTTCGGTTTCTGCTGGCTACACCCACCAAATCAGAGCTCCGCTGTCAGGTAAAACCACATTTTCTAAAAGGACAACGCACTGCTGAACTTTCGATGCAGTGTACCTAACATGTGACCATGACAAATAATACCTCTCTCCATCCAAAAGGGACTTAATTTCAGTGGTGCTGACCTCTCTCGCCTCGACTTGCGCTACATCAACTTCAAGATGGCCAACCTGAGTCGCTGCAACCTGACACATGCCAACCTATGCTGTTCAAACCTGGAGCGGGCTGACCTCTCTGGGGCCAACCTCGATGTAAACCCATTAGCTCCTTCATTAGCTTATGAAACCTACCTGTTACTGCGTGTCAACATTTGAGAAATTAACAGTATTTTGAGGGGACTAATTTTGTCTTTCTGTTTTAGGGTGCTAACTTGCAGGGTGTAAAAATGCTCTGTTCAAATGCTGAGGGGGCATCTCTCAAAGGATGTAATTTTGAAGATCCGTCTGGTCTAAAGGCCAACTTGGAGGGTAAACTTTAATTTATTTGTATTATAAGAAGAATGAGAAATATGGAACTGGTAACACTTGTATAACCTCTGGTGTTGAATGTCTAATGTATGTCTTATTAGGTGCCAATCTAAAAGGTGTTGACATGGAGGGAAGTCAGATGACTGGAATTAATCTGCGTGTGGCCACTCTAAAAAATGCTAAACTGAAGAACTGTAACCTACGGGGTGCCACTTTGGCAGGAACTGATCTTGAGGTAAGCAGAAGGCATTTAAGTGGATTAAACTTGAGACTAAAAGATCAAGTAAATCTGAAACAAATGGAATCAGACAGCTCTTATAATGGTTTAAGTTTTTTCAGATACCATAAAGTAGCATCTATTTTAAGAACAGGATTACAGTTTTATTACTGTGACATCTAAGGTTATTGCAAAGAATACTGACTGTGGTTAGTACCAAGAATACTGACAGTTGTTTTACTCATCACAGAATTGTGATCTGTCTGGCTGTGACCTACAAGAGGCCAACTTGAGAGGGTCCAATGTGAAGGGGGCCATTTTCGAAGAGATGCTGACTGCATTGCACATGTCTCAGAGTGTCAGATGACTCCCCTGCACATTCCACCTGGATTCAGACTGGTTAATCTCATGAATGCCTGGCAACAATGTTATTATGCCAGCAAATCCAACCCACCCCTACTATCAAGCTTCCTGGACCCTTATGCAATACATGCATTTTATGCACATCCCTGGCATCCTACATCCCTTCCACCTGATATACTAGCTTTAAATCTCTTGCACTAGAGCACATCCAGGGTTATCTGTTTCTGTTATGTAGTGGAAGATTTTAAATGTCTGACTGTCTTTTCTTAATTTCTTTTTCCCCAAAACCAAAATATTGAATGTTCTTTATGTATGTTTACTATTATATCTGGATTCAATCCTAACTTATTATTATTTTTATGATTTCTAGGTGTGTGTTTTCTTGATTATTTAATGTCTGTAAATCAAAGATTATCAAACTATAAGTGCATGAAAGTAAAAAAGGGCCTCAATCAAGACTGTGGTAAAGTATAAATGGGAGATGACATTGTGTGACTAAGTACATTGATAAGAATGTACAAAGTGCCAGATATGCTTTATGATTAGGATGTTTATTTTTTAAGTCAAAGCCATACCGTAGCATGGTGAAAATGGCAAAAATAATTTGCTGTTATTGCACCACACAATTATGCTGTGGAATTCATTTTTCATAGACTGGGTGTTCAACTGTATTCAACAGAATTTCAAGTATGCAATGTACTCTTTTTCCTTGCTGCCAGTTGTTTTTGGTGTTCTCTGTGAATCTACCTCCTTATTTTCTACCCCTGTCTGATATCTAGTCTAGTTGCATGCATTTCACTTGTTTTTGGCTCTTGTTGTATGAAATCCATTATTCATCATATCCAAATATGATAAGTAAATTATCAAAGTGAATGTGTTTTAATTGTTACTGTCATGTTCAAGCTTGTGTAGCACTTAGTTGTATAACACTCCCCTCAAGGAGACAACAACCAATGAACAGGGCATATCATTCACTCATGTCTTGAAATTTTGCTTTGCACAAATGTCTATTGGTATGTTTTGGTCAATAACTTCTGTTTTACTCACTCATAGGACACCAACAAGTTAAATGTGCTTGTAACATAATGTATTTCAAATCTAGTGCTTCCAAAATGTTATTAGGATAGCAGAATGTTATCACTGCTGGACTGTGATTGTAACAACCTCACATCAGTTCTTTTAGAACAATGTCTGCATGTTTAAAGACTGCATTTTCTCTGGCTGTAGCTGAAATATTTTGAGATGCCATATTCTCTCATACTCTATTTCATAGTAGGTAGGTACTCATCTGTCATGATAATGAAGGCAATCATAAAGAATATTCCACCTTGAGTGTGGAGATCGTCAATATCAGAACCTTGAAAGAACAATGGTTATTTATTTTGGTATAACATTGTATTCAAGAAATATTGGATGAAAGTTCTTTAAATATCGGGTGTGTTTCTCTTCTTCCCCTGTCTATAATTATTGCACTCAACCACAAAAATGTAATTCAATAAATTACTGTGATGAATTGTTTTTTAAGTATCAGTGTAATTAATTACTTGTGCAAGTGAAATAATTGTATATTTTCACTAACTTTCCAAAATAACTCTATGCCCTGTGCCTAATTCATTTCATTGTTGCTGCTGTAAAATGCACAATCATACCCAAAGTATTTTAGCCTTTTAAAAGGCTCTTTGGGTTCCTGAAGTGGAGATACTTAGTGCTGCTCTGCAATATATTTTTGAGTGGATCCTTTTTTTTCTTTAATTCCACTTTTTTTGTGACCTCTGAAGTGATGGGACTAAGGGGCCAATAAAACCTCACACATTAACTGCTCAGATAGAGTAAGGCTGACTATTTGTAGAAAATCACAGCTGCTGTGCTCAGTTGTTGAAAGCATACGTGCGTCTTGTTCTCTTCTAGGAGCTTTTATACACACGGAGGCAAACTCTCTCTAGCCACTGCACTCCATGTACAGTACATTCTGTTGCTGCTGCTCTTGGTGGTGGAACTACTGTCACAGGGTTGCTGTCAACATTGGTCCTATGACATGAGCCCAGGGGGGAAGAGACAGTCTGGCAGCCTGTCTGAAACCATGGGAAATGTAAGTATTTTACCTATTCATAATGTAGAAGTGGAAGTAGGTCTATTCACTAAAGGTTGTGATGGTGCTTATCCAATGATGGGAGGGATGTTCCTATATTTGCATAGTAAGTTCTAGCTAAATGACAATTCTACAGATGGCTGAAGATGGAGTTTGTTTGGCTGTGATGTCTCACCTCATGCCAAAATGTAAAGGCTAAGGGAATTTGTGAGTGACATTTACAATTTTGCAAATAGGGTAGTTTCCCTTCAAGAAGCTACCCAGAAGTTGAAAATAAATGGAAATTGTGTTGGTTGTTACTTTTTTCATTGATGTGTTTTTTTTCTCAAGGTTTTATCCAAATTGTAAATTATATTTTTTATTTAGTTTTTTTGTAGGCAACCCTCGCTAACAGAAAGTGGACTCAAAAATATATTGAAAATGTATGCTAACACTAAAAATTGCAGTGTCATCACTGTTTTGTGGTGGTCTTTTTTGGTGGTTTACATATTACGGAGTGTGGCTTTAAAATAGTTGAAAAACACCCATTCAAACTTCTGTAGAGCACGATGTCAAAACAAAAGTGCCAACCAATGATTGCGAGTATGAGTTACGTTGACAACTCTTGTAGCAAACCTTGATTTAGAAAATGTCGACAGAATGGCTTTTATGGCATTTGTTCATTATGTTGTGTTTGTTAAAGACCAGTATCTTCAAGTATATAATTGACAAGTAATTAGCAAGCTAAATAGCTAAACTCAAGCAGTTACTTTGAGGAGCACGTTAACGTTTGCAGACAAGCGTCCTGTTTGGCTAACAGCTGTGTTAGTTGTAGCTAACAACATTAGCTAGCTAGCAACACTGTATATACAAAAGTATGTGGACACCCCTTCAAATTAGTGGATTTGGCTATGACAGCCACACCCGTTGCTGACAGATGTATAAAATCGAGCACACAGCCATGCAATCTCCATAGACAAACATTTGCAGTAGAATGGCCTTACTGAAGAGCTAAGTGACTTTCAACGTGGCACTGTCATAGGATTCCAACTTTCTGCCCTGCTAGAGATGCCCAGGGCACTTTACGTGTTGTTATTGTGAAGTGGAAACATCTAGGAGCAACAACAGCTCAGCCGCAAAGTGGTAGGCCACACAAGCTCACAGAACGCGCGTAAAAATCTGACCTCGGTTGCAACACTCACCCCGAGTTCCAAACTGCATCTGGAAGCAATGTCAGTACAAGAACTGTTGGGAGCTTGAAATGGGTTTCCATGTCCGAGCAGCCGCACACAAGTCTAAAATCACAATGCGCAATGCCAAGCGTCGGCTGGAGTGGTGTAAAGCTATTGGACTCTAGACCAGCAGAAAAGTGTTCTATGGAGTGATGAATCATGCTTCACCATCTGGCAGTCCGACGGACAAATCTGGGTTTGGCGGATGCCAGGAGAAAGCTACCTGCCCCAATTCAAAGTGCCAACTGTGAAGTTTGGTGGAGGAGGAATAATGGCCTGGGGCTGTTTTTCATGGTTCGGGCTAAGCCCCTTAATTCAAGTGAAGGGAAATCTTAATTCTACAGCATGCAATAACATTCTTCAACTTTGTGGCAACAGTTTGGGGAAGGCCCTTAACAGTTTCAGCATGACAATTCCCCCGTGCACAAAGGGAGGTCCATACAGAAATGGTTTGTCGAGATCTGTATAGGAGAACTTGACTGGCCTGCACAGAGCTCTGACCTCAACCCCATCAAACACCTTTGGGATGAATTGAAACGCTGAATGCGAGCCAGGCCTAATCACACAAAACATCAGTGCCCGACCTCACTAATGCTCTTGTGGCTGAATGGAAGCAAGTCCCCGCTGCAATGTTCTAACATCTAATGGAAAGCCTTCCCAGAAGAGTGAAGGCTGTAATAAGAGCAAAGGGGGGATCAACTCTATATTAATGCCCATGACTTTGGAATGAGATGTTCACATAGTTTTTTGTCAATGTAGTGTAGCTAACCTACACTAGTTACCTAGGGACAGTAAGCAATGGGTCTTGGAAGCCTACTGAGTGAGTGCAATGTTTTCCTCTAGCTTCATGCAAGCATTACAGACTTCGGCAGACATCGAGATATGTGAAATAAGAAATACCACAATTGTTTTTCAAATGCGTTGTTTTCTTTGACAAGAACATAAACAACTGCACTGCAATGTCATCTGGAGGCCATCAATGTGGGTGCTTTTTCCACCAACTTGCGTCCCCCAGTAAGTGCGAAAGGGGGATACCTAGTCAGTTGTACAACTGAATGCATTCAGCTGAAATGTGTCTTTCACATTTAACATTTAACCTCTGAATCAGAGAGGTGCGGGGGGCAGCCATAATTGACATCCACATCTTCGGCGCCCGGGGAACAGTGGGTTAACTGCCTTGCTCAGGGGTACAACTATATATTTTTACCTTGTCAACTCCGGGATTCGATCCAGCAACCTGGCCCAACGCTCTAACTACGAGGCTACCTAAGTGCACACCAAACATTAGATAAAATGGTATTTGAAAGAGGTACCTAGCTAGATAATAACTCCTATTTGGTCGTTCTTTCATACTCATTGACAGTCTGCCTAATTCAATTGATTATTGTAAAAACGGCCAGCTCATCTTTCCAAGACCCCAACTTTATTTTGGTTTTCCTACTGGAATAAGGTCACGACAATCATCGTAATTTTATTCGCCAATCAGCAGCTTTCTTTCCCGGGACATAGGGTAATACCCGGCCAGGCAGGGCCTCAGGCAGTCTGTAGTTTTCATTCTGATCATCAACCTGTTTTTCTCTCCTGCTTATTTTACCTCCTCAGAAGAAATTGCTTGTTGTTTGGAGCTAAATAGTTTCTGTTGTAAATATGTACCATTTCTGTTAAACTTGCTAGCTAGGTAGCTTGCGTACTCCTGCTAGCGTTAGCATTAGCATCGTCGTCCAGAATGCATTACTATTTAGCTTGCTTATTAGTGGTTAGCGTTTGTCTGTGGTGCTCAGCTATTTTCGGTTGTAGATCGCTCATGCTTGTTATGTTTTATTTTGTGTAGATATTCCTACATTGCACTATTGTTCTTTGTTCATCTAGCATGTGTTTGGGTCCACATAGCCTGTTTAGTTGTTGACATGCAAATAGGCATATATTTTCCCATACTGTGCCTTAGCCTAAGTTCTCCTCTTTTCTTTACAGAACCACAATTAGTATCAGAGAGAGTAGTGTTGTATGTGTGCGTGTGGATCTTCATTAAACCCTTGAACTGGAACTACTTGTGTTCTGAAAGGACACCCTGTGGTGGTTGCATAAACAACCCATATTTTCAATTATAATGGACTAGCCATACCTCATCCAATATAACTACACCTTTTCTATTCATATACTGTGTGCATGTAACAGTTTTGCTTCCGTTCCTCTCCCCTCCCCTACCTGGGCTCAAACCAGGGACCCTCTGCACACATCGACAACAGCCACCCTCGAAGCATCATTACCCATCGCTCCACAAAAGCCGTGGCACTTGCAGAGCAAGGGGAACAACTACTTCAAGGTCTCAGAGCGAGTGACGTCACTGATTGAAACGCTATTAGCGTGCACCCCGCTAACTAGCTAGCCATTTCACATCGGCCAATAGATATACAGTGGGGGGGGGGAAGTATTTGATCCCCTGCTGATTTTGTACGTTCGCCCACTGACAAAGAAAGGATCAGTCTATAATTTTAATGGCAGGTTTATTTGAACAGTGAGAGACAGAATAAAAAAATATCCAGAAAAACGCATGTCAAAAATGTTATAAATTGATTTGTATTTTAATGAGAGAAATAAGTATTTGTCCCCCTCTCAATCAAAAAGATGTCTGGCTCCCAGGTGTCTTTTATACAGGTAACGAGCTGAGATTAGGAGCACACTCTTAAAGGGAGTGCTCCTAACTGCAGCTTGTTACCTGTAAAAAAGACACCTGTCCACAGAAGCAATCAATCAATCAGATTCCAAACTCTCCACCATGGCCAAGACCAAAGAGCTCTCCAAGGATGTCAGGGACAAGATTGTAGACCTACACAAGGCTGGAATGGGCTACAAGGCCATCGCCAAGCAGCTTGGTGAGAAGGTGACAACAGTTGGTGTGATTATTCGCAAATGGAAGAAACACAAAAGAACTGTCAATATCCCTCGGCCTGGGGCTCCATGCAAGATCTCACCTCGTGGAGTTGCAATGATCATGAGAACGGTGAGGAAATCAGCTCAAAACTACACAGGAGGATCTTGTCAATGATCTCAAGGCAGCTGGGACCATAGTCACCAAGAAAACAATTGGTAACACACTACGCCGTGAAGGACTGAAATCCTGCAGCGCCCGCAAGGTCCCCCTGCTCAAGAATACATATACATGCCCGTCTGAAGTTTGCCAATGAACATCTGAATGACTCAGAGGACAACTGGTGAAAGTGTTGTGGTCAGATGAGACCAAAATGGAGCTCTTTGACATCAACTCAACTCGCCGTGTTTGGAGGAGGAGGAATGCTGCCTATGACCCCAAGAACACCATCTCCACTGTCAAACATGGAGGTGGAAACATTATGCTTTGGGGGTGTTTTTCTGCTAAGGGGACAGGACAACTTCACCGCATCAAATGGACAATGGACGGGGCCATGTACCGTCAAATCTTGGGTGAGAACCTCCTTCCCTCAGCCAGGGCATTGAAAATGGGTCGTGGATGGGTATTCCAGTATGACAGTGACCCAAAACACACGGCCAAGGCAACAAAGGAGTGGCTCAAGAAGAAGCACATTAAGGTCCTGGAGTGGCCTAGCCAGTCTCCAGACCTTAATCCCATAGAAGATCTGTGGAGGGAGCTGAAGGTTCGAGTTGCCAAACGTCAGCCTCGAAACCTTAATGACTTGGAGAAGATCTGCAAAGAGGAGTGGGACAAAATCCCTCCTGAGATGTGTGCAAACCTGGTGGCCAACTACAAGAAACGTCTGACCTCTGTGATTGCCAACATGGGTTTTGCCACTAAGTCATGTTTTGCAGAGGGGTCAAATACTTATTTCCCTCATTAAAATGCAAATCATTTTATAACATTTTTGACATGCGGTTTTCAGGATTTTTTTGTTGTTATTCTGTCTCTCACTGTTCAAATAAACCTACTATTAAAATTATAAACCGATCGTTTCTTTGTAAGTGGGCAAACGTACAAAATCAGCAGGGGATCAAATACTTTTTCCCCCCACTGTATATACAGTCGTGGCCAAAAGTTTTGAGAATGACTCAAATATGAATTTTCACAAAGTCTGCTGCCTCAGTTTGTATGATAGTAATTTGCACATACTCTAGAATGTTATGAAGAGTGATCAGAGGAATTGCAATTAATTGCAAATTCCCTCTTTGCCATGCAAATGACCTGAATCCCCTAAACCATTTCCACTGCATTGCAGGCCTGCCACAAAAGGACCAGCTGACATCATGTCAGTGATTCTCTCGTTAACACAGGTGTGAGTGTTGCCGAGGACAAGGCTGGAGATCACTCTGTCATGCTGATTGAGTTCGAATAACAGACTGGAAGCTTCAAAAGGAGGGTGGTGCTTGTAATCATTGTTCTTCCTTTGTCAGACATGGTTACCTGCAAGGAAACACGTGCTGTCATCATTGCTTTGCACAAAAAGGCTTCACTGGCAAGGATATTGCTGCCAGTAAAATTGCACCTAAATCAACCATTTATCGGATCATCAATTGTTGTGAAGAAGGCTTCAGGGCACCCAAAAAGGTCCAGCAAGCGCCAGGACTGTCTCCTAAAGTTGATTCAGCTGCGGGATCGGGGCACCACCAGTACAGAGCTTGCTCAGGAATGGCAGCAGGCAGGTGTGAGTGCATCTGCACGCACAGTGAGGCGAAGACTTTTGGAGGATGGCCTAGTGTCAAGAAGGGCAGCAAAGAAGCCACTTCTCTCCAGGAAGAACATAAGGGACAGACTGATATTCTGCAAAAGATACAGGGATTGGACCGCTGAGGACTGGGGTAAAGTCATTTTCTCTGATGAATCCTCTTTCCGATTGTTTGGGGCATCCGGAAAAAAGCTTGTCCGGAGAAGACAAGGTGAGCGCTACCATCAGTCCTGTGTCATGCCAACAGTAAAACATCCTGAGACCATTAATGTGTGGGGTTGCTTCTCAGCCAAGGGAGTGGGCTCACTCACGATTTTGCCTAAGAACACAGCCATGAATAAAGAATGGTACCGACACATCCTCCGAGAGCAACTTCTCCCAACCATCCAGGAACAGTTTGGTGACGAACAATGCCTTTTCCAGCATGATGGAGCACCTTGCCATAAGGCAAAAGTGATAACTAAGTGGCTCAGGGAACAAAACATCGATATTTTGGGTCCATGGCAGGAAACTCCCCAGACCTTAATCCCATTGAGAACTTGTGGTCAATCCTCAAGACGGGTGGACAAACAAAAACCCACAAATTCTGACAAACTCCAAGCATTGATCATGCAAGAATGGGCTGCCATCAGTCAGGATGTGGCCCAGAAGTAAATTGACAGCATGCCAGGGTGGATTGCAGAGGTCTTGAAAAAGAAGGGTCAACACTGCAAATATTGACTCTTTACATCAACGTCATGTAATTGTCAATAAAAGCATTTGACACTTATGAAATGCTTGTAATTGTACTTCAGTATTCCATAGTAACATCTGACAAAAATATCTAAAGACACTGAAGCAGCAAACTTTGTGGAAATTAATATTTGTGTCATTCTCAAAACTTTTGGTCACGACTGTATATAACAGAGTGTACAAAACATTAGGAACACCTGCTCTGTCCATGACAGACTGACCAAGTGAATCCAGGTGAAAGCTATGATCCCTTATTGATGTCACCTGTTAAATCCACTTGACTCAGCCTTGAGACAATTGAGACATGGCTCAAAGTGGAGGAGAGATTGACTTCATCACTACTTGTTTTTGTAAGAAGTGTTGACATGCTGAATGCACCGAGGTGTCTGTTTAAACTTCTGTACTAGCACACAGCTCGGACACCACAAGACATGCCACCAAAGTTCTCTTCACAATCCCCAAGTCAAGACAGACAACAGACAACGGGAGGCACACAGTACTGTATAGAGCCATTGCTACATGTAACTCTATTCCACATCAGGTAACTGATGCAAGCAGTAGAATCAGATTTAGAAAACATATAAAAATATACCTTAGGGAACAGCGGGGACTGTATATTGACACACACACACAGGCACAGACATACTGTACACATGATAAAACACGCACTCTACATACACCTACACATGGATTTGTATTGTAGATATGTGAAAGTAGAGTAGTGGCAGGAGAGAACACAATGAATGTATTTTGTAAAGTGTTATGAAATGTAATGTTATGAAATGTAATATCATGATATTTTAAATTGTGTATAACTGTTACTGGACCCCAGGAAGAGTAGCATTTTTTAAAATGATTATTATATATATATATATATATATATATATTTTGTAACTTTTATTTAATATTGGCAAGTCAGTTAAGAACAAATTCTTATTTACAATGACAGCCTACCAAAAGGCAAAAGGCCTCCTGCAGGGACGGGGGCTGGGATTAAAAAAATATATATAGCACAAAACACAATTCACGACAAGAGAGACCACAACACTACATAAAGGGAGAACTAAGCCAACAACATAGCATGGCAGCAACACATGACAACACAGCATGGTAGCAACACAACATGGCAACAGCACAACACGGTGGCAGCACCAAACATGGTACAAACATTATTGGGCACAGACAACAGCACAAAGGAAATAAGTTAGAGACAACAATACATCACACGAAACAGCCACAACTGTCGGTAAGAGTGTCCATGATTGAGTCTTTGAATGAAGAGATGGAGATTAAACTGTCCAGTTTGAGTGGTTTTTGCAGCTCGTTCCAGTCACTAGCTGCAGCGAACTGAAAAGAGGAACGACCCAGGAGGCCTAAGAGGGTTTTTATAAATAAGCATCACCATTGGGTTTTGTGACGGGTATACAGAGGTGACCAGTTTACAGAGGAGTATAGAGTGAGGTGATGTGTCCTATAAGGAGCATTGGTGGCAAATCTGATGGCCGAATGGTAAAGAACATTTAGCCGCTCGTGACGACCCTTACCTGCCGATCTATAAATTATGTCTCCGTAATCTAGCATGGGTAGGATGGTCATCTGAATCAGGGTTAGTTTGGCAGCTGGGGTGAAAGAGGAGTGATTACGAAACCAAGTCTAGATTTAACCTTAGCCTGCAGCTTTGATATGTGCTGAGAGAAGGACAGTGTACCGTCTAGCCATACTCCCAAGTACTTGTATGAGGTGACGACCTCAAGCTCTAAACCCTCAGAGGTAGTAATCACACCAGTGGGGAGAGGGGCATTCTTCTTACTAAACCACATAACCTTTGTTTTGGAGGTGTTCAGAACAAGGTTAAGGGCAGAGAAAGCTTGTTGGACACTAAGAAAGCTTTGTTGAAGAGCGTTTAACACAAAATCCAGGGGCCAGCTGAGTATAAGACTGTATCATCTGCATATAAATGGGTGAGAAATGTAAATTGAGAAGAGTGTGGGGCCTAGGATTGAGCCGAATGGGGATCCTTAATAAATACAAATAAACTTTGATTAGATTTTTATACAACACAAATAGAAGTGTAATGAAGACCTGGTGCCAGAACAAATCAGTTGGATGGGCATTTGATTTCCATAGATGGGCCCTTTTTTCACGGGACCTCCAATGTTTACACGGCTTGCCCGTTCACACATTTTTAAATGGGTGGAATTGTAAAACCATAGGCATCTTGTGAGTTTCAAGCTTGGGGAAGCTTGCAATTTATCCAACCATTTCTACCGATCTGCGTGCCAGTTATGATTATTTATGCGCATTGTCGTGGAACAGTTTCATTTCAATAATAACGTTTTCGTTTCTCAAAATCAATGTCACGTGGTTAATCATACAAATCTGAAGTAAAATGATACAAATCTAAATGTTTAAATTAAGCTATGAGGAGAGCACTAGCTTCTGCCATATGGACACATTTATACACTGTGATACATCGGCGGCTAAAGAAATAAGAGCAAAGAACTCAGAGATAGCCTATAGGCAAATGCAGCAGCCAATGGCGACCCATCATTCAAAGCAGATGGGGCAGAGCCCCACATATCAATTTGCAAACAATGTAAAACATTTTTTATCATTGAGTTAATGAAGCCACATACAAACTTGGTCTCTTTTTTGCTTTCTTGAGTAAGGCAGCTCCAAAATGCAGGTGTTTTAGCCTAGCTCAGTGCTTTCTGTGGTGGTGGGACAGCCAGCTGAAAATACGGAGCATAGGGGTTGGTAATGTTCTCTAGTTGCGCCATGATTTCCTCAATGTTCTGTCACTCATTGGGAAACTACATCACCACAAAATCTACGGGTAGAGCTTGAAAATTCAAGCCCCTTGGGTGCTGCCATAGAGTTACATTAGAAGTGCCCATCCAAGAAGGCTCAAAGTCATTGGCCACAGATTAAATGATGTCAAATCACGTTATATATACAGTAGCTTTGATTGGACTGATCATGTTAACATTATCCTTTTATCATGAATCAAGTCGACAATACACTGGCAAATCCTTTTCAATTTTTGTCATATGAAGATAAATAATGAAGAGAAATTATAGATAAAACTTATCAGTGCTCATCGGCCATTGGACATAAATATTACACTACAAGTTGGAAATTGCAAATTCAACAATGAGTGGTTTGGAAGGAATCAGTGGCTAACTGCAAGTATTGCAAAGCAATCACCCGCCTGCTATTCAGTGGAGTAGTTGTGTTGTCCAAGTCTGGGTTTAAGGGTCTCTTTTCCAAGCTTAAAAGGATAAACATTCAACATTGGCCATGCTGTCAAACCAGCATGACTTCTGCCGCGCTCAAAACAACTCGAAAGTCGTAACTGGGAAATCTCAGACTTCAGTTAGTTCAAGAGAACTGGGAACTCGGGGAAAAAAACAAGCTCCAACTGGGAAAATACGTTTTGAACGGTCATTGCGAGTTGGGAACCTGGGCCTCTTTCTAGAGCTCCGACTTGAAGATCGTCCCTGCTGTAGTGACTGAAATGTGAGTGATTTTACAGGTAACTGGTCTGCTGCAATAGATGGAGACTTGGAGCGGGTCAAATCCTTTCTCCAGAAGGATACAGCTAATTACACTGCTCTGGTGAGGATGTGGCTCCCTAGGCTACAATGATCATTGTAACCTCTAATATGTTTATAACACTGGAATGAGTTGAACTGATCCTCCTAACTATCAGTGGTATGGTTGTGATTTATTTCAGCACTATGCCAGTCACAGTCGGCATGAGTCTGTACGTAAGTTCCTTCTGTGGGGCGGGACATGTGCCAACCCTCACGTGCCGGGTGGGGCCACTCCTCTTCACCGATCGGCCTACTGTGGACATCCAGCTGTTGCGGCACCATGGGGCAGATCCCCAGCTATGTGATTATGATGGATCCTCTCCATTACATAAGGTGCAGTACTAATCAAAAAACGAAATTAATACATTTTAGTCCTTTAGCAGACAGTCTTATACAGAGCAACTTACAGTAGTGAATGCATGTATTTTTGTACTGGTCACCCATGGGAATCAAACCCTCAACCCTGGTGATGCAAGCACTGTGCTCTACCAACTGAGCCACACAGGACCATGATCATGCAACACAAAAACTGCAATTCAAAAACAATAAGTGCAACATTTGTTGTAAGGCAATACTGTAATTATATCCCACACGATGGTGTGTCTTTTGTGTGTTGACAAATGGAGCAGGCTGCAGAGCAGGGCCATGAAGAGGTATGCAGACTGCTTTTCCAGTGCTGTCCATCCCTCTGTAGCCATGCAAACAAGTCCTAGGTACCTTAACAGCTAGCACCAGATGGACTTCTGAAGGAGCTCCTGGAACACCCACAATAACACCGGGACACCGAGCTCAACACATTATCCATCTAGTTTACTAGCAGCTTATCAGTGAGACATTCACTTTTGTGCAGCTGTTCTGTATTTGTTTTCTTGAGGTCCTCACCTAAACTGCCTGGCATGAGATTGATTTGATCAGGTGTAGTTCTTTCTCATCCAGCAGGGGAAGCAAGTCTACCAGCAATTGGTTTACTTTGTGAACTAGCTGTTTTTGCATGTTCACAGAGTGCCATGGCATCAGTGGTGGAAAAAGTGCTCAATTGCCATACTTGAGTAAAAGTATAGATACCTTAATAGAAAATGACTCAAATAAAAGTGAAAGTCACCCAGTAAAATACTGCTTGAGTAAAAGTCTACAAGTATTTGGTTTTAAATATTCTTAAGTATCAAAAGTAAATGGAATTGCTAAAATGTACTTAAGTATCAAAAGTAAAAGTATAAATCGTTTCAAATTCCTTATATTAAGCAAACCAGACGGCACAATTTTCTAGGTTTTTTTTCATTTTTTCATAGCCAGGGGAACACTCCAACACTCAGACATAATTTACAAACAAAGCATTTGTGTTTAGCGAGTACGCCAGATCAGAGGCAGTGGGAATGACCAGGGATGTTCTCTTGATAAGTGTGTGAATTGGACAATGTTCCTGTCAAAATGTAACAAGTACTTTTGAGTGTCAGGAAAAACGTATGGAGTAAAAAGTACATTATTTTCCTTAGGGATGTAGTAAAGTAAAAGTTGCCAAAAAAATAAATAGTAAAATAATGATACCCCAAAAATGTACTTAAGTAGTAATTTAAAGTATTTTTACTTAAGTACTTTACACCACTACATGGCATGCTGATCCTGACAACCTGGCCCTGAATTTACGAGGTCTGGATGGCTCTTGGATAACTGCAGTAGCAGACGCCTGTTTGTCTGTACTAGCTGCTTTGAGCCATAGAGCAATTTCATGTCTGTGAAAAAGATGTACTGGAAAACTGATGACGGGGTCAAGAATAAATGTGGCAGTAGTTTGCTTCTTGTTCTTCTGTTTTTCATAGAACTTTGTGAAACTGAAAAGAGGCTTTCCATATGGTGTGAGCACATTTACCATGGTGTGAGACTGAAAGGGGAATGCCTAGTCAGTTGTACAACTGAATGCCTTCAACTGAAATGTGTCTTCCGCATTTAACCCAACCCCTCTGAATCAGAGAGGTGCGGGGGGCTGCCTTATTCGACATCCACATCTTCGGCGCCCGGGGAACAATGGGTTAACTGCCTTGCTCATTGGCAGAATGACAGATTTTTACCTTGTCAGCTCAGGGATTCGATCCAGCAACCTTTGTGTATGATCGTGTTGTGGGGAAGAACTAATTCTTCAGCTGCATTAAAAAAGACAGCCTATGGATTTTCCATGGACAAAGGAAGTAGCGTCAGCCTCAACAAAAAGAGGATTAATCAAGAAAATGATTTGGCTTTAGTTTGACAAAAAATTAATTCTTTATTTAATTAGAAACATTTTTAAGAAAAATGTCAAATTTTTCTGTGTAAGACTTGGATAATGTATAAATGTATGGATTTATTATCTTGACAATGGATCTTATTTTATTGGATCAAGTCTATAACTTTTTTGGTTACGCACACCAGAGGAAAAATACCATCTTATATGTTCTGGACAGTAGCTACTTGGCCAACACCCTTTCCTATGAATAATTAGCCAAATAAATGGTTTAGAGTAACAGCTGTGAAGTGTGGGAGGCTAAACATTATGCCTCTGCTCTGTCTGCTGTCTGTTCAGGCTGATTAGATCTCAGCTCATGACTTTCCTCATGTAAACCTCACTTTCTCTCTCACTCTGGCACACCACCTTCACCGTCTCTAGTCTCACCCTTCATGCCCTTCCTCTCTGCTTCATGTATAGTCTACTTTTAGCTTTGTTTTTGGCTCTTATTCCTGCCTCCCTTTTCTTCTGGCCCTACCTATTGGTCTTCTGTCATTCTCTGCCCTGCTCCGCTTTTCTCTCCCAACAGGCTCAGTGTAAATATGGACACATGAAAGAAACCACACACTGGAGTCTGAGGAACTTTCATTGGGCCCGGCTGGTGGGCGGTGTTTCCATTGCAAGCCTTAAACTACATCCAGTGCAGTGACTGGAGGGGTGCCATGCCACATCTGGAGCTCATTGCAGCTGATGCCACGCTCCACTAGGGGGGAGAGGGTGAGGGTGGGGGGGGGGGGTGAATGTCATCCTGGCTAACCAGGGCAAATGAGCCGTTAACCCTCAGTGACAAGAATCTCCTTTCACATTGTGTTGTGTTTGTGTGACTTACAACAGCATATATGCGAGAACACCTCATGTTCTTGTGGTCCTTTGGCCATTGGACGATATGGGCAGATATTCAGGGCAAAAGGCAATGTTCCAATTGCAATGTTTTGTGGGTGCCATGGAAAATAAAGAATAATTTGTCACAGGTGAGCTGATACATTACAGATGGCACACAGATTATCATAGCTAATCATGGCGGGCCTATATATGATTGTTTCTTTGCCAGATTTTGTGAGACTTAAATGATCAATCTAAAAGGTTTATGCTGTCTCAGGTTTCCCAGTGAGTGAGCTAATGAAAACCCTATGTGGCATTGGGGGAACTGGAGGAATGTTAAAAGTCTTTCTCATTCCTTTTGGATATGTTTTAATGTCAGCTTGAATGGGAGAATTGCTCGCTCTTTGATGTGGGAAACAAGTTCATGGAAACTGGCTTGTAATGGGTACAAATCTACTCTTGAACTGAGAATAATCAACATATTGCTGAACAACAATACAACTTTGCTACCTTTGTCATATGAACTTAAAAAACAGATCAAAAGGCAATGTTTGCACTACATTTGAATTTACATTAGATTATATGTATTTTTGTCATGGTTTCAAAGCCTTTTACAGATAGGGTCAACTCATCTCATTCACAATATTACTATTTTCACAAATCCCACATTTGGATTATTTGTGTATACATCTGTTTGCCTGAAAATGTAAACAATATGGATGATTCACTGAAAAGAGCATGTGTAATTTCCCGCAAAGAATGTCTCTCTCTCTCTTTGAAACTATCTTCTCCTTATCTGAAAACTAGAGGAGGACTCCACAAGACCAGGAATTTGGATAATCTATTTAGTGAGATTTATTTGGAAGCAATGAAACTTAGCTTGGGCCTAGAACCCACTTCCTCAAGGACACCAAGTTAAACCAGAACTGGATGTTATTCCCCTCAGAAATAGAAGGTGGTCTGAAAATGCTGGTTTTGGATAACTTGAGTTAGTGCAGTCCTCATTTTAATCAGGGCCTACTGGGGCCAGAGGAGAGGAAAGGCTGGATTGTGTGTCTTTGTGGAGCATGTTAGCCCAAAGGCTGGCAGATGGCGATATTGAGTCGTTTCATCTTACCGTCCAAACGCATTGTATGCAGCCGGCAATACAGTCGTATCCCCCGTGGACCAATTCTCACCTAAAACATTCTCCATTCAGGCTGCAAATGCTTCGATTTCCTCAACTTTATTTAATGGTGAGAAGGCGAAAAAAAATTGTGTTCCATAAAGAAAGTATGGATATTTTCACTTTTTTTTCTTCACCTTCTTGCCATTAAATCAAAGCATTTGCA
The DNA here is from genome assembly GCF_901001165.1 of Salmo trutta. Classification (NCBI taxonomy): domain Eukaryota; kingdom Metazoa; phylum Chordata; class Actinopteri; order Salmoniformes; family Salmonidae; genus Salmo; species Salmo trutta. Next base: position 20,293,239 of record NC_042983.1, on the reverse strand, counting down.
GCTTGAATGGAGAATGTTTTAGATGACAACTGGTCCACGGGGGATACGACTAAGACGAAACGACTCAATATCGCCATCTGCCAGCCTTTGGGCTAACATGCTCCACAAAGACACACAATCCAGCCTTTCTGCTCCTCTGGCCCCAGTAGGCCCTGATTAAAATGAGGACTGCACTAACTCAAGTTATCCAAAACTAGCGTTTTCAGACCACCTTCTATTTCTGAGGGGAATAACATCCAGTTACGAGAGATACGAGTGTATTGCCGGTTGCATATAAAGTGTTTGGACGGTAAGATGAAACAACTCAATATCGCCATATGCCAGCCTTTGGGCTATAGTGCATGTATGCTCCCTCCTACCTTCTGTAAACTTTGGCAAACAGAGAAGGACATAAATGGAACTGAAGGCTTTTACACTGGTTCTATTCAATCAAAACTGGGTCTAAATTAATGTTATTGCACTGCAAGAATGTATGTTTTGATTCATTAACTGAACTACATTTACCATGTTAAATAAAATGTTTCTCACAGAAATAGACAGGGCCTCTAGTTTTGCTGGATTTAGTCTGTGAGCATATACTGTAGCTAATTGAATGAGATGATAATATGCATTTCATTGATGTGGTAAAGTCATTTGACCAATATACAGTAATATTAAATGGATTTATGAGTCTCACAAATGCATTTGATGTTTCCTTTTGGGAAACTGTATCTGAGAGGTTCTTTTGTGTTATTTAACTACACAGGTCTGGTCACTGTCATCTTGGCTGCTGGAAAAGCTCTCCATCCACCTGTTTCTACACAGGAACCATTCCCTGGTTTCCCAGCTGCAGGACCGGAGAAGGGCCTGGCTGTGTGAGCCTAAAGTAATCAGGTAAGTGGCTGGCAGATGATCACACATCTAAAAGAGAGTGGACTCCCAGACGCTGGCATAAAAAACTGCCCCATATTATCTAACGTGCCTTGTACGGCTGATGAGGTTTGAGACGAGGTAGGGGGATCATAATCAAATCTCAAAGATCCAATTTAATCTAATTAAACTCCACTCCCGCTTCTAAGCAGCATGTTGTCTGATGATTGAAATGATGTTGGAGATCTTACTCCCACTGTCCAGGTTAGATGATGATGGAAGGCTGCATAGACTCGGCTCCAGGGGCTGCTGCCCTTTTCAATCATCAGTATCATTATATCTGGGGTGTTAAAATAGAGGTGTCACATGCACCTCAAAAATGTTTTATTTTTTTATTTAACCTTTATTTAACTAGGCAAGTCAGTTAAGAACAAATTATTATTTACAATGACGGCCTACCCCGGCCAAACCGACAATAATTGTATGCGCCCTGTGGGACATCAGGCCCTAAACAAAGCTAAAGTACTTCACGTCCTCAGACCCTGCCATAAATACTTGAATTAGGAACACTTGACCATGGGACACTAGCATACTCCAAGTATACTGAACAAAAATATAAATGCAACATGTAAAGTGTTGGTCCCATGTTTCATGCGCTGAAATAATAATTTTCCATACGCACAAAAAGCTTATTTCTCTCCAATTTTGTGCACAAATTTGTTTACATCCCTGTTAGTGAGCATTTCTCCTTAGCCAAGATAATCCATCCAGCTGACAGTTGTGGCATATCAAGAAGCTGATTAAACAGCATGATCATTACACAGGTGCACCTTGTGCTGTGAACAATAACAGGCCACTCTAAAATGTGCATTTTTGTCACACAACACAATGCCACAGATGTCTTAAGTTTTGAGGGAGCGTGCAGTTTTGAGGGATACTGACTGCAGGAATGTCAACCAGAGCTGTTGCCAGATAATTTAATGGTTATTTCTCTACCATAAGCCGCCTCAAATGTTGTTTTAGAGAATTTGGCAGTACGTCCAACCAGACTCACAACCGAAGACCACGTGTAACCACACCAGCCCAGGACCTCCACATCTGGCTTCTTCACCTGCGGGATCGTCTTGAGACCAGCCACCTGGATAGCTGATCAAACTGAGGAGTATTTCTGTCTGTAATAAAGCCCTTTTGTGGGGGAAAAACTCCTTCTGATTATCTGGGCCTGGCTCCCCAGTGGGTGGGCCTGGCTCCCAAGGGGGGGGGGGCTATGCCCTCCCAGGCCCACCCATGGCTGCACCCCTGCCCAGTCATGTGAAATCCATAGATTAGGGCCTAATACATTTTTTAAATTGACTGATTTCCTTATATGAACTGTAACTCAGTAAAACCGTTGAAATTGTTGCATTTATATTTTTGTTCAGTATATTACAGTAGGGAGTGTCTTCAGTATAGGAGCATTTTTAGCCAGCCCTATGTATTTAGAATGTATTGAGAATAAGGAAGAGACCAAAATTCCTGTCAGTTATCTAAAAGGTGGTTTTCAGTCAGACCAATGTAGGGTGACATGTCAGTGAGATGTGTGGAATACGAAAATGTGAGTCTTATTAAGACATCGTGTTTCTCTGCAGCTTGTTCCTACATGCCTAGAATTAGACTGAGTGACATGCAATCATAGACTGCAGTGGACCTCCAACATGCTATCCTCTGATGTAACCAGAAAATGCACTTGTGCTCAGTTGCAAAAAAAATGTATTTAGGGTTTTAAATGTTTGTATGTACAGTTTGAGGTAACATAAAGACAATGGAACAGAGCTTGCAGATGCATTTCATAATGCAGCCTGGTCTCATAGACTAGACGTAACATAATAAACATAAATCCGGGACAATCAAATTAGTATATGTTAGGTTTGGTATGGTTACATGAGACAGGTTACTTAACTTAAGGAAAAAATTACCCTTAACATCTAACTTAGCTAATGTTAGCCACCTACCTAATGTTAGCATTAGCCACAACATAGTGGAATTTGTAACATATCAAACATTTTGGTAATTCGTAACATAATTTGTAACATATCATACAAAATCAATGATGGACATCCACAAATTACTACATACCACATGAAACGTAACATTTTATACTTAATGGAGGGAGACAGATTTACTTTTACTATGAGTCCAGGTTGCAGCAATAATTTGATACCATTTGAAAGACCTAATTTGTGGCAGAATGACATTGCAAGCAATTAGTTTCCGTTCCATGCATTCCAACAATTACATTTTGCAAAGAGCTTTGCCATATCATAGTCCATATTACATAACCAAAGATGACATCATAGTTGTGTATAAAAAGATCAGCCGTAAAGGTTTACAGCTCACCATACTGTGTGTGTCCTTCGAGTGGTGGACCATTCTTGATACACATGGTAAACTGTTGAGTGTGAAAAACTCAGCAGCACTGCAGTTCTTGACAGACTCAAACAGCTGCGCCTGGCACCTACTACCATACCCCATTCAAAGGCACTTAACTATTTTGTCTTGCCCATTCACCCTCTGAATGGCACACATACACAATCCATGTCTCAATTGTCTCAAGGCTCAAAAATATACTTTAACCTGTCTCCTCCCCTTCATGTACACTGATTGAAGGGATCACAGCTTTCACCTGGATTCACCTGGTCAGTCTATGTCATGGAACGAGCAGGTATTCCTAATGTTCTGTACACTCAGTGTACATAATTTTCTTTGCTTGTGAAGGGTCATTTTCAAGAATGCTTAGTGTGTTTGATTTTCAGATGGAGGGAATAAGTATTGTCTTATTGATTATGGAGATGTAATCTCCTGAAAAGCATGCCCAGACAAACAACCCCTAACCTCCACAATATCACTCAGAGGACATTAGTGAATCTGTTGTATACAGTAACATGAATCATATCTTCTTTTCCTGGTTCCCATCATGCAAGAGTGATTGGTAATCGATCAGCTTAACAAGCATCTCATGTAAACATCGATGGGCCAACAATACTGATTGAACTGTAAAAACTCTGGGCCCTATTCAGTCACAAACAGGTACTGGAATACTGGGGTAAGCCTAAAACAACATCCTACTTGTACCTGAGCAGTGTATGTTTGGGTTTATGTACAATACAGAAGTACCTGTACAATGCAAAAACAATATTGTTTTTATCTTATCTTAAAAATCTTATTCACAGGTTTTAAATTCATGTTGCCTTTTGTCTCTGAAAAAGTCAAGTCCTATCGGAGCTCTGTATGTGGACAAGATGCTGTATGTAAGTACCTGTTAAGTACTATCCCTCTCTTCCTCACACCAGACACTATATGAAGAGGTCCTTTTCCATCTGGCTTCACTGAAGCTCTACTTTCTCAGTCATTCAGATAGTTTATCATACTGTTGAAGGAGCCTACAGAAAACCTTGCTCAAATTGGCCGACTCATTGATTCACTAAGAAAGTGGAAATCAGGGGGAGGGGTGTTGGGGTTGAGACAACTAAAAATGTTTTGCATCAAGTGATATTGATCAGTTTCAGTAAAGACAATTGAGCAGATTGGCTGTGTTTTCTGCTCCATCCAATGAGTTGTGTCACATAGCACTTAAACACAAAGCAACAGCACAAGACGCACAAAGACACTAACAATAGACACTCTCTCCACGTGAATAACAAGAGAATGCAGCACCATGCTACACGTGTAATTGAACGAGATGATTGCGCTGATGAACTGAGACACACTGTCAGCAGGTGCCCAGCACACACTAGCCCATTCATATTCCCATTCCTGTCGCTCGGCTTGGGCAGCAGCAGGTTCCTCCAGGCCACTCAGGACAGGCCTGACACAAAAGGGGCTTCAATCTGCCTCAGACAACTGCCAGCATAAAGGCCCGGAAAGCCACAACAGCGTGATGTCAAAGACCAGGGTGGGGGTGGTGGTTGGAGTCGGGGGCTGCGTGAGGGATGGGGGCACTGCTGATGGATGGATGAGGGCTAGGCTTGGTTTGGGTGTAGTGGCAGGATTGACGGAGGCTTTTTTTGTGTATGAAAAAGGATATTTGTACTTGGCCAGTAACAATGGAATGCAAACAGGGAAAGGGACGACGATTTAAACAGCACTTTTGAATGTGGAGAAGCTGGTATGGAAATCAGCATGCAAACCAATCTGGGACAGATATTGTTGGTACTGAGCATTAATGATTCCTTCTCAGTTCTCATGCTGATGTGTGGTTTTACCTCCCTTTGGTTTTCTTTGGCAGAGGGCATTCCTGGGTTTAACAGTATCCGGAACATTTCCTTACTTTGAAAGGGAGGAATGAGTAAAGAGAGATTAGTCCTGAACCAATATCTATGCTTGGACCATTGTGTGGCAGTAAACGTCCAATAGACTTTGAAACATAGACAGCAAAGGCTTGCAGTGCAACTCATAAACGAGGTTGAGACTTATGTGTTTCTTGGGCTACCATGATATGTGTACATCAGAGAGAATAGTTAATGATTAGTTGAGGGTGCATGCTTTTTATAAACCTCAGATAACGCAGGGCCTTAAGTTTTATTGCTCCTTTATGGCAGTCAGGGAGTTTTGTTCTTTGTTCATAATCCCTTTGCTGAAGTTAGCCAACACACATTGGGAGGCCTGGAGTCTGTTCGTCTATCTACCATTCACCCCCCACACACCGATCCCGTCTCTGCCGCACACCTTGAGAGTCCCATCCCAGACCTCTGTTAACACCACAACCCCTTATTACTGTACTTCTTCACAGAGCATTCAAAACATCTGCTTTTAAAATAGGAAATTTAGCATTACCTTTGTTATAACAGTATTTGATCACTTTCATTCACAACATACCACCCACAGAGGTTTGTTTACACAGACTGTTAATCCTATTATACTTCTGCATGAAATCACACTATCAGTATATACTAGTACATTCAGTAAAAATCCAGTATTATGTCAGGCCTTGTTGTCCTCTAGTAATTAAAATGGCTACTGACTCTCTCAAAGAAACTAAGATTAAACAAATGAATCTCTCTTTGGTCTGTAATTTATGGTGTCAAGTCAAGATGCATAGCCTAGTTTCCTATGACTTACACATGGCTATGCTGTCATTATAGTATTTGAAAGAAGGCTCATCAAATCTTTAACTCTTCTCCATCTTAAAATAAAATAAAAAAAGTAGACAGTTCTTGGTAAAACGATATTAATCATCTTTCTCAGATGGGGGTTGGAGTTAAGTATCCGGTTAAAGGAAACAACCGAAGAAATTACTAAATCCATCAGCATATGTTCTGAATTTGGTTGTGTTTCATGTGTCTTGGCATAATTCAGTAACTCCAAATTCATACCCGACACATGCATTCATTTTCATAGTGGATGACCTAATACTGCAGCTCTGAAGGGACCACTTCATCAAGTAAGAAGAAAAGAAATGATGAGACAAATGAAAAGCGTCTGTAGGGTCTTTGGTTTGAAACCATTCAGTTAACATCTAAGCTCTGTGTGCTGATCCAAGCTTTGGCACTATTGAGTGCTGTGAATCAATGTGATGTGGTTTATCAGCACGGTTGGAGATTTAGCTCATGTTCTCCCCACTAATAAGTTGCATAAAGTCCTATAGTATGGGTTTTGGGTTCTGCTCAAGATGATAAGTGTAGCCTAACTGTCTATGTCTGTTTCAGATTTTACTTCCATAATTATTTGGAGTAGAGTGTGTGAGGCACGATTATGCGTTCATTCTAAAAATGAAGGGACACTTTTGATACAATGCCCGAAAACAAATATGTTTTCTTCCTGCATGCGACTATCAACTCATATTTCTGATGGCCAGTTCTAAGGCTGAGCCAACCTTCGCCGAGCCAGACTACCAAAGGGAAGTCGTACAATGCTCGCAATTGCTAAAGGAAAGTGCTTATTTCCAGTGTGTGAGTGAGTTTCCAAATTGTGATTAGTATAGCCCCTCATTGTGCTTCTTGTGTTTCCCCACCAGCTGCTGTCTCCGACTCGACACCGTCACGAACTTGGATACCTGTGTCAACAACACCGGCTACCAACTAGCCAGCTAGAAAAATGATTGTTGTCTATCAACAATGACAAGCCACCGGGGTCTGACAACTTGGATGGAACATTACTGAGGATAATAGCAGACGATATTGTCCCTCCTATTTGCCATATCTTCATTTTAAGCCAACTAGAAAGTGTGTGCCCTCAGGCCTGGAGGGAAACAAAAGTAATTCCGCTACCTAAAAATAGTAAAGCCCCATTTATTGGTTCAAATAGCAGACCAATCAGCCTGTTACCAACCTTTAGTAAACTTTTGGAAAAAATGGTGGTTGACGAGATACAATGCTATTTTACAGAAAACAAATTGACAACAGACTTTCAGCACATTTAGAGGGAAGGACATTCAACAACCACAGCACTTACACAAATTACTGATGATTGGCTGAGAGAAATTCCTGAAAGAAGGATTGTGGGGGCTTCTTTTTTGTACTTTTTACCCCCAATTTCATGATATCCAATTGGTAGTTACAATCTTGTCCAATCGCTACAACTCCCGTACGGACTCGGGAGAGGCGAAGGTTGAGAGCCATGCGTCCTCCGAAACACGACCCTGCCAAGCCACACTGCCAAGAAACACCATACAAATGGCGACCAAAGTCAGCGTGCAGGTGTCTGGCCCGTCATAGGAGTCGCTAGAGCGCGATGGGACAAACCCTCCCCTAACCCGGACGACGCTGGGCCAATTGTGTGCCCCCTCATAGGTCTCCCGGTCACAACCGGCTGCGACACAGCCTGGGCTCGAACCCGGGTCTGTAGTGACGCCTCAAGCACTGCGATGCAGTGCCTTAGACCGCTGTGCCAGTCGGGAGGCCTGTGGGGGCTGTTTTGTTAAGACTTCAGTGCGGCTTTTGACATTATCGATCGTAGTCTGCTGCTGGAAAAACGTATGTGTGATGGTTTTACACTCCTGCTATATTATGGATAAAGAGTTAGTTGTCAAACAGAACACAGAGGGTGTTCTTTAATGGAAGCCTATCCAACATAATCCAGGTAGAATCAGGAATTCCCCATAGGCCCGTTACTTTTTTCAATCCTTACTAACGACATGCCACTGGCTTTGAGTAAAGCCAGTGTGTCTATGTATGCAGATGACTCAACACGTCAGCTACTACAGCAACAGAAATGACTGAAACATTTAACAAAGAGCTGCAGTTAGTTTCAGAATGGGTGGCAAAGAATAAGTTATCCCTAAATATATAAAAAAATAACTAAAAGCATTGTATGTGGGACAAATCATTCACTAAACCCTGAACCTGAACTAAATCTTGTAATGAATAATGTGGAAATTGAGCAAGTTGCCGTGACTAAACTGCTTGGAGTAACCCTGGATTGTAAACTGTAATGGTCGAAACATATTGATACAACAGTAGCTAAGATGGGGAGAAGTCTGTCTATAATAAAGCGCTGCTCTGCCTTAACAGCACTATCAACAAGGAAGGTCCTACAGGCCATAGTTTTGTCGCACCTGGACTACTGTTCAATCGTGTGGTCAGGTGCCACAAAGAGGGACTTAGGAAAATTGCAATTGGCTCAGAACAGGGCACTAACATTAATAATATGCATGTTAATCTCTCCTGGCTCAAAGTGGAGGAGAGATTGACTTCATCACTACTTGTATTTGTGAGAGGTATTGACATGTTGAATGCAATGTCTGTTTGAACTACTGGCACACAGCTCGGACACCCATGCATACCTCACAAGACATGCCAACAGAGGTCTCTTCACAGTCCCCAAGTCCAGAACAGACTATGGGAGGCGCACAGTACTACATAGAGCCATGACTACATGGAACTCTATTCCACATCAAGTAACTCATGCAAGCAGTCAAATTAGATTTACAAAACAGATAAAAATACACCTTATGGAACAGCGGGGACTGTGAAGAGACACAAACACAGGCACAGACACATGTATACACACACACACACGATAACATACGCACTATACACACACGTACACATGGATTTTGTGTTGTAGATATGTGGTAGTAGAGTAGTGGGCTGAGGGCACACACTTAATGTGTTGTGAAATCTGTTGTGAATGTATTGTAAAGTTTTTTAAATTGTTAAATTGTTTAACTGCCTTAATTTTGCTGGACCCCAGGAAGAGTAGCTGCTGCCTTGGACACCTTTCCCCTCCCAGCCCTAGTATAGTGCTTCCCTTTATGTTTGTGATGAGGAACAGATAGTAAGATATTGGGCTTGTGAGGAAATGAATCTACCTAGTAGAAACTCTGCTCTACTTGCCTGGAGCTGTAACCAATGCAGCAGCAGAGATGTTATGTTTGTTCACTCTCTCATTGGAGAGTAATGGTACACCTACTGTATACCAAAGGAGCACAATGACATTGTTTGAGACATGTGAGATTGCTGGGGGCTAATTACCGGTGATTAGCCATGCAGTTGCTCCTTGCATTTCATAATAATACAAGCATAACTGTCACGTCCTGACCAGTAAAGGGGTTATTTGTTCTTATAGTTTGGTCAGGACGTGGCAGGGGGTATTTGTTTTATGTGGTTCAGGGTGTGTTTGTGTATGTGTTCATGTAGAGGGGGTATTTGGTTTATATGGTTCGGGGTGATTGTGTATGTAGAGGGGTATTTGATTTATTAGTCCAGGGTTTTGGTTATTGTTCTATGTTAGTTTAGTTCTATGTTCAGTCTAGTCGTTTGTATTTCTATGCTTAGTTAATTGGTGTTGGGGCCTGCAGTTGGAGACAGCTGTTTATCGTTGCCTCTGATTGAAGGTCCTATAAATAGGTATGTGTTTGGCATGGGGTTTTGTGGGAGATTGGTTCTTGTTTAGCGTTATGCCTGATGAGACTGTCGAGTTCGTTTGTTTTTGTATACGGTGTATGTGTTTTCCTTCTTCACTCAATAAAAAGAAGTATACATTTTCCTGCTGCGTTTTGGTCTACACCCTACGACACCCATGACAATAACCATACTGTGTAAAACATACACAATAAGCTGTGTTTTTGTGTATTAATATAAAGATGCGAAAGCAGTAATGATATATTTATTATTACTATAGAATACATCTGACCTTTCCCTTCTAACACTGCTGTTAATTTTACTCCCTATGTGGGAGACAACCAAACTGGGATGCATGTGTCAATGCAAATGAGATTAGGAGAACTTCATGTATTAGGCATGTGATGCAAATCAAATGAGGCAGGGCAGGGGTGACATGGCATCAAAGACAAAGACCATATGAAGTCCCTATATATAAAAGATGTGATTGATCGGAGTCAGAGAGCAGTGGCTTTTATGTTTTGTAGTGAGTAAGTTACCAGATGCGCTCACACTGCTGCTATTTAAAATAGTGTTGATGTCCTCATTTGGTTCTCTATCCAGTTACTGTAAAGTGGTTTTAGATGTGACACACAGTTTTAGCTCGCTGTTGCCATCAAACATGGGTTTGAAATGTACGTGAGTGGAATGTCTCAGGCAGAGAAATAAGAAAAAGCATATAGTTTTCACCACAAAACCTTAGGTCTGTTATGTAGTATCATTATTACTGTTGCATTGATACATCCTTAGGGCGCTTATTTACATTCTTCAAACTGGCATCAGTGTTTTCTACTGACCCTGCATTATTTTTTCCTGTCTTCTAGTTTATTTTCTTACACACACACACACACACACACACACACACACACACACACACACACACACACACACACACACACACACACACACACACACACACACACACACACACACACACACACACACACACACACACACACACACACACACACACACACACACACACACACATATTTACATATATGTATATCTCATTCAATTTTAATTTCAAATCAATTTAAGGGCTTTATTGGCATGGGAAACATATGTTAACATTGCCAAAGCACGTGAAGTTGATAATAAACAAAGTGAAATAAACAATAAAAATTAACAGTAAACATTACACTCACAAAAGTTCCAAAAGAATAAAGATATTTCAAATGTCATATTATGTGCAAATAGTTAAAGTACAAAAGGGAAAATAAATAAACGTAAATATGGGTTGTATTTACAATGGTGTTTGTTCCCTTTTCTTGTGGCAACAGGTCACAAATCTTGCTGATGTGATGGCACACTGTGGTATTTCATCCAATAGATATGGGAGTTTATCAAAATTGGGTTTGTTTTCGAATTCTTTGCAGATCTGTGTAATCTGAGGGAAATATGTGTCTCTAATATGGTCATACATTTGAAGTGCAGCTCAGTTTCCACCTCATTTTGTGGGCAGTGTGCACATAGCCTCACTCACTCTCTCTCACACAACCGAATGTGATTGGGAGTCCCATATGGCACACAGTTGGCCCAGCGTCGTCCGGGTTAGGGTTTGGCTGGGGTAGGCCGTCATTATAAATAAGAATTTATTCTTAACTGACTTGCCTAGTTAAATAAAGGTTACATAAAACAATTACTAGGGAAATTGTGTTTCCATAGCTAGGGCTGACAGTGGGGACTTGTGAAGAGAAGAATCAAAACAGTTGCTTTGTGAAAAGGTGATAACCGTCGAAGGTCTAAGCCCATGTTCACAGTTTGCTTATTGTTACGTAAATGATACATGAAAAGCCCCAGCAGCCTTGCCTTTGCCCCAAGTCAGTGCAGGTCCACTGAGGCCATGGCCCAGTGTTCTAGGAGCCGGGCCGCGGAGGTGGAAACACAAAAGTCTTAACCTTTTTGTTGAAAAATGGGGTAAATCCTCAGTGAAAATGCACCATGAGTATTCTCCTCATTAGTCTCTGTTGGTCTGGTTCACACCTCATTGCCACCTCCATGCATTGCTATAGTTGGTGATAAGCTCCCTTTAGTAGGTTAATGGGGGCCTTTCAGATCTGCATTATTGCTCTCAAAAAGAATAAGACTGGGTAATGGTCAACTAGGTAGATACATTCTTTCTGGCGTTTTCTGTAACAAGCTTCAGTAAATACTACCTGCTCTAAACAGCCATACTTGTGGACGAGCCTGAAATTAGGTATTTGTCTTTCAGTAGCAGAATCTGTAGCATCTCTATCCAACCTGGACTCAGGGGTAGACGTAACATAGTAAATGTAAATCCGGAAATGTAAATCCGGAACACTCCAATTAGTATGATATGTTACGTTTTGTATGGTATGTATTAATTTGTGGATTTCCATCGTCCATTTCATATGATATGTTATGAATTACAGTTCGTATGAGATGTTACAAATTGCAATTCGTACAATATGTTATGAATTGCAATTTGTTAGCTAGGTGGCGCAGTGGGTAACACTAATGTTAGCTATATGGCTAACGTTAGCTAGGCTAGGGGTTAAGGTTAGGGTTAAGGTTAGGAGTTAGGTTAAAGGGTTAAAATTAGGGGAAGGGTTAGTTAACATGCTAAGGAGTTGCAAAGTAGCAAGTAGTTGCAAAGTTGCTAATTTTCTAAAATTCTAAAGTTGTCCGTGATGCGATTCAAGCACGCAACCTTTGGATTGCTAGATGTTCGCGTTATACGCTTACCCATCCACCCCGACCAACCAACCAAATGTTTGTTTTGCCTTACATAACCTTCTGTCTTATGTAACCATACCAAATGTAAAATATCATACTAATTTGAGTGTCCCGGATTTACATTTATTATGTCAGGTCTAATTGCCAACATATTGTGTTCTATACAGTTAAGCCTAAATGCCAAGCAGCTTCTGTGATAAATAGAATGGTGTGTGTGTGTGTGTGTGTGTGTGCGTCTTATATAATACGTCTGTTCCGGGATAAGTTCTGAGCATTGAAAAGAACATTAGCATACATGCAGTGATACAAATTAGGATAATTTTCTGTTTAAAAAAACCCAAACTGAAATGTGTTCATTCTGTGAGGGCAAAGAGCGCGCGTTTAGAACTACAATCCCATAATGCAAAGAGCGCTGAAAAACGTGGGTACAGAGGTGTTGTGGATGGCAGGGAGGCCAGGTTTGTTCAAACCGAGTGATGCGAATAGGCATTTGCTGCGATGGTCGGGGGGGGAAGGCTTCCACTAATCTGGAGTCTCGTTGTCTGTATGCAGTAATTTGGCCGGGGTTGGTCGAGGGCAGCCTGAGTTGAGAGAAGTTAGATAGACATGAACGCACAATTAAAACAATTTAATGTCGAGTCTTTCAGCCAGTAAAAGCCTAGCAAAGGAACTTTTGGAGTGGGTTTGACTGTTTCTTCGTGAGCTAATGGATTTATGAAAACGACGAACGGATCTTCTATTGCTTCTAAAATCTCTTAGAATTGAAGTGGGGAATATTGCACACCTTTTCGTGCCGAAAGGTACAACTAGACTTAATCACATTTTATAGTAGCCGATGTAGTCATATCCTACTTTTTTTTTCTTTCTAAGTTTTTACATTGTACATTTGGAAGTCTGGGATAGGGGCAGACCTCTCCCTGGAGGAAGCTTTCTTTTGATGCTTTGCGCATTGTTTTATTTTCTTTTGGGCAGGTTGGGTAAACGTGGGAAAAGTATAATATATTGTAAAAGTTATCTCGTTTAATACCGCATATTTTCGGGTTAAAATAAACTACGTTGGATATTCAAGCTTTTGTAAAAAAATTTTAACATCAAATCTCGGAGTCCAACATTTTTCTACGCTGGCTGTTTCGTCGCCCCTCGAGGGTTTTGTCAAAAAGGTATGGTTTTTTTTCAAAGTATAAATTGGAATAATTTGTATTTACATGTTCGGAACAGAGCGTGCTGCTAGAATTATTATTTAGCGAAGTAGACCTATCTAGCGTTATTTAGATCAGTATCAGGTATCCACATTGTGACAGATGACTCTCAGAAAGAACACTTTTGTTTGTTTAAACATTTTTTTAAATTGTATAGCCTGTAGCACTAGTCCCCCTCCAAATGGAGTCTGGACATATGTTTCTGGTTTGGAAACAAACCATGCACCAATGATGTGATTGGACTTTTATTTTCCCCTTCAAGTTTTATTTTACGCATTTTAGAAAATTGCCTGTATATTCGGTTGAAAATGTTACATTTGGTGATGTAATTGAATTTGTTTGTCATGTGCTTAATTGGTTGGGAAGAGCATTTGGAGTAGTGGGGGGGGCAATAACCATCTGGACGCTCAGTCACCTCTTCAAACACTTGGAACATTGGGAGAGAAGATTAAAGTTGTGAGTATTTATGTTGTAATTTATTTTGTTGCTTTTCCGGTTGATCTCTTCAATTAGCCCTAACATAGGCCTACTTTAGGATTTAAGTTCCCCTTCCTCAGTGTGACATGCAAAATGTTATACCTTTGGTTAGAGGGTTTTGTATCAGTTTGCATTTTCAATTAAGAAATATTATGGCGTGGTGGCTATGCAGTGTATTTTACGGTCTTTGTAATGTTTATTTTGAAAATTTGTTTGTCATTCCCTTTTTATTAGATATATTATATTGCCTTTACCTCTCACCTGTGTTCCTGGCTAATTAAAAGATGCAAGTCAGTGCCTGTTTTGACATAACACGTTTGCACAAGATTTTGCTTGAGTGTCTTAAAAATAGCCCATTTGAAATTAACTTCTGAAGAAAACAAAAGTGTTCTTTGCATGATTTATTTACCTCAGATTGGAATTAGGTGCCCTTTTGCTTTAAAATAGCTATACTTTTTAGGGTATCTAGGATCACACACCCCTGCTCTCTATATAGCCTATAGTACTCTTATCTTTAATCTCCAACATTTCCAGAGGTCATCAGTAGGGCCTACCCATCCTAACATTCCCAAACTTTTCAAGAGGGAGGGATCCTGATTTATACCAGCCAAATCCCTACGCCCTCTCCTTCAGATTCAGTCTCTTTATATAGTTTAAGGAAAGATGCTTTAGTACTCGAGAGTTATGTGAAACAAACAAGCAAACTACAAACAGGCTTCTGGGAATAAGCTTTGTCAACTACATTGACTTCCAAGAATGCACATGTCGAATGTTTACAACGTGAAACAAAAATAAGATCAAGAGCATATTGATTGGAAGATGCTTTTTTTGCTGTGAAATAATACTGCTTAGAAGTATCAGTTACAAGGTTTTGATTTCAGGCTGTCTGTTTACCCCAAGTAGTAAGCATACTTACTGGGAGAGTAGTACATACTGTACAATGCAAACAGGTAGCTGTTCTGCTTGCAGATTCATTCTTGCTTGTGGCTCTTCATGAAAACAATTGAGATCTACTGTCGATGTGGTGTGAGGAAAGTAGATTGCCCCATCACTTTTTATAGTACACACCTCTGAAACTACACTGAGCAGAAATATAAGTGCAAAATGTGAAGTGTCGGTTCCATGTTTCATGAGCTGAAATAAAAGATCCCAGAAATGTTCCATACTCACACAAATATTATTTCTCTTGTGCACAAATTAGTTTAGCCTTGTTATTGAGCATTTTTTTCTTTTGCCAAGATAATCCATCCACCTCACAGGTGTGGCATAGCAAACTATGCTCATTACATAGGTGCACCTTGTGCTGGGGACAATAAGGCCAGTCTAAAATGTGCTGTTTTGTCACAAACAATAATGCCAGAGATGTCTCAAGATTTGAGGGAGCGTGCAATTGGTTACTGCAGGAATGTCCACCAGAACTATTGCTAGAGAATTGAATGTTAACTTCTCTACCGTAGGCCACCTCCAACGTAAATTTAGAGAATTTGGCAGTAGGTCCAGACGGCCTCACAACCGCAAACCACATGTATGGCGTTGTGTGGGCGATCATTTTGCTGATGTTAATGCTGTGAACAGAATGCCCCATGGGGTTATGGTATGGGCAGGCATAAGCTACGAACAACGAACACAATTGCATTTTATTGACGGCAATTTGAATGCACAGATATCGTGATGAGATCCTGAGGCCCATTGTCGTACCATTAATCTGCCACCATCACCTCATGTCTCAGCATGATAATGCACGGCACCATGTCGCAAGATTCTGTACACAATTCCTGGAAGCTAAACGTATCCCAGTTCTTGCATGGCCTGCAAACTCACCAGACATGTCACCAATTGACCGTGTTTGGGATGCTTTGGATCAACATGTATGACAGCGTGTTCCAGTTCCCGCTAATATCAGCAACTTTGCACAGCCATTGAAGAGGAGTGGAACAACATTCCACAGGCCAAAATCAACAGCCTGATCAACTCTGCAAAGGAGATGTCACACTGCATGAGGCAAATGGTGGTCACACCAGATACTGACTGGTTTTCTGATCCTCGCCCATACTTTTATTTTGTAGGTATATGTGACCAACAGATGTGTTTCTGTATTCCCAGGCATGTGAAATCCATAGATTATGGCCTAATTAATTTATTTAAATTGACTGATTACCTTAAATGAACTGTAACTCAGTAAAATATTTGAAATTGTTTTATTTTTGTTCAGTATACATGAAATCATGTGTCCACCCCAAAAGCCTGCTTTGCCAATTTAGTCTTGCTAATGCTGACTTTGTATGGAAGCAGGTTTAGAATGGATAGTGTCAATGAGCCTTAAATGTTACTATCAAGTTGGTTTTAAATGAGAGGGAGAAGATGGATGGTTGAGCTAAGCAGCATTCCCTTAGGGAGTTCACCAGGAAAAAAAGTTGTTCTGTTGAGCTGTAGGAAAGGAAGTGAGGAATTGTCCTGCCCTCTAATTTACTAGGCTGCTGGGTTGGCACAGAGTTATTGTAGCTTACTGTTTCTGTGGAAAGTTGTTTCAGTGGTTTAATAATAGTTTGTGGTGAAATATGGCATTGAATAACTTAGCCTACATTGAAGAATAACTTAGCCTACATTGAAGAATATCTTATCTATAATTTATATGAAAAATACTCAAGTTGTACATCTTTTGAAATGGAGATGACCTTGTTACAATACTTAATGCACATGCATAGTAACTAAACAACATATTTAGAAACTTGGGAGAATTCATTCCTTTTATTTTAATTCCTTTTTATTTTACCAGGGAAGACCCATTAATTAAGACGTAGGTCTCTTTTTCAAAATGTGCCCTGCACAATACAATACACACATATATGCAGGGCACATTTTGAAAAAGAGAACGACGTCTCAATGTGTCTTCCCTGGTAAAGTAAAAAGGAATGAGTAGGTGTGTCCAAACTTTTGACTGGTATTATACATGCATACAGTTGAAGTCGGAAGTTTACATACACCTTAGCCAAATACATTTAAACTCAGTTTTTCATAATTCCTGACATTTAATACTAGTAAAAATTCCCAGTTTTAGGTAATTTAGGATCACCACTTTATTTTAAGAATGTGAAATGTCAGAATAATATTAGTGATTTATTTCAGCTTTTATTTCTTTCATCACATTCCCAGTGGGTCAGAAGTTTACATACACTCAATTAGTATTTGGTAACATTGTCTTTAACCTTTCTGGCGCAGGCGTTCCGCTAGAGACCCACCTCGACAACATCTGGTGAAATTGCAGAGCTCGAAAGTCAAATTATAGAAATATTTAACATTCATGAAAATACAAGTGTTATACATCAAATAAAGCTTAACTTCTTGTTAATCCAGCCGCTGTGTCAGATTTCAAAAAGGCTTTACGGCGAATGCGCACATGCGATTATCTGAGGACAGCGCCCCGCATACAAAAGCATGAAAAACATTTTTCAACCAGGCAGGTGCGCCACGAATGTCAGAAATAGCGACATAATAAATGCCTTACCTTTGAAGATCTTCTTCTGTTGGCACTCCAAAAGGTCCCAGCTACATCACAAATGGTCCTTTTGTTGGATAAAGTCCTCCTTTATATCCCCAAAAACTCAGTTTAGCTGGCGCGCTTCATTCAATAATCGCCGGTTTCCCTCCTACAAAATGAATCCCAAACGTTACCAATAAACTTCTTCAAACAATGTTTATAATCAAACCTCAGGTACCCTAATAGGTAAATAAACGATACAATTTAAGACGGAGAATCGTTATTGTCTTTACTGGAGATAAACAACAAAACGCACTCTCATCCACGCGCATGAAAACACTACAGCCAAAATGGGAGCCAAATTGAAAAACTACAGATTCTAGCAAATTTTTCCAAAAACAAGCCTGAAACTCTTTCTAAAGACTTGACATCTAGTGGAAGACCTAGGAACTGCAATCTGGGAGGTTTTCGCCTCATAATAAACATGACACCCATTGGAAACAGTGGAAGGCTGAACATTTTCTTTTTGGATGGTTTGTCCTCTGGGTTTCACCTGCCATATCAGTTCTGTTATACTGACAGATATTATTTTAACAGTTTTAGAAACTTTAGAGTTTTCTATACAAATCTACCAATTATATTCATATCCTAGCTTCTGGGCCTGAGTAACAGGCAGTTTACTTTGGGCACGCTTTTCATCCAGATGTCAAAATACTGCCCCCTAGGCCGAAGAGGTTAAATTGTTTAACTTGGGACAAACGTTTCGGGCAGCCTTCGACAAGCTTCCCACAATAAGTTGGGTGAATTTTGGCCCATTCCTGCTGACAGAGCTGGTGTAACTGAGTCAGGTACTTGCTCGCACACGCTTTTTCAGTTCAGCCCACAAATTTTGTATAGGATTGAGGTCACGGCTTTGTGATGGCCACTCCAATACCTTGACTTTGTTGTCCTTAAGCCATTTTGCCACAACTTTGGAAGTATGCTTGGGGTTGTTGTCCATTTGGAAGACCCATTTGCGACCAAGCTTTAACTTCCTGACTGATGTCTTGAGATGTTGCTTCAATATATCCACATAATTTTTCCTGCTTCATGATGCCATCTATTTTGTGAAGTGCACCAGTCCCTCCTGCAGCAAAGCACCCCCACAACATGATGCTGCCACCCCATGCTTCACGGTTGGGATGGTGTTCTTCGGCTTGCAAGCCTCCCCCTTTTTCCTCCAAACATAGCGATGGTCATTATGGCCAAACAGTTCTATTTTTGTTTCATCAGACCAGAGGACATTTCTCCAAAAAGTATGATCTTTGTCCCCATGTGCAGTTGCAAACCGTAGTGTGGCTTTTTTTATGGCGGTTTTGGAGCAGGGGCTTTTTCCTTGCTGAGCGGCCTTTTCAGGGTATGTCGATATAGGATAGGTCTTGGCTAATTTATTTAGATTTTCCCATGATGTCAAGCAAAGAGGCACTGAGTTTGAAGGTAGGCCTCTAAATACATCCACAGGTACACCTCCAATTGACTCAAATGATCTCAAATGATGTCAATTAGCCTATCAGAAGCCTCTAAAGCCATGACATCATTTTCTGGAATTTTCCAAGCTGTTTAAATGCACAGTACACTTAACCTCTCTCGGGTATGTGGGACGAAATCGTCCCACCTAGTCAACAGCCAGTGGAATCGAGTGTCGCGAACTACAAAAACCTTAAAAATGCTAACTTCAATTTCTCAAATATATGACTATTTTACACCATTTTAAAGACAAGACTCTCGTTAATCTAACGACATTGTCCGATTTCAAAAAGGCTTTACAGCGAAAGCAAAACATTAGATTATGTTAGGAGAGTACCCAGCCAGAAATAATCTCACAGCCATTTTTCAAGCTAGCATATATGTCACAAAAACCAAAACCATAGCTAAATGCAGCACTAACCTTTGATCTTCATCAGATGACACTCCTAGGACGACATGTTATACAATAATGCATGTTTTGTTCAATCAAGTTCATATTTATATAAAAAAACAGCTTTTTACATTAGCATGTGACGTTCAGAACTAGCATACACACCGAAAACTTCCGGTGAATTTACTAAATTACTCTTGATAAAAGTTTACAAAATACATAATTATTTGAAGAATTATAGATACAGAACTCCTTTATGCAATCGCGGTGTCAGATTTTAAAATAGCTTTTCGGCAAAAGCACATTTTGCAATATTCTGAGTAGATAGCTCGGCCATCAAGGCTAGCTAAACAGACACTCGCCAACATCGAGGCTCAGTAAACTACTAGTAGAAGAATTGGATAACCTTTGCTGTTCTTCGTCAGAATGCACTCCCAGGACTTCTACTTCAACCACAAATGTTGTTTTGGTTCAAAATAATCCATAGTTATGTTCAAATATCCTCTGTTTTGTTTGTGCGTTCAGGTCCCTATCCGAAGGGTGACAAAAAATTTCAAAATATCCCATTACCGTACTTAGAAGCATGTCAAACGCTGTTTAAAATCAATTTTATGCTATTTTTCTCGTAAAATGGCGATAATATTCCAACCGGGCGACGTTGTTTTCATTCAAAGGCTGAAAGAAAAACATGGCCACTTCTCGGGGCTGCGCATCTCCTGTCTCTGAGTCACCAGCCTGACCACTCACAAACAGTGCTCCTGTACCTAGCCCAGAGACAGCAGAGATCTCATTCCACTTTCTGGCGCCTTCAGAGAGCCTATGGGAGCCTTAGAAATTGTCACGTTACAGCAGAGATGCTGTATTTTCGACAGAGATGCCACAGAAGCACAAGAAATGGTCAGAGAGGGCACTTCCTGTATGGAATCTTCTCAGGTTTTGGCCTGCCATATGAGTTCTGTTATACTCACAGACACCATTCAAACAGTTTTATAAACGTTACTGTTTTCTATCCAAATCTACCAATTATATGCATATTCTCGTTTCTGGAAAAGAGTAGTAACTAGTTTAAATCGGTTACGTTTTTTTAATCCGGCCGTGAAAATACTGCCCCCTAGCCCTAAGAAGTTAATGTATGTAAACTTCTGACCCACTGGAATTGTGATACAATGAATTATAAGTGAAATAATCCATCTGTTAACAATTGTTGGAAAAATGACTTGTGTCATGCACAAAGTAGATGTCCTAACCGACTTGCCAAAACTGTTTGTTAACAAGACATTTGTGGTGTGGTTGAAAAATGAGTTTTAATGTCTAACCTAAGTGTATGTATACTTCTGACTTCAACTGTATATGTGAGTGTATATACTGTATGTATGTACCATCAAAAGTTTGGACACACCTACTCACTCATTCCAGGGTTTTTCTTTATTTTTATTCAATGCCACCCTTTACATTGACAGCTTTGCACACTCTCTGCGTTTTTCAACCAGCTTCATGAGGTAGTCACCTGAAATGCATTTCAATTAACAGGTGTGCCTTGTTAATTTGTGGAAACTGGTTATCGTGAGGACCGCAACAGGAAAGGAATTTTCAGAGTTACCTCTGCTGCAGAGGATAAGTTCATTCGAGGTAACTGCACCTCAGATTGCAGCCCAAATAAATGCTTCATAGAGTAACAGACAGCTCAACATCAACTGTCCAGAGGAGGCTGCGTGAATCAGGTATTCATGGTCGAATTGCTGCAAAGAAACCACTACTACAGGCCACCAATAAGAAAAATATGCTTGCTTGGGCCAAGAAACACGAGCAATGGACATTAGGCTGGTGGAAATCTGTCCTTTTGGTCTGATGAGTCCAAATTTGAGATTTTTGGTTCCAACTGCCATGTCTTTGTGAGACGCAGAGTAGGTGACTGGATGATCGCCGCATGTGTGGTTCCTACCGTGAAGCATGGAGGAGTGGTATGGGTGTGCTTTGCTGGTGACACTGTCGGTGATTTATTTCGATTTCAAGGCACACTTAACCAGCGTGGCTACCACAGCATTCTGCAGCGATATGCCATCCCATCTGGTTTCCCTTACTCCCACTATCATTTGTTTTTCAACAGGACAATGACCCAACACACCTACAGGCTGTGTAAGGGCTATTTGACCAATAAGGAGAGTGATGGAGTGCTGCATCAGATGACCTGGCCTCCACAATCACCCGACCTCACCCCAATTGAGATGATTTGGGATGATTTGGGAAGGAAAAGCAGCCAACAAGTGCTCAGCATATATCGGAATTCCGTTAAGACTGTTGGAAAAGCATTCCATGTGAAGTTGGTTGAGAGAATGCAAGTGTGTAAATCGGTCATCAAGGCAAAGAGTGCAGATTTACCTAGTTAGATAAGATGGAATTTTTAAACAAATAGGGATTAATGTATAGATCTGTGGGTCTTTTATCTTAGTCTAGCCAACCTTTTGATGCAGTGACGTGTATCGAAACTGTCACCTGTGACGAAGCGAATGGCACTTAGGTAGCTGGTGTCCAGTGGTTTGAGTAGTAGCAGCTGCACTTTGATAAATAATATCACCATAATAAAGAACAGATGAAAAGATTGACTGAATTATCTGCTTCCTACTGCTTAGAGAAAGGTACGAGCTATTTCTACAGAAACAGAACTTTAAATCTTAGCTTCTTAACCAGCTCATGTTTTATAATTTTTTTTAACGTTATATCCATATCAATCCATGTGCCTAAGTATTTATATGCTGGAACATGTTGTTCATCTGAAACATTCTTATGAGAGTTTTATATAGCAATAAAATCTGTCTTGTAGTTCTAACAGCCAGATCAACAGTCGGGGCAATGGCATACTTAATGGTGAAAAGCAGACTAAACACATCTGACTGCTACCGCCTTGTGAAAAGCAACTTAACTGGGTGGAATGGGCAAACTGAGTAAGTCCCCTAAATTAACTCCCATGGTGAGAAGCTTGGTGTCTCTGCTCTGTAGACTGGCTCTGGGAGGGGAGAAATGAGTGGGGTTGGACTACAGAATCTAACAGAGCTAAGGAATTTTATGCATGGATGGATACAGTAATTACGGGGCCATGCTTGGGCTTATACCCTGTCTCTCTACATGTTTAAATTCAACTTTATTATAATAATATTCCATTTAGCAGGCCCTTTTATCCGAAGCGACTTAGTCACACTTTGAAGGCAGATCTCTTCGCGTTCTGATTGCTAAAACATTTAACATTTTCAGATTTCTCTGTCTATTAAAACTCACAATTCTTGTGTGACCTGCATTACACATTGATCTAGCATCTCATCTCCGTCTCAAATGTGACTGTGGATTCAGTGTGATTGGATGTTCAGTAGGCTATGTGACACTATAAGCAGGGACCCCACAGCTATTGTTTGAGAGATAATGTTTTTGTTTACTTGGATGAGTGTCTACTTACTTTTAGCGTAATTGTATTCTAGCAGCCTTACGGCCTCATTTCAAGAACACATATAACAATGCTAGTGTCAACTGCCAGAGACCACATCTATTGTGACTGCATTTATTTCCAAACCCTAATGTTGCACAACATCTGAGATGAAAGTATTTTACATGAGTCAAGCGGTGCTGCAGATGCGTAATGCATATGTCAGTATCTAGTGTTCTCCGTAGTTGTAGGAGATGGTGAGAATAAATTAACTGAACGTCTTGTTTATTTTGTGTGCTTTTCTCAAAATGTACCTGAAGAGTCTAGTGGACCACAAGATTAACAGTGTTTTATTCATGTCAATAATCCCTTTTTGGGAATAGGTTTTTCACATATAATATTCAGGAAACATTCATTTAACCATTAGTGTGTTTTGTGCGGTATGTTTTTAGCATAGGCCTACAGTAAAAGTGCAGGTTGCACTTGACAAACTTGGAAATGGGAGTTGCGTGATATTTCACACTCTGCCGACATCATTGGTTCCCTCATCATGGAGCGTTGTCTAAATGGTTGTGTAGTGATGAGCGCTCAGGGAACGTGGTTGGCCGTGTGCTGTGCGGACTTCCTTCTGTTTGGCAGCTGAAGTGGATTCTTGGAGCCTGACCAGGCACTGACTCACTGCTTACGGGTCTGTGCCGGAACACTAGGCCATTCTTGGAAAGTGAAATTGAATTTATTTTGACGACAGTACAGGGAACATGTTTAAGTGGAGAACGCTCATGAAGACCATTCAGACTTTACCCATCATTATTGCCTGTTAGACAGCCAATCTGTTAACTCATATGGATTACCTGACCTCCCCTGGACGTTTCCCATAGATAGATTTTGGATTACTCCTACATGCTTTTACATCAGTGAACTATGTTCATATATGCATCCTATCTCATGTATATTGCTGATTTTAATTCCAAAGATGCTAATGCTTGATACTTTAGACAAAATGTATGTAGACTTCATTGTTTTCGATTAGGCATGTTCTCAGAATCCAGCACCCTACAACAACTTGACAGGGATGAGAACAAATTGTGGTTGGAGATTGCTTTGGGGTTGGGGCAAAAACCAACTGTTGGGTGATAGATCTGCGAGTGTAATAAATAATAATTATGGCTTGGCTGCCTCTCTTCAGGGGTGTCACGTAGCACCCCTGAGTTTTTGGGTCCTTAACAAATGCCTCTGGGGATTATGGGGGTGAGGGGCAAGCGTTAATCTCTTTGGCCAGATGCTGCAGGGTGTAGGGGCGAGCAGATGTGCATGTGAGGGTCAGCCACAGCAGTGTGCCCACGTACAACACACGGTCCCAGCTTCAATTTGCCATCAACAGCCATGGGGGAGCAAGTCTGTGTGACGAGCTCTGCCTGCCCAGTTATCTCTTGTCTTTTTTTGTATCCTCTCTTTATTCTTCTTAATTGTTTCCTCCTTGTTGTATCATGGCAACAAAGATGACTTTGTAGCACTCACATTGTTGCCTTTTTTAGAACAAGCTTATTTAAAGTTACTGCTTGTAAAGAAAGGTGTTTTAGCTACTCTTGCATATAAATACTTAAACAACTCTCTTTAGAACTAGGTAATATAATTTCACTTGTTTGTTCAGGTATTCCAAAACAATCTGATACTCCCTGTGTGATAAGAAAATACAAAGCATGTATCTGCACATGCAAAAAATGCCAACACCAACCTTGAAATTCAAAAACCGACTTTTTTTTATCAAACAACAATGGAAAATCTGCTGTACTTGTTACACTGAACAAAAATATAAACGCAACATGTAAAGTGTTTGTCCCATGTTTCAGGGGCTGAAGTGAAAGATCCCAGAAATATTTCATGCACACAAAAAGCTTATTTCTCTCATTTTGTGCACAAATATGTTTACATCCCAATAAGTGAGCTTTTCTCCTTTGCCAAGATAATCCATCCACCTGAGAGGTGGGGCATATCAAGAAGCTGATTAAACACCATGATCTGTACTAGTTAAGCACTGAGATTACATTTTTGTCCGATTCCGATATTTTCCTTGCTCAAAAAATCTATACCGATATTTAAAATGTTAGTGGCCTTTTTAAGCATTCTAGTACAGTTAAATAGTTAATGCACACACATGAACGCAGCGGTCTAAGGCACTGCATCTCAGGGCAAGAGGTGTCACTACAGTCCCTGGTTCGAATCCAGGCTGTATCACATCCGACTGTGATTGGGAGTCCCATAGGGTGGCGCACAATTGGCCCAGCGTCGACCAGGGTAGGCCATCATTGTAAATAAGAATTTGTTCTTAACTGACTTGCCTAGTTAAATAAAGGTTACACACACACACACACACACACACACACCACACTGACCAAAAAGTTATTTTGTTGGCATTTACGTATGTCCCCATTACCAGAAAAACATAATCAAAACCTATTTCTTTCACTTACTTGCTGTGCTGTTTTGTTCAGTTGTTTCATTCTCAACCAGGATTTCTATGGAACGCCGTTTGGGTCTTTGCCGTGTCAAAAAAGATACACGTCAAATAACACTATTTGACGTGTCAAATAAGCTTGTTGACCAATCAGGACCTGAATATGACTGCACGTAACAATTTAACGCGTTCATATATTTTTTTACGTAGGTGTTACACATTGATGACGCTATGACTCGTATTTCATATGTCACAACGATTCATCGATACGTATGCAATGATGCTAGTAAAGTTGTCTCGCGCACCTACAGTGCTGGTCATAAAAAAACGAGCTAGCTAGCTCATGGATGCAAACAATGTTCTTCCCCCGAACATAGCAAAACGACAAATGTTTCAGTAGCTATAGTTAGATAGCTAACTTTTATAGCTAGGTGTCATCTAAAATAACCCTTTGATTTAATGGTGGTCGGACCCATCTATGTGAGGCTAACCACGATAGTGGACTTTGCAGTTAGCCTTCAAAATAAAAGTATGTCATTGACAGTGATGCAAATGAATACAAATACTATAATTATGCCATAATTGAATAGATCATGCTAAACGAGGTTGGAATGTTATATAAAATCAACGAAAGACAATTTTGTTAATTTGACAATCTGTTGAAATCACACTGGATGTATTATACTTTAGAATTGCATTGAGGGCATACTTATTTCACTCTACAGCCTTACCTATGGATTGTGGATCAATGACATGGGCTATCAGTCTACTCAGTGACACCTAGAGAGCATTAGCGTCGTAGCTCTTATTGCGGGACTCTGAAACAACTGTGAATTGAGCCACATTTATTGTCAATCTATGTGTATTGAACACTATTCCCAAGGAAAAACAATACTGCGTGGATGTTTTGGAGTTTAACTCTGAGGAGGACGTTGGGAAAAAATATCTTGGGTATTGAGTAGACTGATACCCCATTTTTAATTGATCCCCAATCCTTAGGTAAAGCTGTACAGTGCAATATTAATGTCAATACACACAACAGGCTGACTGAGGTGGTTTCACACAGTCACAATCCTGCAATAAGAGCTACAATGCTAATATTTGCGTAAACTCTTCACAGTTGTGTTCTGTGGATGTCACCGAGTAGACCAGTGGTCACCAACCTTTTCTGAGTCAAGATAACTTTTGCAATCAAAAAGCAAACAGATCTACTGCTGAGAATTTTTTTTACAATAACCTCACACAAACAGTTTTGTAGGAATGAGGTTTGGGCAGTAGGCCTAATACATTATCACAGCATATTAGATATATGATTGGCCTGCCAATATTGTTAATCAGACCATATTATATTTCAAAACTCGAGCTATGATAACAGCTGTAACCTACCGGCAACAGCTCAAAACAATTTAAAAAAAGGAGTGCAGGTCTTTATCGTTCGTTGGCTTTTCTACAGAAATATTTAGTGATCGACTAGGAATGCCTTGAAGGTCGATCTTGATCGACCGGTTGGCGACCACTGGAGTAGACTGATAACCCATTTCATTGCTTCACATTCCAACCTTGTTTAACATTATCTAGTCTAAATATGGCATGATTCCACCAATTGTAACCTTCTGCATCACTTTCAAACAGGTACTTTTATGTTGAAGGAAATCTGCAAATTTCACTATTGTGCCTAATCCTTATTGTGGCTAGCTTCGGTCCGGTCGAGCCTCTCTAGCCACATGAAGCTAGCTGGCTGCTTATAACGTTAGTTTTGGGCAACAGGGTTAAGTAGCTGGCTAGCTATTTATTTTCATGAACTGAAATTCAATTTCAATAGGCGAACAAGTGGCTACCTAGCTAATACTTACTCACAAGGATTCCTAAATCGTTAAGAATATTGAAAATGACTGCAGTTTCTACTGGTTGTTGTTTTCAGGCTGGTTGTATTAGTGCTAGCTAGGTATCAAGCTAAAGCTAGCTAGCTACCCCAGAAGTTGCGGTTGAACAAATAATGTTTTCTACCAACGCGGTATTGTAAACACATCGTTCGTGGCCGACGTTTGCTGACTTTTTTGTACAGCTTTGACAGTGCTACTGATAGTAGTGGTGGCACTTGGCTTGCACGTGCAAATTCAGAACACACATTCTATAATATAACTGTGTTATTTGACGTGTCAAATGTAAAAGCTTATTTAACGCGTTTTTTTTTACACGCGAAGACCCAAACGGTGTTCCATAGTATGCAGTGACGATATCACTCTGACTTCGGTAGGGCAACATCTGAAAAAGGGCGCACTTGATAGTGTGTACCGGTGCTCGACCAGTCGTGAAAGCCAACATCCCCCACGACAGAGAACGGTTGATTGTCAAGGGCATGAATTCCATTATCTTGGCGTTAATGGATTTCGCCTTTTGAGTTGCCTCTGAAATGTTCTTACTCTTTCAAATGACTGCTCGACTTGTTGACGACTCGATGCACAATGCAGACGTGGGCTAGGTTAGGAATGCTGTGTTGCACGTGCAGGGCAAAATTTTACGTGGTCATTACGTCATGTGCATACCTATATAACGTAGGTACGTCAGCTTTGACATCGGGTTTGCACTAGACAACAGGCCGATACGATGTTGGAATTTTTAGCTAATATTGTCCGATTCCAATATGTTCACCGATATTTTGTGCATCCCTAATCATTACACAGGTGCCCCTTGTGCTGTGAACAATAAAAGTCCACTCTCTAAAATGTGCAGTTTTGTCACAACACAATGCCAAAGGTGTCAAGTTTTGAGGTGGTGTGCAATTGGTATCCTGACAACAGGAATGTCCAACAGAGCTGTTGCCAGAGAATGAAATGTTAATTTCTCTGCCATATGCCGCCTCCGTCGTTTTAGAGAATTTGGTACTACGTCCAACCGGCCTCACAACCGTATGGCGTCGTGTGGGTGAGCGGTTTGCTAATGTCAACGTTGTGAATGGAGTGCCCCATGGTGGCATTGGGGTTATGATATAGGCAGGCATAAGCTACGGACAAGCAACAGAATTGCATTTTATCTATGGCAATTTGAATGCACAGAAATATGTGACGATCCTGAGGCCCATTGTGAGACCTTAAAAGAAAATGGCCATCTGTGATCAACAGATGCTTATCTGTATTCCCAGTCATGTGAAAACCATAGATTAGGGCCTAATTCTTTTCCATTGACTGATTTCCTTATATGAACCGAAACTCAGTAAAATATTTGAAGTTGTTGCATGTTGTTTTTATATTTTCGTTCAGTATAATTTTCTGGTGTAGCGTTAGTCTTTCTAGGTGTTTGTTTTACATGAACATTAAATGCAACAGTTTTGCATTAAATGCAACAGTCATTGTGAGAGAAATCAAGCTGTGTTTCAGTTTTTAGCAAAGCTCAGCATCTACTCTTCCTCAGCATGCTAAAGGCATCTGCATACAGGTTCAGTTTGCTCCTAGCAGAACTCGACTAGGTGATGTGAACGTCTGTTTTTGCATACTCCCTTAAAATACCTTTGCTTGAAAAATTAGAAAAAATTGGCAATATTACTGTTTATCCCTCTTGAGATGCTGTACTCAACATACAGTAACTCTACCTCAATCAGAATCAATCTAAGATAAATCAAGAAATCTGTCATTAATTTTGATGTTTTTGCCGAGGAGGTCTTAGTCAAGCAATTTTACATCTAAGACGTTTTGGTGCAGTATTTCTCAAGTGAAAATATTTGCATGAAAACTAGTCTGTCACTGAATAAAAACAAACACTTCATTGAAGAATTCCTACTGTTGCCCAATCACCAACGAAGGGGCGTAGACTACAGCTTCCGAACTTTGGCTTGCATCAATAATTTTTTTTGTTCAAACAGCCGGGGGGAAAAACACAAACAAAAAAAGTGTCACAATTTCATCTTCATATGCGCAGTCTGTTTCGGCTGGGAAGCATGCGGGGTAAGCCCAACTCTCAGTTTAGGTCTCGTGGGTTTTCATGCAAGGCTCTCAAATCATAACTTTGCATTTTGTGTTTCACATGTCACGTGAGCACAGTTTCACCTTGTTGTTTTTGTTCCTCCAGTTTGGCACAGTAAATGGCTCAGTGCTGATGTCCCAGAGGTCCGGATGGAGTTCCAGTCACAGAGTAGTCAACAGCTGTAGCGCACCCCACAGGATGTTGGCGGTGCAGAGTATGCTGGTGGTTCTGGCCTTTCTTGCCCAGATTTTACCCTCCCAGGCCCGGCCTGCCATCCCAGATGAAGGTAAGGCTCCCCTCCCTGGCCCTTTAAAAAAATGTTTTTTAGGATTTTTTAAAAATATGGCGCCAGTCCATCACCTAAATTATATGTCTACTTGTCACATTTCTCCTGATCATGTTTTTGTGGTCAAAATGAACCACAATATATTTGACTGGCTCTTATCCCAGACCCTTTTGAAATGGGTCATATGCTGCCCTTTTTTGTTATTAATGTACTTCAGTAGCTGGATTTAGAGAAGATGTAGTTACCAACATAAACGATGGTCTACATTTTGTAATTTTATTTTACAAGCACTCCATCTTACCTGTAATGCTTTTATTCCTCTGGTCTCTATAGTTGTACTATAATCTAGAGACTTCCAATGTTTTAAGTTTCTTTGTAGTCTCAGTGCAGCCCCCACCCAATTCCCTGTATGATGTAGATGTAATGAGCCTAACTGGATCTAGTTTGACATGGCTCTCAGTATCTACTATGTTATATTGTTGTAGCACTGAAATAGCTATGTTTATAGGTTGCCTACGAAAAGGCAACCTAATGGTTGCACAAGCTCGGCTGAAAAAAAAGGAAAAGGGTCACTGAAACAGAATCCTGAAAAATGTGTATTTTGGATAAATTCCAATAGTGTAATGGCCTGGATTTGTGGGTGTATAGTTCTGGATGCTTACACTCAGCAGTCGGAAGTAGAGTGCTGCAAAAGGAAAATAATAAAGCCCAGCATTATAATTAAAGTAATTATGAACGAGGGTATCTTGGGCTGTAAGCCTTCAAAATAAACTAGGCAGGGCTGTGTTTATCCCAATACAGAGAGTGGAGGGAGTAAATGCCTCCCATCTGTAGCCTCAGGCCCAGGCAGCTTCACTACCTAGCTAGCAGTCCCTACTCCTTTCCTTCTCTTTTGTAATGAAAATGTGTTTTTTTTGTCAGATGGAAGAGTAAACTACCAGGAAACTATAAATTAGCTGTTAAAAAAAAGAAAAACACCCATGAGTCCTCTTGGAGCCCTTCCTAAACCAAAGAGAGGGTTTCTGAGAAAACAGTGTTTATTCTTACAGCTAGAATGAGAGAGACTGGGGGATATATTGCCGGTGGAGTGGGGAGCTTGATGCATTCTCTCCACCCAGTTTTCAATCACCAAATGGCCAGGTATTATTTAGGGCCCCCTCTGCTTTTCTTCCAGCCCCCCTCTCCACACTACTTGGGAGTGCATCACTTTCCTCATGCTTCCCCGCTGGGTGACTAATCGCTTCAGCTGTTCACAAACAATCACGGCAGAATCTTTTTGTCACATTCTTTTTGTCATGGGTGGAAAACAAAATTGCTTATTACGTGGAAATTGTCATGTTTTTATGCATGTCGCTTAGTTCCTTTAAAAAAAAAGTGTCATTTTAGCTTACTCTTGAGTATTCGTTTGTGGCTTGTTTCTCTTGGAGGATTGGGTTGAAAAGGCCCTCCTCAAAAGGAGATAAGTCTCTAAAGGAGACAAGTCATTGAATGGTGGGGCCACATGGGAAAACTGTTTCCCGGTGGATTCCTTGAACTGTGAGATCTGTTTCCTGTACTGAGGCCTGTGTCAGTCAAAGCAGAAAAGACACTGGCACTTCAGTAGAGGACTCAAAACCCAGAGCTGCCATGGACACCCTAATTCGGACTCTCCTCAGACATAGAGGGGTTTAGAGGCACTATACAGAGAGAGGGGTTTAGATGGAAATGTTGGCCATTACTGAAAGTTTTTCCAAAGGTTATCCCTTCCATGTAAACTTTTGGGTTTGCTAATAGACCCTGTGTTCTATCACTTCATGCAATTCCTGTCTGTTGTCACGATCAACCCTTCACTCACTCTGTCGGTCATATCAGTGGGGGGAAACTGGCCACCAAGAGAGTGGTCTTTCTGCTTACGCCATCTCCCTGCTTTCACTGGGATCTCTGTGCTGCACTCAACCATCACTTCGGCGAGAGCAGGAAATCCCAACAGTCATTCACGCGGCATATTGCTTCCTATCTGGAAGCCAGCGCAGGTTCTATAGACTGGAGCCAATGTGTTCAGTTTTTGGAGGCAGTCCTGTGCTCATAGACTCTATTTTTTTTTTGTTGGTACAACCCCTGTGTTGCATGCATACTTCTCGGACAAAATTCCTTTCATGATTTTGTGTAATTAAGTTGATTTTCAGGGTTGTCAATCAATTTTTCCAAATGGTTGGAAGAAAGCATGCCAGCAGGACTATTCCAGCTGGGTTTCTTTCTGGAAATATGGTCCCTAATCCATCTTAATCCAACCATGGAAGTAGAAGGATTAACTGAGCCACAACTTCCTCATGGAAAGCTTACTACTTTGGTTTGACTGACTGTCTATTCACCTGTATTTTTAGTTACACACATCTCTTAATGAATGGAAATAATGATGGAATGACTGTAAACAATTTTAATTTAGGTCCCACTGTGACACAGGGTATATATTTTAGATGACTCTTGATTTCTAAATACATAAACTAGACGTTGGCCTCAATTAGACATTGACTCAATGCTTCCCACTTGATTCTCCCATTTTGGAAGAAAATAAAAAATAAGGGTATGCAAAGTATGGCCTCACTATTGAGGAGCAGACAATGCTGCAACTTGTTGCTGTTTGTGATCCCAATTGTAATCATAAGACTGTATTGACTTTGCTCCGCAACAAGTCAATGGGCTATTTAAGAGCCGTCTGCAGCTAGATTGATAGCTGGAATGTTGACATAGCCTTATCAGCTTGATAGGTCTTTTTCCCTCCTAAAGTCTAAGCAAGATCATGGCCCCACATAGAGTGTGGTGGACCCCTTATGTTTTAGCCTGTCTCAATTAGATAGTTGTGGCCCATCCCTAAATGCTGCTGCTTCTTCCCGTTCCCCCCTTTTGGTTTTTGAGGAGAAAGTTGATCCTACCCTCTGGCCCCTTTTTACTGCTGGGATTAAGGGCATGTCAGACATGTGATCCAGGAAATACCTTTACTAGGCTCAACTGGGGTCACCATGGCAACTGGCACAAGATCCTGCTGCTGCAGGCCCCCACTTGCTCTCTCTCCTCTCTTGTGTACACGCTCTTGCTCTTGCTCTCTCACTCTCGTACTCCCTCTCCCCCTTATTGTTTAGAGCCTTTGTTGAGATGGAGTGCTTACCGTGATCAGGATTGCTAATGTTGTCCTGCGGGTATGGTAGACAGTATGGGTGTGGTCCCTGGTTGGAGGAAGAGCCTAGTATATGCTACATTGTACAGTGCATTCAGAAAATATTCAGACCCCTTTTTCCACATTTTGTTACGTTACAGCCATATTCTAAAATGTATTTAAATATCATTTTTCCCTCATCAATCTACACACAATACCCCATGACAAAGTGAAAACAGGTTTTTAGAAATGTTTGTACATTTATTACGAATAAAAACAGATACCTTATTTACGTAAGTATTCAGACCCTTTGCTATTATACCTCAGCTGCATCCTGTTTCCATTGATCATCCTTGATGTTTCTTCAACGTGATTGGAGTACACCTGTGGTACATTCAATTGATTGGACATGATTTGGAAAGGCACACCTGTCTATATAAGGTCCCACAGTTGACAGTGCATTTCAGAGCAAAACCCAAGCCATGAGGTCGAAGGAATTGTCTGTAGAGACCCGAGACAGGATTGTATCTAGGCACAGATCTTGGGAAAGGTACCAAAATATTTCTGCAGCATTGAAGGTCCCCAAGAACACAGTGGCCTCCATCATTCTTAAATGGAAGAAGTTAAGATCCATCGCCTGGCCAAACTGAGCAATCAGGGGAGAAGGGCCTTGATCAGGGACGTGACCGAGAACCTTATGGTCACTCTGGCAGAGCTCTAGAGTTCCTCTGTGGAGATGGGAGAACCTTCCAGAAGGACAACCATCTCTGCAGCACTCCACCAATCAGGCCTTTGTGGTAGTGGCCAGACGGAACCCCTCAGTAAAAGGCACATGACAGCCCACTCGCAGTTTGCCAAAAGGCACCTAAAGGACTCATACCATGAGAAACAAGATTCTCTGGTCTGATGAAACCAAGATTGAACTCTTTGGCCTGAATGCCAAGCGTCACGTCTGGAAAAAAGCATAGTGGTGGCAGCATGCTGTGGGGATGTTTTTAAGCGGCAGAGACTGGGAGACTAGTCAGGATCGAGGGAAAGATGATCTATACAGAGATCCTTGATGAAAATCTGCTTCAGAGTGCTCAGGGCCTCAGACTGGGAGTGAAGGTTCACCTTCCAACAGGACAACGACCCTAAGCACACAGCCAAGACCCATGCAGGAGTGGCTTCGGGACAAGTCTCAATGTCCATGAGTGAGCCAGCAAGAGCCTGGACTTGAACTCGATCGAACATCTCTGGAGAGACTTAAAAATAGTTATGCAGCAACACTCCCCTTCCAACCTGACAGGGCTTGAGAGGATGTGCAGAGAAGAATGGGAGAAACTCCCCAAATGCAGGTGTGCCAAGCTTGTATCATACCCAAGAAGACTTGAGGCTTTAATCGCTGCCAAAGGTACTTCAAAGTACTGAGTTTCTTTGTTCTGCCTCTGCCTCTGTTCTGGACCTGGGAAGATGCCAATTGCTTGAACAGACAGTTTGGTACCTTTTAACCCATCAACACCTTGCACAAAGACCAATAGTGATGCAGTCAATCTCTCAACTTTGAGCAATGAGATATTGACATCCATACCACTGACATTTGCTCTCCGTGTATACCTACAGTGCCTTCAGAAAGTATTCATACCCCTTGACTTATTCCACATTTTGTTGTTACAGCCTGAATTCAAAATGGATTAAATATTTTTTTCCCTCACCCATCTACACACAATAACCCATAATGCTGAAGTGAAAACATGTTTTTAGAAATGTTTGCTTATTTATTGAAAGTGAAATACTGATATCTAATTTACACCCGAGTCAATAGATGTTAGAATAACCTTTTGGCAGAGTTTACAGCTGTGAGTCTTTCTGGGTAAGTTTCTAAGAGCTTTGCTCACCTGAATTGTACAATATTTGTCCATTATTCTTTTCTAAATTCTTCAAGCTCTGTCAAATTGGTTGTTGATCACTGCTAGACAACCATTTTCAGGTCTTGCCATAGATTTAAGTAGATTTAAGTTAAAACTGTAACTCGGCCGCTCAGGAACATTCACTATCTATTTAGTAAGCAGCTCCAGTGTAGATTTGGCCTTGTGTTTTAGATGATTGTTCTACTGAAATGTGAATTCATCTCCCAGTGTCTGTTGGAAATCAGACAACCAGGTTTTCCTCAAGGGTTCTGCCTGTGCTTAGCTCTGTTCTGTTTCTTATTTTATCCTGAAACTCCCCAGTCCCTAACAATTACAAGCATACCCATAACATGATTCAGCCACGCTTGAAAATATGGAGAGTGGTACTTAGTAATGTGTTGTATTAGATTTGCCCCAAATATAACACTTTGTATTCAAGACAAAAAGTTGATTGCTTTGCCACATTTTTTGCAGTATTACTTGTTGCAAACAGGATGCATGCTTAGATAATGTTTGTTCTGTATAGGCTTCCTTCTTTTCAATTAGGTTAGTATTGTGGAGTAACTTCAATGTTTATCCATCCTCAGTCTTCTCCTATCACACCCATTACATTCTTTAACTGTTTTAAAAGTCACCATTGGCATTGTGAAATCTCTGAGGAGTTTCCTTCCTCTCCGGCAACTGAGTTAGGAAGGACGCCTGTATCTTGGTAGTGATTTTTTTTTTTTTTTTAACCAATCGGTGCTCTTCTTTGCCAGGCATTGGAAAACCTTGGTCTTGTGGCTAAATCTTTGTTTGAACTTCACTGCTCAACTGAGGGACCTTACAGATAATTGTGTGTGTGTGGGGTACAGAGCTGAGGTAGTCATTGAAAAATCATGCTACACACTATTGCACACAGTGTGTGTTCAACTTTATTATGTGACTTGTTAAGCACATTTTCACTGCTGAACGTATTTAGGCTTGCCATAACTAGGGCCCTATGAAATGCGTGTTATTTTTTTCAAAATTCCTTTTTTTCCCTTTTTTAATTTCTGTGTTTTACGATTTACGGACATTTAATCAGAAAGCGTGTCTAAAAATGTGAATGAATAAAACGTCAACAATTTAATTTGTAATGATGCAACACAACATTGCACAATTTTTTTATTAAGGCAAGTGCGTCAATAGAGTTCTAAGTGTTTCATTATAAATGGGAAAAAAAGTAATGCAAGAGTCTAGGCAACATTGCAGCAAGCAATAGGCAAAACCTAGAGTTATACTTATGTAAAAACAAAACGTTGCATTCATTGGTTTTTGTAAAATAAAGTGCTTCACAAGTGTTTCGTTATAAATGGAAAAAAGAGTCATGCGATAATGCAACAATAGGCAAAACCTATGGAACTACCTTATGAGCTCCTATGTCTGTCCATTGTACGTTTTCCATCTATCACAGACATCTCCATTGAAGTACATGATTGTCAGCCTCTTTGTGTTGAGCTCGGTGAGTGCCTCTTGCTTGTCTGTGAGTCGAGTCTTGTATTTGCTGAAACTCCTCACAGTCGACTGAGCTGACTGGGAAGTAGATGTAGGGCACTGCCACTTCTGCAACTCTTGGGAATCTCGCACTCAGGCCCCTCCAGTAATCGGCAAGCTCCAAAGCAGGTGAGGGCTCCCTGGACACACAGTGCTGATAGGCAATCCATTCTTCACTGAGCTCTGTTGATGGGCTTGCCATGGGTTTCAGTTGTGTGTAGTCTTCAATCTGCTTTTCCATGGCTGGGGCCTGCCTAGGCTTGAATACCCTAGCCAACCTGTAGACCTCTCTGGCTGGATGTGTGTCCCAGTGCTTTGAGAACTTTGAAGGCCAAGTGGAATGCATCATGGAGATGATCAAGCACCTCCCTCCTCTCTCCAATCCCCATCTTTCTCAATAGCTCATCTGCCTTGGCACCATACCCACATGTTTTTGCCGTTCCATTCACTAGGTAAGAGCCCAGATCCTCCATGACATTGTATGCAGACACTGCTGTGGGACGGTGGGTTCCTTCCAGGATTGACAGAGCTGTCATCAGTTTGGAGCAGCTCTCCGAGATCAAGGTTAGCTTAACAGTGAGGGCCTACACCTTCTCCTCTGTTTCCAGCTGGCTGAGGATATTTGTGACTGCCTGGGATGACTTTTCTGCCAACAAAAACTCTGTACAGATGAACATGCTCTGCATGTTACTTCACTGCCTCAAAACAGCTATTCCATCTGGAGCTCACTGCTTCAGGAGGAGCCTTGTCCTGCACAAACTCCTTCATAATGAGGAAGCTCACCCATCTTCTCACCCATCTTCTCACCCATCTTCTCACCCATCTTCTCACCCATCTTCTCACCCATCTTCTCACCCATCTGTCTCACCCATCTGTCTCCTTCAAGGCTTCTTGAAGGAGACAGATATCATCCATGTCACAAGTAATGCAATTTCAGAGAAGTATTTGTAGTGCTGCCAGGTCTCACCCACCAGATTGATGACATGGCAGAGACAGGTTACATGGACACTGTTGGGCATCACTCCTTTCAGAACCTCCTTGTATGCCTTCAGGCAGTAGGAGGCATTATCTGTGACCACTGCCCAAGCATCATTCAGATGGTTGCTGTGGAGGGAGGCTAGTACAGCTTGGGAAAACGTTGAGTAGTTACATCTGTCCATGAAAATGACATCGACCAGAATGTACTGGTTTTCAACACCTGCAATGAAAGACAAGGAAAAACTTTAATTATGTTTCAACCAAAATAAGTCTTATTTAAATTCCAAGTGTAAACAGAATATAGATACAGCGATAGTTAGCTAGATGGAGAGGCAGACAGCTGCTGACATTATGCATCACTATATTTCACCACAATAGCTCGTCGTTTGGAATATCACAATTTGCATGCGGACAATTCACATTGCAGAATGTAAATGTAGGCTATTACAACGGTATATTAATAGACTAACTCACCAATGACGATGTTTAGAACGCTGCAATCCCTTGCATCTGTTGTCTTGTCAGCAACCACTGCAAACTTCTTCCCACGGATCTTCTGTAGAATGGCAGTCAAAAGTTGGTCGAACACACGGGGCAGGTGAGTTTGACTGACACTGCTTTCATTTTCGGAAACGCTCCTCCCTGTTTGCAATACTTCACTAGAAACGGCCGTAGCTTAGCTTGTCAGACTCGGCGCACACAGCCACAAAGTCCTGAATAAATTCTCGTCTTGAATCTGCTGATGTGCTTGCACTAGTAATGGTTGTTTGAAGAGGCATGCTCTGGCTAAAACGGTGCATTTCCTTGTTCTTAACATGGGCTTTACACTTTAAGTGGTCATCACACGTATTGTTACGGGTCCAATCAATAGTATGTTGACAGAATTTGCAAAACAGCTTATCGCCTGACTCATAATAGTCCGTTGGGTATTGCTCTGCTCTGAATTTAGGGGTTAGGGTCAAATTGTTTAGTTTTTTTGACGACTTGGCCGTCTTAGACGGCCTCTGACATGTTTCTCAAAGTGACAGCCAAGTTGTGAGGTGAAAACGGAATTATTTCTCGAGGCCTACTCGTCTGTAATTTTACAAATATAAAATAATTTAGCTTACTACAATAATTAGGCCTACTTTTGATTTAAAAAGTACCAGGTGGCTTGTCCTTATTTATAGACAATTTTTTTTCACCTCTTCCACACCAACTTTGCGTAACCTACAGTGCTTGTCTGTCATTATTTGGTCCGTTATGCATGAATATGAAGGCTCAGCATTTGTTGTTTGCATGTCATGCCTAAGGTTGCTTATCTTGTCAACAAAAAAAGTTATTAAAGTGGTTGGCAGTATCAAAGGGTTTTGTTATGAACAAGCCATCTGCCTCAATGAAGGATGAAGCTGAGTTAGCTTTTTTTTTGTGCCTATAATTTCATTTAAGCTACTCCAGAGCTTTTTACTATCATTCTTTATATCATTTATCTTTGTTCCATACAGGTTTTCAATTCATCTATCCATGGGGATTTGGCTGTTTTAAGTCACTTTCTTGATGGGCGCATGCCTATCAGTAACTGGAAGAAGCAGTTTGATAAATACTTCAAGTGTGGCATCAGGTTGATCCTCATTAAACATCAGACCAACAAATATTTTTCACATCTTTGACATAGGAATCATTGAAAAACCTCTTGTATGATCGCTTATACACAATTTCAGGACCAGTCTTCGGAACGTATTTTTTCTAGATATAGCTATTATGATTTACTACATCCGATAGGTGTGGATACTGCTTTAGAGCAGATTTCTGCCGCGTTAGTTAAGATGTGGTCAATACACGTGGATGATTTAGTTCCTGTTTTGTTTGTAAATACTATGGTATGTTGACAGCCTGAACCAGATTGCAGGCATCAGTTACAGATTGAAGCTTATTTTTGAATGGACAGCTTGATGACAACCAGTCAATATTTAGGTCACCCAGAAAATATACCTCTGATATTATTATCGACCATTTCACACACATAGTCGAAATACAAACTTTTAGCACTGTGGTCTATAGCAACTTCCTACGAGAATAGACTTTAGGTGAGGCAGATGAACCTGTTGCCATATTACTTCCATATATTCTGATATGAGATCCTCTCAGCCTAACAGGAATACTCTAAACATGTACTGAGTGTACAACACATTAAGAACAGCTTCCTAATATTGAGTTACAGCCCCCTTTTGCTCTCAGAACAGCCTCACTTCGTTGGGGCATGGACTCTACAAGGTGTCAAAAGCGTTCCACAGGGATGCTGGCCCATATTGACTCAAATGCTTCCCACAGTTGGCTGGATTTCCTTTGTGTGGTGGACCATTCTTAACAAGGCTTAAAAATCCTTCTTTAATCTGCTTCACCTACAGTGATTGAAGTGGATTTAACAAGTGACATCAATAGGGGGATCATGGCTTTCACCTGGTCAGTCTGTCATGGAAAGTGTTTTTTTGTTTTGTACACTCTGTGTATATAGCAACACAATTTGCATTTCAATATTTCCTGTATATATTTTTTTCAATTTTACCTTTATTTGACTAGACAAGTCAGTTAAAAACAAATTCTTATTTACAATGACCGCATAGGAACAGTGGGTTAACTGCCTTGTTCAGGGGCAGAACAACAGATGTTTTACCTTGTCAGCTCGGGGATTTGATCCAGCAACCTTTCAGTTACTGGCCCAACACTCTAACCACTAGGCTTCTTGACATGGGCAGTCAATCCGGAACATTTTAAGAACTTTGAACGTTTCTTCAAGTGCAGTTAAGTGCAGCTGCACCATCAAGTGCATCCTGACTGGTTGCATTAATGCCTGGTATGGCAACTACTCAGCCTTCGACCACAAGGCACTACAGAGGGTAGTGTGTACAGCCCAGTACATCACTGGGGCCAAGCTTCCTGCCATCCAGGACCTCTATACCAGGTGGTGTCAAACGCCCTAAAAATTGTCAAAGACTCCAGCCACCCTAGTCATAGTCTGTTCTTTCTGCTACCGCACGGCAAGCGGTACTGGAACGCCAAGTCTAGGTCCAAAATACTTCTTAACAGCTTCTACCCCCAAGCCATAAGACACCTGAACAGCTAATCAAATGGCTACCCAGCCAAATGGCTGCCACCCCTGCTACTCTGTTTATCTATGCATAGTCACTTTAACTCTATCGACATACTGCCTCGACTAACCGGTGCCCCTGCACATTGACTCTGTACTGGTACCCCCTGTATGTAGCCTCGCTATTGTTATTTTACTGCTGCTCTTCATTTGTTACTGGGTTGTTTTGTGTTTTTTTTTGTTTTTTTTACTTTACACTTTTTGTTCTTAACTGCATTGTTAGTTAAGGGCTTGTAAGTAAGCATTTCACTGTAAGATCTGCACCTGTTGTATTTGGCGCATGTGACAAATAAAATTTGATTTGAAAAACCATGAAGTGCTATGATGAAACTGGCTCTCATGAGGACCGCCACAGGAAAGGAAGACCCAGAGTTACCTGTGCTGCAGGGGATAAGTTCATTAGAGTTAACTGCACCTCCTCAATGGCAGCCCAGATAAATGCTTCAGAGTTCAAATAACAGACATATCTCAACATCAACTGTTCAGAGAAGACTGCTTGAATCAGGCCTTCATGGTCAAATTGCTGCAAAGAAACCACTACTAAAGGACACCAATAATAATAAGAGACTTGCTTGGGCCACGAAACACAAGCAATGGACATTAGACCAGTGGAAATCTGGAGGTGTGATGGTATGGGGGGTGCTTTGCTGGTGACACTGTCATTGATTTATTTAGAATTCAAGGCACTCTTAACCAGCATGGCTACCACAGGATTCACCAGCGATACTCCATCCCATCTGGTTTGCTCTTAGTGGGAGAATTATTTGTTTTTCAACAGGACAATGACACAACACACCTCGGCTGTGTAAGGGCTATTTGTCCAAAAAGGTAGAGTTATTGAGTGCAGCATCAGATGATCTGGCCTCAACAATCACTAGAACTCAACGCAATTGAGATGGTTTGGGATGTGTTGGACAGCAGAGTGAAGGAAAAGCAGCCAACAAGTGCTCAGCATATGTGGGAACTCCTTCAATACTGTTGGAAAAACAGGGAACTCCTTCAATACTGTTGGAAAAGCATTTCATGTGAAGCTGGTTGAGAGAATGCCTAGTGTGCAAAGCTTTCACCAAGGCAAAGGGTGGCTACTTTAAAGAATATAAAATATATTTTATTTAACACTTTTGGGTTACTACATGATTACATATGTGTTATTTGATAGTTTTAATGTTTTCACTATTATTCTACAATGTAAAAATAAAGAAAAACCCCTTTAATAGGTAGGTGTGTCCAAACTTTTAAGTGGTACTGTATATTGAAAAAAGTCAGATTTACATGGTTATTAAAATGTCACGCCAGGGTAAGCCTACATGAAACACAGCCCTTATTTTAAGTGTTTATAAAATCCCCTAAAGGATTAATTTTATGGTGGAAAAACAAATGTAACCTTTTCCATGTTACCGCTAGGTTTTATGGGTATTATTACTCATACTGGGGTACTCTGAGACGAGAGCATGAGAATTTGTTTTGCTCAGTCATTGCAAAAAAGTGCTGAACATGTTGGTTCACTATTTAAGAAGAAGATGGAGAACAAGCTTTTGGCGCAGCTACATTTACACTTTAGAAATGTAGCATACGCTCGTATCCAGAGCGACATAGTAAATGCATTAATCTAAAGATAGTTAGGTGGGATAACCACATCACAGGCATAGAAAGTACATTTTTCCTCAAGGTAGCCATCAGTAGAGCCCGAGCTGGGGGGGGGGGCTTGATGGCACAAGCGTGGAGCCCAGCCAACCGTGAGTTGCAGTAGTCCAGACGGGAGAGAACAAGTGCATGGATTAGGACCTGCGTCGCTACCTGTGTGAAGTTGGGTCGTACTCTACGGATGTTGTCAAGCATGAACCTGCAGGAGCGGGTCACCGCTTTGATGTTTGCAGAGAAGGACAGGGTGTTGTCCAGGGTCACGCCAAGGTTCTTTGCACTCTGGGAGGGCGACACTGGAGTTGTCTACCATGACGGAGAGGTCTTTGAGTGGGCAGGCCTTCCCTGGGAGCAGTTCAGTTTTGTTGAGCTTGAGGTGGTGCCCTGGGGGACACCAGTAGTGAGAGTACGTGGTGCAGACGCATCCTCTCCACGTCACCTGGTAGGAGCGGCCTGCCAGGTAGGATGCAATCCAAGAGCATGCAGAGCCTAAGACGTCCAGTCCTGAGAGGGTGGAGAGGAGGATTTGATGGTTCAAGGTGTCAAAGGCAGCGGATAGATCTAGGAGGATGAGAACAGAGGAGAGTGAGTCAGCTTTGGCAGTGTGGAGAGCTTCCGTGACACAGCAGTTTCAGTTGATTGACCCCGTCTTGAAGCCTGACAGGTTAGGTACAGACGACTAGCTCTAACACTAGGCGTACATAGGAAATCGATACTTGGAGTCACGTATCTGAATAATATTGCAATATGTAACTATATAAAAAAAACACTTCTCCCATCACTGCAAAGGATGATGCAGAAAATGTATTGTGACAGGTGTTTGTGCCAGACAATACCACTTGGAAAAGGCAAAGATGGCTTTTTCACTGTATAGCCAGTCCTCAGCCTATAGCTAAGGTTTAGACCACATTGTCCTCTAATGCTGTTCCAGTGTCTGGAACAGACAAATGTCCCCATAGACTCCCAGGAAAGTTTAGCTTGATGGACTAAATGTCAACATAATTGGTTTACTCCCACCCCCTGGTCGTCTATGTCGTCGTAGAAAATGGGACTCAGGTGTCTAGCTCTGTGTCTAGCTCGCCTCCCCATTCCTCTAATCTAATTCCACCTTCTCCCAAGGAGCTCATTGCCAGCCTGATGATCGGCCCTTGACTAATTTGGGGTGCGATTGAATTTAATGGAGAGCATAGTCAGGGATTGGGTGGAGAACGTAAGAGGCTGCAGCTCGATTTTCAGCTCTGCAAACAAGGGCTTAGAGTCCAAAAACCATGCGTGAATGTGGATGATGGTACTTTCAGGGACATCGAGGAATGAGCTGCTCCCTTGTCTTTTTTTGATTCCTTTTATCATATAGCTGGGCACAAGATTAAGTGTAAACCTCTGACATATGCCTTTTTTATCAATCAATTTGATTTAGAACATCGATTGTTGCATCACAGTATGAGAGCTTTTTGTACATTTACCAAATGTCAGATATGAGCTATATGCACTATTTAGATTTTTGTACTTTTTTTCCTCAAGACATTTTCTTATGACTGTTGTAGATATTATATAATCTGTCTCCTGCTGTATACAGTTGCATACATTTTGATATGCATCTCCCAGTATCATATGAACAATTATTTTCTGTAGTTTTCCTATCAGCCCAGTGACTAAAGGGATACTTCAGGATTTTGGCAATGAGGTCCTTTGTCTAATTCCCCAGAGTCAGATGAAATCGTGGATACCATTTTTTATGCCTTTGTGTCCAGTATGAAGGTAGTTTCGCTAGCCACTGCTAACTGGCGTTAGCATAATTAAT
Source organism: Salmo trutta (assembly GCF_901001165.1). NCBI lineage: Eukaryota > Metazoa > Chordata > Actinopteri > Salmoniformes > Salmonidae > Salmo > Salmo trutta. The sequence goes on along the minus strand of NC_042983.1, from coordinate 20,249,581 downwards.
GGAAGTCTATGGGTATGTGCTAGCAGTGTGTTAGTTGGAGCGTGCCTGCTTTTTTTAATGTATACTATTGTACAGGAAGGTACTTAGCCCTCACTTTGCCCTGTTTTTTTCCCCCTAGTCGTCCCTGCACCACCTGTGAAAATCCAAGCGGAGCTTTACACCCTGTACCCTGGAGACCGACTGGAGCTGAAATGTAACACTGAGTCAGTCAACTGGACCAAGGACGATGCATTGGTGGTGGATGGGGAGCACACACGTTTACGAGACGGCCAACTGGAGATCGAGGGGGTGGAGCCAGCTGACTCGGGCCTGTACACCTGTGTCACTTTTGGCAACCACAGCTCCTACTTCTCTGTCAATGTCACAGGTAAGGTTAAATATACAAAGCTACCACCTGAGCGCTCAAATCACTGGTCCCATAGAGAGAAACAATTAAAGGTATATCAATGCAGGGAAGCCCAAGTCCTATGACATTTGTCCTCTTTTCCTATTCACCAGTTGATATCCTGGCATCCTCTGAAGATGAAGAAGAGGAGGATGAGTCTTCCTCAGAGGAGGCAAAGCTGTCTAGCAGTCAAAAGCTTTTGCGTAAGTGTCTCATCCTACTACCTGTCACCATTGCTGTTTCCTTGAAATGGTAGAACAGAGCTTGGTCCAGATTCTGCTCCTGTTGAAGTTAATGCCTTAAGCTTAACATAACAAAGCCCTAACTAATTTGGTTATTTACAGTCTCAGCTACAGTTCGTGTGATTCACCTATTAGGCGTGTTAGCTGTTCATCTAAGAGTGATTTGTCCATGGTTGTGATTGAGGAACAATAGCAGCCCACAGTGGTGGTTACACTTGAGTAAGAAATGTCACGCTAGTGACTCAGCTCAGTCCATTCCAGACTTCCCCTGATTTAGTGTTTGAGTCTACGGAGCGTTATAAAGCCAGTCAGGCGTGGTCAGCTGGCATCTGGTGATTGCCTTGGGCCCACAGGGAAGTAAGCAGCTAGCGTGGCGGGCACCCCTTATGATGACCTTGGGGCCCCAGGAGACTAGTCAATCCTATACTGGTGTTTTGTATCGTTTTTTTTTTTTTTTTTTAACAGGAAATGGTCTTGACTGTTTTTGTGGTTTTATGAAATACTCCTTAGCCTGATGGAAACTACCTGCACACACAATTGATGTCAATTTTTGTCAGAAGAGGTGTTTAACTTTTCTGTCTTTCTCTCCCTTGTTCCTCAGCAATGGCCCCTCAGTGGGCTCAGCCAGAGAAGATGGAAAAAAAGTTGCATGCTGTCCCAGCCAGTAAGACGGTCAAGTTCCGCTGCCAGGCCAGTGGGAACCCTACCCCAACACTCAAGTGGTTCAAGAACGGCAAGGAGTTCAAGAGGGATCAGCGCATCGGGGGCTTCAAGGTAAACCCCCCCCCCCCCCCCTGAATTCACCCCTTAGTACTAGACTGCCCAAAGACCATACTGTACATTGATCCTAATTGAATATCCCCAAACTCCTTGACCATGAGTGCAGGTGTGATGGTGATATCATCACTTTTAGATCACCAACCCTCACCCCACAGCATTAGATGCCTGTTAGATGGGTGTGAAACTAGCTCCTGCTTTCCTCTAACTGGAGAACAATGCAAGGTGAAATCCAATGCCACAAAGGGATGATTGTGCCACACAGCATTCCTCGAGAATAGCAATTTTAGCCCTCCTTAAGAGGCAGGATACACCTGGCTGTCCTCATTTTAATGCATCTGGGTAACTGCTGTTTACTGCATTTGTTTTCCATCAAGATATATCTGCGTATAGCAAAACCAACTTCTCAAAAAGGAAACTCAATATCATTTGTTTTTCATAGAGGAGACAGGATGAATCCTGCAGATTTGAGTTAAATCCATTTCACATCCAATTAAGTTTATTTTTTTATATGTTTTTTTATTTGATGCCCGTTGACAAACTACATGTCTGACTCAATTGACATTAGGCAGTTTTCCTTCCATCTCTGTGTTGTAGAACAGAACAGAACAGGACAGCTCGCTGTCAGAGGAAGTGAGACCGTGTAAACAGTTCACAGTAATGGGCGTGGTGGTGATGAGTCCGTTTACTTATCTTTTCCCTGTTGCAGATAGCATCTGTATACTGTGTGCTTAGCTTTTTAAAGTTGACCATATCCGCACTGCAGCGTGGACGGTTGTGTGTTGGCTTGCGACAGCCTCACATGGTGTAAGATGTGCTGGGATGTTGTAGGGGGCCATGGTCCTGTTCATCTGCTCTTCCCATCAAGGTGTTGTCCAGCCTTGTCCTCGGTAGGACCCCCCAGCTGGGACACATTAAGGAGTTTCCTATCAGCTCCCTGCCTTCTCTCCCCCGCCCAGCTTTACCATCTGGCTGCTGTTTTTTCAGTCAAGGTCTAGATGGGAGGATGGGGATGTCTATGAACGGGGCTCGCCAGCCACCCGGCGCTTTGGTTTTATGACCACGGCTGCATTGTTCATATAGTCTTAATGTATGGAGACGGCAGGAGGAAATAATGCAGACCACATGTATTAACCCAAGCACAACACATCTGGCCAGAAGCAGCTGTAGAACCCCAGTACATTTTTAGCTAAATGAGAGAAAGCGTAATGCAGGGTCTGCGTGTTTGATGTTGCCATTGTCTGAGAGGTTTGTTCGAGTTTAATCACACACTACCGGTCTTGGCAGATTTATGGAAGAACAATTATAACTTGGAATATAGAGAGCAGGATTTAGCCTTAGATGTACATGGGCTGTAACCTGACTGTAGTCAACCGTAGGTTTTCCCGGAACAGGTTGTGACATACAAGTCATGTAACCACCAAAAAAACTGTTTCCCAGCCTCAATATGTTTCCAATAGTGCATTAATGTACTATTCCTCAAGCAATGGACCACAATAGTTTTATCCAACATGGGAAATAGTATCCTGATAGTTCCTCCTCCTTCCCATGGTGAAAAAAATTATCTTTTGATCTAGATTTCATTAGACATCATTGAACTCGTTAGTTATTTGTACAAAATGGGGAAATATTAACTAGCAGAATTAAATGTGCTCTTGAGAGGTTATGTAAATCCCAATGTCAGAAAATAATCATTCAAGAAATGAACTTATGAATCAGGCTGGCTTTACCACCTTTTTTATAATCTAAACAAGTCTCTCGCATTTTATAATATTGATAGGATGTCTTGTGAAGGTATGGGGCTTTGGGGATCTATTTAAGTCTTAGTGCTTTGGTTGGACCAGCTGTCATCTTCAAGTGCCTTCCATACTTCCTCCTCTGACAAAATATTGAACCTTCCTCTTCTCCAATTTGTAGGTTCGAGAACACATGTGGACCATCATCATGGAGTCTGTAGTGCCATCCGACAAGGGAAACTACACCTGTGTAGTAGAAAACCAACATGGAAGCATTAACCACACTTACCAGCTGGATGTTGTCGGTAAGTCTCTCTTCTCGGGGTCGTTTTATAGGTGAAATTTCTTGCTAAGCATCCCGAAGCCTAACCCATTCCCCTGGTTTAATCATCAATTGGATATCCATGTAGCCTAAGTGTGTTGTTGGTTCAATATAGCTAATGGTTTACAACACTAGGCCCTAGTAATCGAAGTAATGGTGTCCCTTTTTCCAAGGAGAGTCACATGGTCTTTCAAATTAGTCTTTTTTTTCTTCAAATGAACCTTGTTTGCGTTGTGGCTCTGTCGATGAAGCTGTGTAAAAGGGTGAAATGAATATTCCCTCCTGGACCTGCCCTGTGACTTACTCACGCTCCATTGGTTCTATAAATCAAAGCTCCACCACAGACAGTGGTGTCTCCTGGGATATTTGCGGCTGGGCCTGGGGTTGGCGTGACTTCACTCCCCAACCTTGATCAGCTGTGAGATCATTTTGGAGACGGAGTGTAATTCTACAAAATGTGTGCAAAGCACCACACTGATCTCTGTATCAGGAAAGCAACCGAAGCCTGACAAGTTGTTTCCCTGCCAGATGCTGGGCTCATTAGTACGGTTGGGGGAGTTATCAGTCATCAAAAGGGCGCCCAGAGAACATTTCTCTCAGGGCAGCGGCTTCAAACTTGTCTGCAAGCTTGTGTTTCCAGTCATTTGGGCCAAATGGCAACAATTATACAGGCGACAGAGTAGTAGGGGAACTGTTATATCCCTGGCTGTAAAGTATTTAAGTAGTGAAATGACATGAGATCAGGGTAACCTTGTAACCTGGCCTAGATCAGGCTCTACTGACAGAGCTGTCCTCTTCCTGTTGTCTGTTACTCTCCTAGTTCAGGCATGCCTCAATCCCTATTCATTACTGGAATTAACTAGAAACGTCACAAAATCATTTTCTGTTGTTTCCCCAATGGTAATCCATTGTTGTTTTTACCAAGGTATTTCTGTTGGAATGACCAGTAGGATTTTACAAAAGTATGTGGTTGACATGTCTTCTTCGTATGTGGTTGACATGTCTTTCAATGTGACTGACATGTGTCTGTGTGTATGTGTCGCAGAGCGTTCCCCCCACAGACCCATCCTGCAGGCCGGACTGCCAGCCAATAACACTGCGGTGGTGGGCAGTGATGTGGAGTTTGAGTGTAAGGTGTTCAGTGACCCCCAGCCTCACATCCAGTGGCTGAAGCACATCGAGGTCAATGGAAGCCGCGTGGGCCCTGATGGCTTACCCTACGTCCGTGTCCTCAAGGTAGGGGCTCGCAGTGCACTGACTGAGTCCACCACCAGACTGTACACACCACATGGCTGCAAGTATTATTTTCAGTCTGGAACAAAAGGTGATAAAATGTAGGTTATGGGTGCGTTCGTAAATTCACTCTGGCTATCTACTCCAGATTTCAAAGCACTCTCGTCTGACTGTGCCAGAGCGCAGAATAACTGATGAATTTATGAACACGGAACACCCGTTGAATATGACCGGTGTCAGTAAACGTAGGCAAAACAATGTTATTAAATTGTTGCCAGCAGCACAGTTAGTCACCAACGGCTATAGATAACAGGACAACAGCCTAATCAGCTCTGCTAGGGCGCTTTGAACACTCCGAGATCAAAACGCACAGAATTTAGGAACAGACAATCTGCCAACATTCTGTATTTACGAATGCCTAGAGCGCAATCCAGAGTGAACTTACGAACACACCCAAAGTAAGAGATGGCACCCCATGTAATACTTGGGGAATACAGCCAAACAGTATTAGATTTCAATTAAATCTAGTTGATCATTTTCATTGTATCAGTTTCATTGTGTCTTCTCTATTTTATCAATTCAAGGCTGACAAAGGAGGGAAAATAGTATCCCTCCTAGGATATGATCCGTCTATGTAAGAGGTAGTTTCCTGTGCCCTGTTGAGTAAAACTCTATGCTTGAGAGAGGAAAGTCCACACTAACAAATAATTGTGATCTCATTCAACAGAGACAACCGCTTTTTGACCCCTCAATCTGATTATTTAAATGTTTGTTACAACCTCATTGACTTCTTGCACGTGACTTGTTTTTGTTTGCAGCACTCTGGGGTCAATAGCTCGGACACTCAGGTGTTGACCCTCTACAATGTCACTGAGGAGGAGAGCGGGGAGTATATATGTAAAGTGTCCAATTATATAGGCGAGGCCAATCAGTCAGCCTGGCTGACCGTCATCAGGCATGAGGCCCAAGGTAACCGCCCCACGTAGCAGCAGTAGCTCAGAGCACACAGAGAGCCTCAGCCAGGGGCTGTTAGGGCCACCTGGAGACCTAGGGACTTATTTAGGGACAACCTCAGCTGTTTCTTTCCTCCCTCGCTCCCTCCCTCCCTCTATCCCACCTCGGTGCTCCTGATTGTAAATGACTCTATGGAAAATTCCCAGCAGAGTGGTTGAATGTGTTTAGTCTTGGTTTATGTTGGACTGCTTTCTCTTCCCTGCCCCATGGCTCTCCTGTGCCATCCAAATAAGGGCTTCTCCTGCCATCCACTGCTATTACTTTCACTCCCTCGCACTTCAAAGTCTTATGCTCTTATTACTGCCTTGTTTTTCCCCCCACTGCTTTTCAGCTGTCTTACTCACCCATTCCATCTTTCAATGAGCTCCTTTTTTTCTTGTGGATTTGTTGTATGGTGAAGTGTGCGGGGTCTTGAGAGTGAGTGTGTGTGTGTGTGTGTGCTCTGCTGAGGGGTTTTCCATGTAGCTCATCTCTTGCATGTAGAGATGAGTCTATAGGGTATGGGATGTCTGTCCCTGCTTCTCCTCAAATGGTGATGGTACAGTGAAGGGGTTCAGTGCTGCGGTGCGGTCTCTACCTAACTAGCTCCTCCACTAACTGACTGGAGGGCTGATTCTGTCAGTGCCCTCTAATGGCAGTGTGGGTTTTTACTCTTGGTAGGGGGGGGATGGTGTTGGACTGAGAGGGGGGGATGAACACTCCACCCTCTGTCCTGTCCCCTCCACTACCAGAAGTTTTTCTCTTTTCAGAATCTTTTACTCATGCCTCCCTTTTTCCTCTGGGCCTCTTGTCGGGTCTGCTTCCATTGTTCTTTTCTAGACTGCTGGCCTTAACACCACGGACAAGGAAATGGAAATCCTACAACTGAGGAATGTGTCTTTTGATGACGCTGGGGAGTATACCTGCTTGGCGGGCAATTCTATCGGGTTATCTCATCACTCTGCATGGTTGTCCGTTGTTAAAGGTATCAATGGTTCTCTCCTCTGATCTCTACTTCCTCCTTCCCCTCCCCTTTGGCCTGGTCATCCACTTTCCACATTTCTCTGAATATGGTCTCTGTAGACCCTACTTCAGTGAACAATGTTAATGTGTGTGGAAGCCAGGCCAGGTTGTGCTACTAACCTTCACCCTCACCCTGAAAGCATGGTTCCAGGCCCATCCAACCTTTCTGGATGGGACAGTATGGTCCATGTTGAGAAATGTTTCCCTTCTGTCTTCTGTTTTATGGAATAACAGAATGCCAAACACCCTATCTGACCCATAGAAAGTACTGAAAGTTCAAGTGTTTATACCCTCAAAATTGGAAAGTAGAATACAAATAAATTACTACAATTAACATTATTTGGCCAATTTCATAAATTCTTTGTCATTTTTGATTAACTTTACAATGCACTTCTACTTTATTGCTTTAAGCTGAAGTTTTACATTGAGAAGGGGTTGTTTGGCAGTACTGTTGGTGTTTTACGCAAACCTTTGTCTCTCCCATTCTGGTTTCAATATGGTGTTTACATTTGATTATGTGTAAGGCTAATGTTTTCTGACAAGTACTGCAAATGACATATATCCCTGATGTCATTTCCTGCTGTGAGGACAAAGCCTGCTCTTAAGGCTAGCTTTGATAATTGGCCCACTGTAGTGGACGGCTCATTCCTCAGGGTTGGAATTTGTCCAATTATCAAGCTGCTTGTCATTCAGCCTCTAGACACAAGGGCAGCTCACTTGTGTTGCTGGTGTTGGTATCATTCTGGTGTTTTTTGGAAAGCGAGGTAAAAAAGAAACGTCCAATATGATAATTTGAATCTATATTGTAAAATATTACAACACTGATCCGAATTGGAGTTATTGGAGATAAGTAGATTTTGATTAAACACATTTTATATTTTGTCTAGTCTACTTCAGTACCTAGGTGGTTTGCTTCTTATCATGAGAGTCAATGTTAAATGTTGTAATTACAAGGAAATCATAATGAAAATTGTTTGTACCAACAACCACCACACAAGCCATTTAAAACTGGGCTTTTATGCAGAACCACCATTTTATGTGCCCTAAGGAAGTCAGAATGGGACATTTTACTTTAGACAAATAATTTAACTAAACTTACTATTGAACATGTTTTTTTTGCCTGTGATATATGTTCTCCTTAAAAACAGAGCCTTTGCACACAAATAAATACATAAGTTAGTATATTTAATGTACATCCGGTTTAATGCTCATCAGTTTGCAAAAGGCTCTGTGTAATATATTTGGGTTTGTCCCAACTCAAGAGAACTTGGCTGTTCTCTGCTACTAGAGAATATGGCTGCGGGTCACACTGGAAAAGAATGTGGAGTGAAACCCTATGCCTGAAAGAAGTGATTATGGTGCCACAATAGGAGTTTGTGCTCTGCGCTTTGTGCCAGTGGTGTCAAGGGCTCTGTTTTTCTGTACATGTCAGCTGAGTGGTCTTAGTGAACGTATCAGGGTGATTATGTGTGGTACATGCCTGTGTGTTGTGTTGTGAAAGTGTGATTGGTATTTGAGAATGCGTGGACCTCTGTAGTTGCAATTTGACCCAGTGTGGCTGACCTCCTGCCCCCTATCCTATCGCGTTGCCCTCATCCAGCAGTCCCCCCTTCTCCACCACCCAACCAAACCTACCTGGAAGTGCTGATCTACTGTGTGGGCTTCTTCCTCATTGCTGTCATGGTGGCCGTGGCCATCATCTTAAAGATGCGCAGCTCGTCCAAGAAGAGTGACTTCAGCAGTCAGCTGGCTGTCCACAAGCTGGCTAAAAGCATCCCCCTGCGCAGACAGGTAACAGAAAGTAGATAGGGGGTTTGAAATCTTTATACCTTTTCTTGCTCTTTTTAGTATTCTCATCCCATTTAGTGTAATCTTTATGGAATCTTCAAATTTGTTTAACTTATTCTTTTGAAATGGAAGTGTTCATTATATTGTGAAAATAAAAAACATTAATTCCTTGAGCTTTTGGTTCCCCAAAGAGCCCATGGGCTGACTCAGGTTGGTGTGAGTGGAGGGCAGGTGTTCGTTCCATCCTGCTCTCTGCTTCCACTGGGATCAATTAGTTGTAGTTGTGACATTGTGTCTACAGACTTATTTCAGTAACATTTTGGGGGTTTAACAAATTGTACATGTACTTTCTGTCCACACTGGACATATTTCTGTCTGTTGTTCCTTTCCTGGCTCCACCATGAGAGAGTAACAGCAGGCTTCTGTATTCCAGGTGTCAGTGGACTCTAGCTCCTCCCTCCACTCCGGGGTGATGTTGGTGCGGCCGTCCCGCCTCTCGTCCAGCGGCTCTCCTATGCTGTCTGGGGTGTCGGAGTACGAGCTGCCCCAGGACCCACGCTGGGAGCTGCCCAGAGACAGGTACACAGATGACTGGAACACCTATCAAATACAGACATCACATAACACATGGGATGGTAAAATTGCCTGTCTGTCACAATCGTCTCAAATGTGTTTGTTTCTTCCTCACCCTTTGACCCACTCAGACTGGTGCTGGGGAAACCCTTGGGAGAAGGCTGCTTTGGCCAGGTGGTGATGGGAGAGGCTGTAGGGATGGACAAAGAGAAGCCAAACAGGATCACCAAAGTGGCTGTAAAGATGCTCAAATGTAAGGTGTTTTTTTCCCCCCTCATAAAACATATCAAACCTGTGATTTGGGCACATGGCTGAGTCTCCAATACTGCATGTTGGGAAGTTATTTAAAAGGAGCATAGAAGGTAGCAGAAAGCCACAACCGTAATTACAAGATGGGAGGAGAGTTTTACTCAGAGCCGTGATGCACAGACATAAGAGGCATCTCCTACGGGCTCCTGGCCGCTGTAAATGGGAGACCAGAGTAAACATGTATGAGAACCCCCTGACTTGGGATATGTGACTGTGTTAATAAAACTGTGACGAGTGGGGATGTAGGAAAATACATGAATGTCCCTTTGGAAGTAGACTCTGTAGCCTTTTGCGTATAGTTGGTGCCTTTTGAAAACATTTTTAAATAGTTATGTAAATGTACTTTGAAATCATTTTGTGTACCATAATCTACTTCATTTTTTACAATCTTGGATTGTTTTACTGTACATGTGCAAATAATAAAGAATTCCCATCATAGAGGTTTCAGGATTGAGTGAATTTTATGAGTAAAACAAAATGGAATTTCTTTCCTTCCCTCAGCTGATGCTACAGAGAAAGACCTGTCAGATCTGATCTCCGAGATGGAGATGATGAAGATCATTGGGAAGCACAAGAACATCATTAACCTGCTGGGAGCCTGTACTCAGGATGGTAGGTCTCACACTGGCACAGACACCCCTTCTTCCCTTCAAATCTTTCATTCAGAAATGCTGAAAACATGTTTAATTTTAGAGAAAAAAATTGATGTTTTGAGACCCTTGCATTGTTCAGTTGTTTAACAGCATGTTCAGACCAGCATGCAGAAATGTGTCCAATGTTATGGGTAAGGGATTCTGACACCTAACTTCCGAGCTCTCAGTTTGAGATGACCACAGCTGCTGCCAGGGTTGCCATATCTTTCAAATCTTCACTGACAAGCCCTGGCACCATGCACTGTGTTCTGACCCTGCTGTGAACATTGCAGAGCTGTCTGTCCTAAACACAAGGCTGGTATTTGTTCCACCTCGTCCCTTGAGAAGTTCTAGTAGAAGTTACTGTAGGAATCTGGTAGCATTGCAAATATTATTCCCCCCGGCTTGGTTTGAAATACAAACTCAAATTTTTTGGCAAACTGTTTTCAAGTCAATACATTTACTATAGTGATGTCGATTTTGTTTAAACACTTGAGTACACGCGTTAACAGACATTTCAATAATTTTTCTTGTTCTTTATTTACATCTTGTAGAGTCTTAATTCTGTGATTTGTAATGTTTTTTTTTTCTTCCTGACCACAAAATGGCTGTCCAGAATACACCATTAGTCTTCTCTCTCTGTCTGTGTGTGTGGCATGTTAGGAGAAAGATACAGCTGTTGGTTATAATTCAGAGCTTAACTCTCACTATGACCCCTCACCCCTCAATGAAATCCTTCCTCACCACTTGAAATGCCATTCTGCTCCTATCAGTCTGTCTTGTTGTTTCAGATGTCACAAAGTTATTCTAAATGCCACATCTTCTAGTGCTGTTGAATAGTGAGTGACCCTTGTCTCCCCATCCCTCCCCAGGTCCTCTTTATGTTATTGTGGAGTATGCCTCCAAGGGAAACCTCCGGGAGTACCTGAGAGCTCGGCGTCCACCAGGCATGGAGTACTGCTACAACCCTGACCAGGTGCCCATAGAGAACATGTCTATCAAAGACCTGGTGTCCTGTGCCTACCAGGTGGCCCGCGGCATGGAGTACCTGTCCTCTAAGAAGGTAACATCAGGATCCGACTCTACGTACATCAGCACAGTTAAGTATAGTACAGTAAAGATGCAGTGTATGTGCTGGGCCAGCTAGACCTAGTTCTTATGTGTCTGTGTACAGTGTATCCACAGAGACCTGGCTGCCCGCAACGTGCTAGTGACCGAGGACAATGTGATGAAGATTGCAGACTTTGGCCTGGCCAGAGATATCCACCATATTGATTACTATAAGAAGACCACCAATGTGAGTGTGCTACTAATTACATGACCTACCTCAGCCATGCCAAGTGAGAATTGCTTCCCCTTACCTTATTCCATCTTCTGTGTAAATAAGCCAATTTACACTAGCATTTAACCCACAGGGTCGTTTACCAGTCAAGTGGATGGCCCCAGAAGCTCTATTTGACCGGATATACACGCACCAAAGTGATGTGTGAGTATGGAATAGATACCTTTATCATTTGTTGGAATGGGCAGAAGTTGGTCAGATTCATGTGGCTTGTGTGATGTGACCTGTGTGTTGACTGACGGGTTTGTTCATCTGACTCTGCAGATGGTCTTTCGGGGTGCTGCTGTGGGAGATCTTCACCCTGGGGGGCTCGCCGTACCCGGGGGTTCCTGTGGAGGAGTTGTTCAAGCTGCTGAAGGAGGGCCACCGCATGGACAAGCCCTCCACCTGCACCCACGAACTGTAAGCCTCCTTCCTCAGTGTTCTATCATTAGAATGGATACTATGGGATTATCCCAGAGCTCAGGGACGCCGCAGTAAAGATATTGTCCCAGAGCTCAGGGACGCAGCAGTAAAGATATTGTCCCAGAGCTCAGGGACGCAGCAGTAAAGATATTGTCCCAGAGCTCAGGGACGCAGCAGTAAAGATATTGTCCCAGAGCTCAGGGACGCAGCAGTAAAGATATTGTCCCAGAGCTCAGGGACGCAGCAGTAAAGATATTGTCCCAGAGCTCAGGGACGCAGCAGAATTATGACTCTACCTTTCCCACTCTCCTTCTCTCCCACTCTATTCTCTACATTTCTCCTCCCTCCCAAAGATACATGATGATGAGGGACTGCTGGCATGCTGTTCCCTCTCACCGGCCCACGTTCAAACAGCTGGTGGAAGACCTGGACCGCACCCTGGCCATGACGTCCAACCAGGTGAGTCCCCACATTTGAGCACACCTCAGCAGTTCACACACACACAGTCAACAGAGCTGATACACTCATGTTACTGTCAGGAGTAAATGCAAAATGTTAATGTGTTTACCTCACATTTAAGCCACTTGTCTGTATGTGGGTGTAAAAGTAATGATATCCAAAGCCAGATGACTGTTCTGGCCAGTGTCTAATCCTCTCTCATAAATGCCATCTGTGTATGTTTGCAGGAGTACTTGGAGCTGTCTGTGCCTCTGGACCAGTATTCCCCCAGCTACCCCGACACACGCAGCTCCACCTGCTCCTCGGGCGAGGACTCGGTCTTCTCCCACGATGCTGGGGCTGAGGAGCCCTGCCTGCCAAAGTTCCCTCCCCACTCCAACGGGGTGGCCATCAAGAAGCGCTGATAGCTCACTCCACTCAAATACCCTAACATTCCTTTTCCTGTGTTCTCCTCTGCACCGCTGGCCTGGTATGGATATTTCCCACCCTCCCAGAGACTAGGTAACACACCGGTGGAGATTGTGACAGGGGCTTACTTCGGAAATGTTTAAACTGACTGGTAGGGCATCAAGAACTCAAGGCAGTTCGCTGGCTCGTGGTTGAGGTGGAAATGTTTTCAGGGCACTTTGTATTGCTGGGATTTTCTTTCTGTTTGTATCAAACAGTGCAGGAGAAGGAAACGCTCACTAATTTCTCTACTCTGGGCATTCCATGGAACAAGGGAAACAGACAGGACTGAATTGAAAGAATTATGAATTGGACGGATCGGAGTTAGAATTATGTCTGTATTTGTTAATCAATAATAAATTAAAGCATTTTGCTTTTGAGACCAATTCCAGAGAATATATTACCAAGGGACATTCATACATTGTATACACTATATATACAAAAGTATGTGGGCATGCTTTCAAATGAGTGGATTCGGCCATTTCATCCACATCTGTTGCTGTCCGGTGTATGAAATCGAGCACACCGCCATGCAATCTCCGTAGACAAACATCGGCAGTAGAATGGCCTTACTGAAGAGCTCAGTGACTTTCAACATGGCACTGTCATAGGATGCCACCTTTCCAACAAGTCAGTTCATCTAATTTCTGACCTGCTAGAGTTGCCCCGGTCAACTGTAAGTGCTGTTATTGTGAAGTGGAAACATCTAGGAGCAACAAACAGCTTAGCCGCGAAGTGGTAGGCCACACAAGCTCACAGAATGGGAGTGCTGAAGCGTGTAAAAATCCTCAGTCCTTGGTTGCAACACTCACTACCGAGTTCCAAACTGCCTCTGGACGCAACGTCAGCACAATAACTGTTCGTCGGGAGCTTCAGGAAATGGGTTTCCGTGGCCGAGCAGCTGCACACAAGCCTAAGCTCAACATGCGCAATGCCAAGTGTCTGCTGGAGTGGTGTAAAGCTCGCCCCTATTGGACACTGGAGCAGTGGAAATGCGTTCTCTGGAGTGATGAATCACGATTCACATCTGGCAGTCCGGCGGACTAGTCTGGGTTTGGCAGATGCCAGAAGAACGCTATCTGCCCCAATGCATAGTGCCAACTGTAAAGCTTGGTGGAGGAGGAATAATGGTCTGGGCTGTTTTTCATGGTTCACTAGGCCCCTTAGTTCCAGTGAAGGGAAATATTAACGCTACAGCATACAATTACATTCTACACGATTCTGTGCTTCCAACTTTGTGGCAACAGTTTGGGGAAGACCCTTTCCTGTTTCAGCATGACAATGCCCCTGTGCACAAAGCGAGGTCCATACAGGAATGGTTTGTCGACATCGGTGTGGAAGAACTTGACTGGCCTGCACAGAGCCCTGACCTCAACCCCATCGAACACCTTTGGGAGGAATTGGAATGCTGACTATGAGCCAGGCCTAATCGCCCAACATCAGTGCCCGACTTTACTAATGCTCTTGTGGCTGAATGGACGCAAGTCTCCGCAGCAATTTTCCAACATCTAGTGGAATGCCTTCCAAGAAGAGTGGAGGCTGTTATAGCAGCAATGGGGGGACCAACTCCATATTCATGCCCTTGATTTTGGAATGAGATGTTCGACGAGCAACTGTCCACATACTTTTGGTTATGTGGTGTATGTTGGTGCAGTGGTCAGTTATTTCTTTCAAACTACAATGTCTTTGTAAATACAGTTAGGAATTAATAAGAATATATATATATTTACACTGTTCTCGTTTTTATTACCATATTTGGTTTTTTTTTGTACAAGGATGCTAATGTTTGAACCGTTTGAGTATAATCCATAGAGGGAGTTTGCTACATGAAATTACTTTTAAATTGTATTGAATATTACGTGGCCAGTTTTTGCTGTCTCAATTCTTTGTCAGCTTTGCTTTTTTTCCTTTAATCAATCGGCTGCTTAACCATTAGTGGAAACATTCTACTTATATTTTTCTTTTCAAGTACAAATGTTTTTCAAGAACCTGCAATACAGCGTTATTCTTAGCTCCACATCCGCAGTTGATGTCGATTAGAGAAACCAGCAATGTTCTCTCACTGAAATCCATGCTGTAGTAGTAGTTGTGTGTGTGTGTGTGTGTGTGTGTGTGTGTGTGTGTGTGCGCGTGTGCGCATGCGTGCGAGGGTGTCAGTCTTTTATGTACCTCTTCTCATTGATGATCGGTCGTTTATTTTAAGTATGATCACAGCTGTACATTTTTCTAGTTAACCATGCTTAAAATAAAAACAGAATGATATGCTTCAGAAAACACCATGCACTTTCATTGTGCATGCCTGCCATGTAATGAACTGAACCCCTCCGTGCTTCTACCAGGAGACCCATTTGTTTTCAGAGCACGTGTCATTGTAAAAGTTACATCAAATAAAATCCTTTTGAAAAACTCTTAATTTAAAGCTTTCAGTTTGAAAGAACTTAATAAACGGGTCTGTAAATATCTTGATTTTGTTGTTTGTGATAGAAATCATGTTTACAGAGCGAGAACGATGGTCACTTCAATCTCCTCCCCATTTAGCTCAGGTTACTGGGGGCCATTAAATATGGTAATGTGCTGCTGACACCAGAAGAAATGTCCACTAGTGCAGAGAGCCATGGGCAGCTGTAAACATGTCATTTGTTACAGTGTGAATGGCTTGGTTTGGCTGGCTCTCCAGCTCCATCCATCAGCCTCCACTGACCCTGATATCCACATCTGCCTCTGGCTTCCTGCCATGGACTGATGCATCACCTGGATTGCTGTTTCTACGCAACAGGCTTGAACCAGTCACACAGAGGGACAATTCCTGTTCCCCGTTAAGAGCTAGCTTTTACTGCTGGGGTCAATGGCTCTAGCCTTTAGTACCTACTGTATATCATTGCTAAAGGGGAAAGGATGCAAGAACGAGTTGGGGTTTTGATTCTGTGTGAGCTATTTCATCCTTCAGGCCAGTGTACATGAACTGAAATATGAATGGTAACTAAGGACTAGTACTGGAGAGGGGATTAAGTGAAAGTTTCAAATGGCCCTATTATCAGAAAAGGCTTTTCCAGGGACATCAGTCCTTAACTCATCATCAGTCCTTAACCAGGAAATGAGACGCCACCTCTGTTCGCTTCCTGGATTCTGAGGCCAATGATGTCACTTCAATGTTGATTTTTGGGTGGAATTGTATTAATCCCTGGGAACGTGTACCAATAAAAGGGACTTCCGTGTGCTGTGGCTGTGACCATCAAGGGCTTCATATGGAAATAAAATGGACCCCTGGAACCTTGGTTTATAGCTGGCTAATGGTGCATCGCTAAGAAGGCAGGTGCAATTAAGTGGATGGTATTATCACTTCTGACAGATGGTCCAGGAAGAGTTGGGTGGGGCAAAGTTAATTAGTTAGTGTTCAGTATAGCAACAGTAATATGATCAGGGCTCTACTAATAGATTCGTACTGGCTTGGGGTGCATCTGATTTATGAGCACATGTTAAAATTAGACTAGTGTTTAATCTGTTTATTTTGCTATACAGGCTACACTGGATGATGTCTTCAAGCATAGTTTATTGTTCATTGTTGTTATTAGGATGTGCTATTGACCCTGCTGAAAAAGCCAGCATCAGACCAGCCAAAATGTCAGTGCTGGTCAAACTGGTCGGCACAGCAGGGCTGGGGAATAACGGATTCATCTCTTACTTGTAACTGATTACAAAAAACGAACTAATCTGGTATATCACAAGCAATATTGTGAGAAGATTAGATACTTTTAAAAAACTAGATTACTTCTAGGATTACTTTTAAATTCAGAAAGGATATTTGCGAAAGCAATCTTTGACACCTTTCTGTTTTCTGAATATCTTTCAAATCCGTATGGTAAAAAGGTCATACATGTAAGTTTGTTCCGCCTGAGTGAGTCTGACCACAAGTCAGAGACCTCTAACACACTAAATGCGTGTGATGTATTGTGGGAAAAGAGCAGGAATAGGCTTTTGTTGGCTACATGAAGGGCTATACCAAATGCAGCATTTGGAATAGATTTTTCACATGCAAATAGCACTTCAGTAGTGCTCAAAGCATGCCATTCCATGAGAGTAGCATTTATTTTTCAACTCCAAGCAATGAGACCAATCAGTCCTCCATGACAACAAAATCATCAACAGCAGAGTAGGTTATAGGCTGATAAGTCCTTAGTTTATGGGTTACGCTAATCTATATTTACATATTTCCAAGTGATATTCTTTAAGATGAAGGGGTATTCAATTAATTGTAATGACTGGAAATCTGATAGACTTTGGTTTTTAATGTAAAGATAATATGATTAGGTTATATCTGCAGTAGAAGGTAATGGGTTAAAAGAAGCCTACATAACCTACATATAAACTAAAATGGAACATCCATTTATGGCCAGCTATGTAAACTCGAACATTAATTTATCTTGCAATAGATGTAATTTTATTGGTAATATTAATTTGTGTATTCTTCTAATGCCTCTTAAAGGGCAACTCCACCACTTTTCAACCTCATTTTAAAAACGGTGATTTTCAAACACTATGAGATTCACAGTGACGTGGGGAGCAAGAAAATACCCTCCCTCTGGCTAGGAACTCATTACCAGTTTTGGAAATCGCAGATTTTCTTTCTTTTAATCCTAACCTGTGATGTCACAGAGAAGCATGTTTTAGGACCTTTCTTCTGATATTTTTCACATGTAGACACTGGTATTGTGCTGGAGATAATGAATATGATGTTGAAAAGTGGCGGCATTGCTCTTTAAGGGGAAAGTAATCTAAAAGTAACAAAGTAATACGATTACGTTTCGGAGTTTGGGTAATCCAAAAATGTTATTAATTATTACAATTTTGGACAGGTAACTAGTGACTGTACCGGATTACATTAAGAAAGTAACCTAGCTGATTATGCTGGCCGAACAGCATGGTCTAGCTGGTCGTGCTGGTGACTAGCTTATGCTGGTCCAGCATGGTCAAGCTGATCTGACCAGCACGGTCTAGCTGGCAAAACCACGCCCATCATTATCATATTTCCTAGAATGCTCTATTGTAGTTACGTTTTTAGAATTGTTTCAATACTTGTCTTTTTGCGTGTTGATCGATTAATTGATTGATTAATTAATCTTATGCTACACAAAGATAAATAACAAATCTTGTTACTAATCCTATCTGTTAGTTGGACTTATTGCACTCCGTTACTGAAATGATTGCTCCAGTTTAGGTAGTCTCTTTTGTCTTTCTAACCCTGCCAGTCATTCTGAATGCAGATTGTGGGTGAATAAAAGTTTAAATTGTTGGATATCCCCACTTTCTGGATTCCAATAGGAATTAAACATACATTTGCAAGCCCGCGTAATGTCACTTTCTGGCCTGGTAATAATGGCCCCGGAGAAGAAGGCAGACGGTTTACGTGTTCCCAACCGATTTAGTTTTTTTGTTCGTTTATTTGTATTAAAAAAAAAATAATGTATTACTTATTTTGTACGTAATGTTGCCACTACCGTCTCTAATGACTTCTGCTCTTTAATTATTTGTTACTTTTATTTCTTATTCTTATCTGTATTTTTTTTAAACTGCATTGTTAGTTAGGGGCTCATAAGTAAGCATTTACATTTACTGTCACCAGTGTCCAAAACACAGCGAAGGCTGGTCACCAGCAAAACCAGTAGTAGTCACCAGCATATGCTGGTCTATGCAGTTTTTTTTCACAGTGGAGTCTTTGAGACTGAGAAAACAAGCAAGAGTGTGAGAAATAACAGTCAATAATGAGTCTTCATATCTGATTTAAGATGCGTTATGATTCCACAGAGTGCTGGTTTAGTTATTGGTGTTTTAACACTGACCATGGCTGTGGGGACTCAGATGAATTGATTTATTTTCTTGTTCAATTAAGTTGTCTTGATTTATTGAAGTTTGAGCTCCTTGTCTCTGTGTTTTTTCAAGCTACAGAAACCCTCCATTATTGTCCACAATTTGTGGCCTGTCAGGACTGACAGATGACCTGCTCTTCACCTTGCAGACTCCCCACGGAGGTGACGCGTTGTCAATCAGCCATCATTACTCAGCTTCAATTGAGAGTGGGGCTTGGGAAGGTGGCGGGGGAAACTTGCTTATTAAAGCCTCCACCAGAGAGAGGAGTGGTGACATCAGCCTGTTGTTGTGCGCCTCTGGCTGTTTCATTGCAATTGAGACAATTATTTATGGGAACAAGGGAGGAGAAGTGGAGGGGGTTGTCATTGCACATGAGGGGTAGAAGGGAACAAAAGGGAGTGGGACAATGCAGGGGCTCATGAATATCAATTCGGCCAGCTTCCATCTGCTATGTGTTGTGGAGGAGACTGAGGCCTGTCTCCTGTCTTAAAGGCAGAGTGTCTACACATGCAGGGCCCACAGAATGAGGGGGGCACTGCCCATAGTGAAATGGGCAGTGTCCAGAACAAGGGGGCTCTGCCCATAGTGAAATGGGCAGTGTCCAGAGCAATGGGGGCACTGGCACTTTCCAGAGTGTGGGGGCACTGTGCTGTCAGAGCTGTTAGAGCTCTTCAACAGCCACTAAGACCATGTCACCTATAATGAGCTGTAACCAACACAGACGAATCAAAATAACAATTTTGAAGCACAAACAAGGGAGAAAAATGTGGGCTGTGAATTACTCAGTAATGTTTTGAATCCTAAAATAACGTCAGAAATTATATATTTTACTTTGTCTGGTGGGTTGTTGGTGGGTTGTTTCTCCATCCTCTTTATTGAGGGTTAGGAGTTGATGATCGTCTGGGTTTTTATACAACTGTGGCCATTGTGGTTTTTGGGTGTAGTTCAGTTCTTGCAACATAGTTTGCAGTGGTACATTATATGTCATTTTTATGATGTAAATGTTTTCAAAACAAAAGGATAAAGAAAGCAGCAGTCTCATTAGTATAGTGTAGAATCTCTAACAGCATACTGAGGTCAATATGACAGCTATTGGCAGGGAGTATACAAGCTCTTTGGCTGTTGATTCTGAGCTCTCTGTTGACGACTGGGCCCATGTCTGTGGGATGGCTGTGTCTGTGACAGGACGCCAGTGCCCTGGAACCGAACTGACAATCGGGGGTTAGCGTAGAGCAAGGCCTGTCCAGGAAAGGCCTTGCTCTACACTAACCCCAACTGTCAGTTAGGCTGTCCCTCACTGTCCGACACAGTATTGTCTCTCACTTCCTGCCCTGCTCCTCCCTCCATGCTCAACATGGAAGCGGTCTTGTGCTCAAAGTGAAAGAATAAACCCTGGCAGTCACAAAGAGACAGAGAATGGGACAACTAACGCATGCAGTGACATTCCGTCACATATTAATAGCCACTCTGAAAACATAGCCACTCTGTAAATGTAAAATGTTTTCAAGATCATGTTTTGTAAAAACATTTGGTGACTAATTCATTCCATAAATGAGGGATTATGACTGTGAAAGAGGTTGGACTGGAGGGGACACTGTGGCAAGAAGCTACTTGACTCAAGCATTTATGGAGTCTGGTAGTATGGGTGTGGTTGGGGAAGAGGAGATGGAGGACAGTGGTTTTGTGTAGGTGGGTGTAAAGCTACCAGCAGATGGCTGTGTCAGGTTGACAAGGCGTGTTGGCCTCCTCACAAAAGTGATGCCTGCAGGCATGGCCCCTCTTCTTTCTCACCGGATCAACTTTCTTCTGCGTTGGAATGAGTCAGACACCTCCTCCAGGCTAAGACATATAATCTGGGTTTGTCAGGCCCTTTATCAAACAGGATCAACTGGTGTGCCAAGCCTT
Organism: Salmo trutta; assembly: GCF_901001165.1. Taxonomy (NCBI): domain Eukaryota; kingdom Metazoa; phylum Chordata; class Actinopteri; order Salmoniformes; family Salmonidae; genus Salmo; species Salmo trutta. The sequence continues at coordinate 20,229,145 of NC_042983.1, read as the reverse complement.
TCTCCTCTGTCCCCACTGGCAGGAGGATACCTGCACATGCATTCCTTCAACACATCCAACTCCCAAGAGGCATATCACCTATCTTTTATGACGGCTCAGCTCAAGGAGGGAGATGGTTGCTCTGCATAGTACTGCATGATATCAAGCTATGAAGCAAACATGATGTTTGGTTGTTGGAGGATTTCTGAGCTCATCTGGTAATTCAGTTTCAAAATATCAACATCAAAATGCTGCTCAACAGAAATGCCCTATCCCACTATCTTGGAAAGTTGGGTGGAAATTGAGATCTGGACGGACACGAGATTGATTAAAGTTGTTTACTTAGAACTTCAGTGGTATATGACAATAGTAATCTGTTTTCCCAGTAAAAGATGAAGACACCATGTACAAAACCCCTCCCACTCCCCTCCTACCTGGGGGGGAGCCCTCCCCTCATTGGTTGCCATACAACTCAATCGAAGCTCATTAAGAACGATCATGTCAATCTGAAAAACCTGGGGCTACTACTTTAAATACTTCAACCTTTTTAAACCAATCAGCACGGACCACTAGAGATGAGTTATTGACTCCACATTGCATGAATGTGGTGTGTGGCGGCAAAGGTATTTACTTTGTATCGTTATGTAGATTTATATTGTTTGATTGTTGTACGTATAAGTGCACCTGTATTTGCTAATTGTGTAATGCTATAGTGTTTGGAGTATTTCAGGTTGGGTGTTTGCCCTTTATTTACTGTGTGCTTCTGTTTTCCATTAATGCCAGGTTTCTGTTCATCCTAGTGTAACCATCTACATCCTCCTCTACATCACCATCTTTTATCATCTGTTACACTGTCTGAATCCTACAAAAACCGAAGATGCAAATCTAGTCAATAAGAGGTCAAAAGGTTGGCAGACATGCCCTTTGCGGTACCTCCCATCTTTCCTACCCAGTTTCTTTGAGCTATTTGACACACCAGTTATTGATGGTGTGACAGATTGGTGTGGATAGTGTCACATGTTTCCTGGATGATACTCTAGCCTACCCCAGGGCGCTTTTCTCAACTTGGTTCTATTTCCCGGCTGGCTGCAGCGAGCCTTTTGCATGTTCCCTCTGCTAGTCAGAGTGAGTGACGAGATTGGGAAGGGAATGAATCACAGCAGGGTCGTTGTTCTCAGAACTAATCAGATCACTTGGCCTGCCCTGAGCCATATATCTTTGTAAGCTCTTTAATTGAATTGAGTCGGGATGAGAGTGCCTGACTGAAATGCCTTCCTATGTGTAACTGAGCCCCAGCAAGACAACATACAGTATTAGATTTCTGTTTGAAAAAGGGTTTTGCCATGGTTTTCTATTTTATAGGATTTCTGTCACAAAACAAAGGGTCATATCCCCTTTCCGCAGAGCATGAGCATTACAACCTACCTGCTGCACCCCTAAAATGTAATATTCTCTGCAGCAAGCAGGTGACAAGGTTTTATCCTCAGTTTTTACCTGTATTGCCTAATATGAAATTATCTGAAGCTTTTTTTAAAACATTTGAATTGGCTGAAAAAGACAGTCATCAAAAATGACAGATTTGTCAGACACGACCTGTTACGAACACTTACCTTATTTGATTTCTTGGTCACCTGGTTTAGTGGTTGGATGCAATTAAAAACATCTGTCATAAGAAACTAGCTCCCTGGTATACAGAAAATACACGAGCTCTGAAGCAAGCTTCCAGAAAATTGGAACGGAAATTGCGCCACACCAATCTGGAAATCTTCCGACTAGCTTGGAAAGACCGTACCGTGCAGTATCGAAGAGCCCTCACTGCTGCTCGATCATCCTATTTTTCCAACTTAATTGAGGAAAATAAGAACAATCCGAAATTTCTTTTTGATACTGTCGCAAAGCTAACTAAAAAGCAGCATTCGCAAATGGAGGATGGCTTTCACTTCAGCAGTAATAAATTTATGAACTTCTTCGAGGAAAAGATCATGATCATTAGAAAGCAAATTACGGACTCCTCTTTAAATCTGGATATTCCTCCAAAGCTCCATTGTCCTGAGTCTGCACAACTCTGCCAGGACCTAGGATCAAGGGAGATAGTACTAAAACACTTTAGTATATCTCTTGACACAATGATGAAAATAATCATGGCCTCCAAACCCTCAAGCTGCATACTGGACCCTATTCCAACTAAACTACTGAAAGAGCTGCTTCCTGTGCTTGGCCCTCCTATGTTGAACATAATAAACGGCTCTCTATCCACCGGATGTGTACCAAGCTCACTAAAAGTGGCAGTAATAAAGCCTCTCTTGAAAAAGCCGACTCTTGACCCAGAAATTATAAAAAACTATCGGCCTATATCGAATCTTCCATTCCTCTCAAAATTTTTTGAAAAAGCTGTTGCGCAGCAACTCACTGCCTTCCTGAAGACAAACAATGTATACGAAACGCTTCAGTCTGGTTTTAGACCCCATCATAGCACTGAGACTGCACTTGTGAAGGTGGTAAATGACCTTTTAATGACGTCAGACCGAGGCTCTGCATCTGTCCTCGTGCTCCTAGATCTTAGTGCTGCTTTTGATACCATCGATCACCACATTCTTTTGGAGAGATTGGAAACCCAAATTGGTCTACATGGACAAGTTCTGGCCTGGTTTAGATCTTATCTGTCGGAAAGATATCAGTTTGTCTCTGTGAATGGTTTGTCCTCTGACAAATCAATTGTAAATTTCGGTGTTCCTCAAGGTTCCGTTTTAGGACCACTATTGTTTTCACTATACATTTTACCTCTTGGGGATATCATTCGAAAACATAATGTTAAATTTCACTGCTATGCGGACGACACACAGCTGTACATTTCAATGAAACATGGTGAAGCCCCAAAATTGCCCTCGCTAGAAGCCTGTGTTTCAGACATAAGGAAGTGGATGGCTGCAAACTTTCTGCTTTTAAACTCGGACAAAACAGAGATGCTTGTTCTAGGTCCCAAGAAACAAAGAGATCTTTTGTTCAATCTGACAATTAATCTGGATGGTTGTACAGTCGTCTCAAATAAAACTGTGAAGGACCTCGGCGTTACTCTGGACCCTGATCTCTCTTTTGAAGAACATATCAAGACTGTTTCAAGGACAGCTTTTTTCCATCTACGTAACATTGCAAAAATCAGAAACTTTCTGTCCAAAAATGACGCAGAAAAATTAATCCATGCTTTTGTTACTTCTAGGCTGGACTACTGCAATGCTCTACTTTCCGGCTACCCGGATAAAGCACTAAACAAACTTCAGTTAGTGCTAAATACGGCTGCTAGAATCCTGACTGGAACCAAAATATTTAATCATATTACTCCAGTGCTAGCCTCCCTACACTGGCTTCCTGTTAAGGCAAGGGCTGATTTCAAGGTTTTACTGCTAACCTACAAAGCATTACATGGGCTTGCTCCTACCTATCTTTCCGATTTGGTCCTGCCATACATACCTACACGTACGCTACGGTCACAAGACGCAGGCCTCCTAATTGTCCCTAGAATTTCTAAGCAAACGGCTGTAGGTAGGGCTTTCTCCTATAGAGCTCCATTTTTATGGAATGGTCTGCCTACCCATGTGAGAGACGCAGACTCAGTCTCAACCTTTAAGTCTTTACTGAAGACTTATCTCTTCAGTAGGTCCTATGATTAAGTATAGTCTGGCCCAGGAGTGTGAAGGTGAACGGAAAGGCTGGAGCAACGAACCTCCCTTGCTGTCTCTGCCTTGCCGGTTCCCCTCTTTCCACTGGGATTCTCTGCCTCTAACCCTATTACAGGGGCTGAGTCACTGACTTACTGGTGTTCTTCCATGCCGTCCATGGGAGGGGTGCGTCACTTGAGTGGGTTGAGTCACTGACGTGGTCTTCCTGTCTGGGTTGGCGCCCCCCCTTAGGTTGTGCCTTGGCGGAGATTTTGTGGGCTATACTCGGCCTTGTCTTCGGACGGTAAGTTGGTGGTTGTAGACATCCCTCCAGTGGTGTGGGGGCTGTGCTTTGGCAAAGTGGGTGGGGTTATATCCTGCCTGTTTGGCCCTGTCCGGGGGTATCATCGGATGGGGCCACAGTGTCTTCTGATCCCTCCTGTCTCAGCCTCCAGTATTTATGCTGCAGTAGTTTATATATCCGGGGGCTAGGGTCAGTCTGTTACATCTGGAGTATTCTCTTGTCTTATCTGGTGTCCTGTGTGAATTTAAATATGCTCTCTCTAATTCTCTCTTTCTTTCTTTCTCTCGGAGGACCTGAGCCCTAGGACCATGCCTAGGGACTACCTGGCATGATGACTCCTTGCTGTCCCCAGTCCACCTTGCCATGCTGCTGCTCCAGTTTCAACTGTTCTGCCTGCGGCTACGGAACCCTGACCTGTTCACCGGACGTGCTTGTTGCACCCTCGACAACTACTATGATTATTATTATTTGACCATGCTGGTCATTTATGAACATTTTAACAACTTGACCATGTTCTGTTATAATATCCACCCGGCACAGCCAGAAGAGGACTGGCCACCCCTCATAGCCTGGTTCCTCTAGGTTTCTTCCTAGGTTTTTGGCCTTTCTAGGGAGTTTTTCCTAGGGAGTTTTTCCTAGCCACCGTGCTTCTTTCACATGCTTTGCTTGCTGTTTGGGGTTTTAGGCTGGGTTTCTGTACAGCACTTTGAGATTTCAGCTGATATACGAAGGGCTATATAAATAAATTTGATTTGATTTGCACCCGACTCATTGGGGATGCTGTGGCTCCTTCAGGACCTTCTCTTTCGGCTCTATTAGCATGTTACTATAAGGTAAGGACTAATTTTATGGATGGGAGACGTAAACTCCCTGGCTGTTAGTTTGTGGCTGGCTGGCACCACTGTCTTTTTATATCCACTTTGGGAAACACTTCCAACCAGACTAGTTTAATTTGGACGTACAAAAGACTTACTGTACTGGAATTACTATGTTGCTGGTATTACTTTGAGAAGTTTCTCCATAGCATAGCTAGTGACACCTGTGTGCATATGTCTAAGTGGAGTCTGAACATAGCTGAGTGAGACCACCTGTGCAAATGCATTACCTGGGGCAGCTGGATTTTCCAAGAGCACAACAGTAACTGAGGTGAAACAGGAAGCATCTTACTTCATATGTAGCCAGAGGGAGCCTGTGAAAGCCAGACATATGGCAGCAAAGACAGAGAGCCTTCTTCAGGCTGCTTGGCCCTGGCTTCGGATGTGGGTTAGAATATGAATTTTAAAAAGTCAATGTTAAACACTGAGTCATGCCAGTGACGCACAGTAGCAGTTATCCAAACATGTCTGATCCCCACAGGTAACAGGCCAGGGCAATGAGGTCACTGAAAAGGCTTCAACAGAGAGTTGAATAGCTTTAATTCAGAATACACGTGCCACACAGGAGGGGGAATGGTGGGGGGAGGAGCACAGTCTGGTAGAGGAGAAAAGAGGGCTCTGTAGTTCTGAACTCTAAACTTGCCAGACTTTACACCGTCAACTGCTTCTAATCCAAGGTCTTTAGATTTGGATCTCAATTGCAGGAAAGCCGATATGTTGAAGTCCAAAAGCACAACTGTTTATGCTATAACTGTTGGAGACGTGCTGACTGGACAGAGAAAGCTGCTTGTAGGAACACGTCTAATCGCAAAGTTTTCTCCTCATGTCTGCTGCTGTGCTCTACAGCAGGCAGCCTGTTTTGTCTAAAGTATGGCACTCTCCACACTCAAACGTTGTTAGAATGTTCTCATTGTTATTTATTTTATGCATCGCTTATACTTGGCGCTAACATGGGTCCTTTGTCCTGATCTTGTTTACATTCTGATTGTGGCCACTTTTTCAGACATGCGTCTACACATGGTGCTAATGTTTTTTATCCACCCACTGTCTGCATTGTGACCAGATTTCCCTCTATGCAAATTATTTGTCAGATATTATTTCAAAATGTATATTTTTTAAGACATTGATGCCATAAGTCCATGTTGCCACCTGTCAATAATTTTAGAAGGCAGGAAAATTATGGAAATAGTTTTACTCCACATCTGTCTACACATGAGATATCCATACACATTGTGTACCTGATTACCTCCTGAGGTGGTCAAGAAGATCAGATCACAATGTGTTTTTTTTGTCTACACCTGTCAAAACATGTGGGCACAATCAGAAAGCGAACAAGATTAGGACAAATGATGCATGTTAGCACCAGGTATAAACAGGGCTTTAGACAGCATAAACTGTGTTACAGCCCCTCTAGGTGTTGAAAGCGTCCACAGGGATGCTGGCACATGTTGACTCCAATGCTTCCCACAGTTGTGTCAAGTTGGCTGGATGTCCTTTGGGTGATGGACCATTCTTGATACACACGGGAAGCTGTTGAGCGTGAAAAACCCAGCAGTGTTGCAGTTCTTGACACAAACCGGTGCACTTGGCACCTACTATCATACCTCGTTCAAAGGCACTTAAATATTTTGTCTTGCCCATTCACCCTCTGAATGGTACACATACACAATCCATGTCTCAATTGTTTCAAGGCTTAAAAATATTTGTTTAACCTGTCTCCTCTACACTGATTGAAGTGGATTTAACAAGTGACATCAATAAGGGATCATAGCTTTCACCTGGTCAGTCTGTCATGGAAAGAGCAGGTGTTAATGTTTTTTCCCTCAATGTATGCTAGATGACATGAGATATAGGGCTGGGGCAGGGAGGCAGTAGTGACTGAAACACCTGACAGAGTGCCTTTTCATCAACTCTAAAGTATATGAATCTTCCAGGTAGACTTTAAAGGGGTAACAAATATTTATATGAAGACGTAATGAATAACACACACACAAACAATGCCATTGAATGCTCCTGTTCTGTCTCCTCTCATGGCTGCCACCAAACTACTGGCTGCTGGAGCCACACAGCTCCATTATATGGCCAACAGCTCCACTGTGTGGGGATGCAACTCTGTTTTCCATATTTTCAGATTCTAAAGGATTCAATGTAATTCCCTAGGTTCTAATATGGGTTGTTTATGCTCCGGAGCATCCTCCAGATCTGCACACGTTGGCCTACGTGTAAATAAAAGTAAGAGGCCAAATGTGTTGTTACTGCCTCCATCTGAAATCTGAACAAACTGTAAATTGCTGATTCATGTGACATACAGTACATGTTTTACAATACAAATTAACTTTCATATAAAAATATAACTTGGTAATGTATTGTTTCAAAAGTCTTATTTCTGATTTTGGTGTCTGTATACTGTCAAGTTGAGAAAGAGAGAGCTGTGCGTGTCCATGGCAGTGTGAAGATCCCAGAGCCTCCTCACCCTTCCATTCCCACCCAGCTACTGCCCTTGTTGCTCCTCTCCCCTCCCCCTGCCTGGCTGCCTCCCTGGCCATATTTTTAAGGCTTCTGTGAGATAGTAAATAATTCAGTCAGCGGTGCTGCGTACAGGTCCTAACGCGGGGAATTGCAGCCTCACTCCCGCAGTCTGCGCTCTGACCGCAGCTCTAGGGAGAACACACACACATCCAGGGAAGCTGCAGAGCACACACACACACACACACACACGCACACAGTGAATATGCCCTCTCTCTGGCTCTGCTCTCTCACTCTCTGCTTCTCTCTCTTTTGATCTGCCTCTCCAAATCTTCAGTCATTTGAAATCTCAGCATCAACACTACTACTGCTGCTGCTGCTGCTACTACAAGATAACCACAACTTCTTGAGGCTCAGCAGTCTTTGTCACTAGTCCCTGTCCATCTGTCCATCCAAAGAGGAAATATGCTGGATGCAGGATCGAGAAGGGTCCTGGGATGGCTGAGGCTGTTGGCCGGCCTAAGTCTGCTTCTCTGCCTGGTGGGGGAGACAGGGGCCAAGAGGGTCCCCAAAATCCCCCGCTGTCCTGTCACCTGCTCCTGCACCAAAGACAGTGCCTTCTGTGTGGATACCAAGGCTATCCCCAAGAGCTTTCCCCCTGGGATCATCTCTCTGTGAGTACAACATTGATCACGCTGTCTGTTTCTGTATACTCTCTCTGCTTTTTGGTCTATTCCTTACATTTCCTTCCAAAATGATAAAACCAGCTGTTGATAATGTACCTAAAGACTTACTAGATGGAAGATCTGTGATGTCATGCATGGTTTTTACAGATTACTTAATAATTCATGGACTAGCCTGTTGACCTTACATTAGGCTACACTTTTACAACAAGGTCATTTGGGCTTTTACAATATATTCTACTGTGTCTGGTTTCCAAAAGCTTATACTGTATAAAATCACTGATCCTTTTTTGGTAACTTCTTCAGTTATACCACGTTATCTTTTCCAAACAACAGTGAACCGTGTCTCTGAAAATGCCATTATCAAGAGAGCAAGATGGTGTTTGTGCTCTTCAAGAACGTGTGTCTGATTTTAAAGAGACTTAAGAGAAAGAAAGGAGCAGGTTCACCATGGCCTGTGTGTTTTGATGGACAGGGCTAGGTCAGCCACGACATGCTAATGAAAGATGACAAATGGGCACTTTGTGTCCCTGTGCCTCAGTCTCTCCTCATTCTTGGACAGAAGTCAGGGGGAGCTGGCAGAAATTAGACTACATTGATTGGAGTAGAGCAATGGGACGTGCCTTAGCCCTCCTGGGAGAGACACTTACAACAGATTCACATCTCACAGCAAAAGACATGCATGTCCTCCAAGGGATAGTAACCTTACAAAGGTTAGATAAATAGCGCGCAGTAAATGGAATGACAATAATGTAATAGATACTGTAGCATAGGACTCAGTATGGTTACATTTTAGTTATAAGTTTACTTTGATTTTAGTTGATATTGACGCAATGTATTATCTTTCTGTAATTGAACATAATGTTCTTGTATTTAAAGAGCTTGGGGAATTGAAGAGCACAAGCACTACAAGGTGGAGGTAGCCTCATTTTAAAGTGATGAATACACGAACCTGTGAATAAAGAAACTGTGTGTCCTAGTTTGAAAAGATTTCGCCCTCCTTGAAATTCAAATGGTAATACAGAATGAGCCGCATGAGCTCTTGGTAAAACATGCCGTTCTGCATGTTTAGTTCTGTCAATAGATTGACTGTGCCTGGGGACTTGGGAGGACATTTCCTTGCAGTCTCTGTCCACTTATATTGATTAGGTGGGATGCAGCACCAACATCCATCAGGCCCTAACAATTCTTATTTCTCCCCTTCAAATGTACAAAAACTAAAAGTCTGTGACCAGAATTTTTTTTACCAAAAGCTATGCTCATAAACATGTTATTCTCATGAATACATCAGACTTCACAAAAACATATGTGGCTGACTGGCAACATATACACATTTCGCATGGAACAACAAGCCCTTGTGCACAATGGGGGTTGGATTTGATATAATAAGCATGATGACATTGACTTAATGTTAGTTGATAGAGCCTGGATGATAAGTTGATTGTCTGTACTTCTCAGGACGATGGTGAATGCAGCCTTCACTACAATCCCAGAGGGAGCCTTCTCCCACCTGCACCTGCTGCAGTTCCTGTGAGTATTCATGCATGTCCCATCATCCTATCCTCACCCTTCCTGTCTGAGGTAGAGGAATTAGAGCAGTCTCAACTTAACTTCTGTGGCTTGGGTCAATGAAAATGCTAAACATGTTCTCTCCAAAACACATCTGTACAACAACAAAAACTAAGCTCGACCAATCTCGCTGGTTGTTTTGGAGACAAATCAGGATAATAGATGTTGGATGGCTAAACATATACAGTGCATTCAGAAAGTATTCATACCCCTTGACTTACTCCACCGTTTGTTGTGTTACAGTCTGTATTCAAAATTGAATAATCAAGACAAATCTCACCCATCGACACACAATACCACACAATGACAAAGTCAAAACATGTTTGTAGAAATTGTAGCATATTTATTGACAATGATATAGAAATATCTCATTTACATACGTTTTCACACCCCTGAGTCAATATTTTGTAGAAGCACCTTAGGTGGCGATTACAGCTGTGCGTCTTTTTTTGGTAAGTCTCAGAGCTTTGCACACCTGGATTGTAAAATATTTAAGTCATTATTCTTTTTAAAATTGTTCAAGATCTGTCAAGTTGCTAGAAAGCCATTTTCAATTCTTGCCATAGATTTTCAATCCAATTTAAGTCAAAAGTGTAATTAGGCCACTGGAACATTCAATGTCATCTTAGTAAGCAACTCCAGTGTAGATTTGGCCTTGTGCTTTAGGTTATTGTCCTGCTGAAAGGGGAATTCATCTCCCAGTGTCTGTTGGAAAGCAGACTGAATCACGATTTTCTCTAGAATTTTGTCTGTGCTTATAGCGGTTCCATTTATTTTCATCCTATTTCCATTTTATTCAACCCTAATCCTTGGCAATGACAAGCATACCCAAAACATGATGCAGCCACCACCATGCTTGAAAATATGAAGAGTGGTTCTTAGTGATGTGTTGTGTTGGATGTATTGCAACATAACACTTTGTATTCAGGGCAAAAAAAGTGTATTTCTTTGCAAATTTTTTTTCTCAGTATTATTTAAGTGCCTTGTTGCAAACAGGATGCATGTTTTAGAATATTTTTATTCTGTACAGGCTTCCTTCTTTCACTCTGTGGAGTAACTACAATGTTGTTGATCTATCCTCCGTTTTCTCATATCACAACCATTAAACTGACAATTGGCCTTATGGTGAAATCCCTGAGCAGTTTCCTTCCTCTCCAGAAACTGAGTTAGGAAGGACACCTTTATCAGTGGAGGCTGCTGAAGGGAGGGTGGCACACTAATGTCTGGAGTGGAGCCAATGGAATAGCATCAAACACATATAAACCACATGTTTGTTTTTGATACCATTCCACCCATCCTGCTCCAACCATTACCAGGAGCCCGTCCTCCCCAATTAAGGTGCCACCAATCTCCTGTGTCCTGTATCTTTGTAGTGACTGTGTGTCCATCCAAAGCCAAATTAATAACTTCGCCGTGCTCAAATGGATGTTCAGTGTCTTCTTTTTAATTTGTTTCACATCTACCAATCGGTATCCTTCTTTGAAAAACCTCCCTGGTCTTTGTGGTTGAATCTGTGCTTTAAATGTCCTACTCGATTGAGGGACCTTACAGATAATTGTATGTGTGGGGTACAGAGATGGGGTAGTCATTAAAACATTATGTTAACCACTTACTAAACACGGAATGAGTCCATTCAACTTACTATGCGATTTGTAAAACACATTTTTACTCCTGAACTTATTTAGGCCTGCCATAATAAAGGGGTTGAATACTTATCAACTCAAGACATTTCAGCTTTACATTTTCTATTAATTTTAATAAAAGAAAATCCACAAACAAAATTCCACTTTGAAATGATGGGTTATTGTGTGTAGATCAGTGACACAAAATATACATTGCTCAAAAAAATAAAGGGAACACTTAATCAACACAATGTAACTCCAAGTCAATCACACTTCTGTGAAATCAAACTGTCCACTTAGGAAGCAACACTGATTGAAAATAAATTTCACATGCTGTTGTGCAAATGGAATAGACAACAGGTGGAAATTATAGGCAATTAGCAAGACACCCCCAATAAAGGAGTGGTTCTGCAGGTGGGGACCACAGACCACTTCTCAGTTCCTATGCTTCCTGGCTGATGTTTTGGTCACTTTTGAATGCTGGCGGTGCTTTCACTCTAGTGGTAGCATGAGACGGAGTCTACAACCCACACAAGTGGCTCAGGTAGTGCAGCTCATCCAGGATGGCACATCAATGCGAGCTGTGGCAAGAAGGTTTGCTGTGTCTGTCAGCGTAGTGTCCAGAGCATGGAGGCGCTACCAGGAGACAGGCCAGTACATCAGGAGACGTGGAGGAGGCCGTAGGAGGGCAACAACCCAGCAGCAGGACCGCTACCTCCGCCTTTGTGCAAGGAGGAGCAGGAAGAGCACTGCCAAAGCCCTGCAAAATGACCTCCGGCAGGCCACAAATGTGCATGTGTCTGCTCAAACGGTCAGAAACAGACTCCATGAGGGTGGTATGAGGGCCCGACGTCCACAGGTGGGGGTGGTGCTTACAGCCCAACACCGTGCAGGACGTTTGGCATTTGCCAGAGAACAGCAAGATTGGCAAATTCGCCACTGGCGCCCTGTGCTCTTCACAGATGAAAGCAGGTTCACACTGAGCATGTGACAGACGTGACAGAGTCTGGAGACGCCGTGGAGAACGTTCTGCTGCCTGCAACATCCTCCAGCATGACCGGTTTGGCGGTGGGTCAGTCATGGTGTGGGGTGGCATTTCTTTGGGGGGCCGCACAGCCCTCCATGTGCTCGCCAGAGGTAGCCTGACTGCCATTAGGTACCGAGATGAGATCCTCAGACCCCTTGTGAGACCATATGCTGGTGCGGTTGGCCCTGGGTTCCTCCTAATGCAAGACAATGCTAGACCTCATGTGGCTGGAGTGTGTCAGCAGTTCCTGCAAGAGGAAGGCATTGATGCTATGGACTGGCCCGCCCGTTCCTCAGACCTGAATCCAATTGAGCACATCTGGGACATCATGTATCGCTCCATCCACCAATGCCACGTTGCACCACAGGCTGTCCAGGAGTTGGTGGATGCTTTAGTCCAGGTCTGGGAGGAGATCCCTCAGGAGACCATCCGCCACCTCATCAGGAGCATGCCCAGGCATTGTAGGGAGGTCATACAGGCACGTGGAGGCCACACACACTACTGAGCCTCATTTTGACTTGTTTTAAGGACATTACATCAAAGTTGGATCAGCCTGTAGTGTGGTTTTCCACTTTAATTTTGAGTGTGACTCCAAATCCAGACCTCTATGGGTTGATAAATTGGATTTCCATTGATTCTTTTTGTGTGATTTTGTTGTCAGCACATTCAACTATGTAAAGAAAAAAGTATTTAATAAGATTATTTCTTTCATTCAGTTCAAGGATGTGTTGTTTAAGTGTTCCCTTTATTTTTTTGAGCAGTATACATTGAATCAATGTTTTATTCAGGCTGTAACACAAAATATGGAAAAAGTTCAGGGGTGTGAATACTTTCTGAAGGCACTGTAATTAGATAAGAAGTACAAGTTGTGAAGTAACATTTGTTCGACAATACAATCACTATAAATCTCTTGAAATAAACTGTTATTGAAAACAGTGGTGACATGGCATTAGTGAGTAAAGTGGCTCTGTATCAGTGTCATCACCCATGACTGACTCCCTTCAGTTCTCTTCTATTTAAACAATGGCTTATCTGTCTACGCAGATTCAATGGAGTGTGTGTGTTAAGATTAAGTGGCTTCAGTTTATATTAAAGCCGACCCATACTATGTATATTGAATACTTGATCGCTGCCTTGAAATTGAGTATTCTTCCTATGTCCACTTCACACAAATTCAAGTGATTTATTTGTTACTGGAGGAGATGCTTTGTACACTAATTGTGTCCATTTGCAATCAAGTGTAAATAAATGCACATTTACAGTACCGGTATTGAGTAATATGTCTTCTAACCTCTCCAGCAGTATTTTTCTGGACATTAAATGGAAAGTGAAACATTTAATTCCAGTGTTTTGTAAACCTCTCCATTTCTCTACCTTTCTGCAGTCTTCTGAACTCCAATACCTTCACTGTGGTTGCTGATGATGCCTTTGCAGGTTTGTCACACCTGCAGTACCTGTAAGTGTCCTATTTTGTGCCTTCATTCAGTCACACACACGTATGTATGTATGTATGTATGTATGTATGTATGTATGTATGTATGTATGTATGTATGTATGTATGTATGTATGTGTGTGACTATATACAGTTGAAGTCTGAAGTTTACATACACTTAGGTTGGAGTCATTAAAACTCATTTTTCAACTACTCCACAAATGTCTTGTTAACAAACTACAGTTTTGGCAAGTCGGTTACGACATCTACTTTATGCATGAAACAAGTAATTTTTCCAACAATTGTTTACAGACAGAATATTTCACTTATAATTCACTGTATCACAATTCCAGTGGGTCAGAAGTTTACATACATTAAGTTGACTGTGCCTTTAAAAAGCTTGGAAAATTCCAGAAAATGATGTCATGGCTTTAGAAGCTTCTGATAGGCTAATTGACATAATTTGAGTTAATTAGAGGTGTACCTGTGGATGTATTTCAAGGCCTACCTTCAAACTCAGTGTCTCTTTGCTTGACATCATGTGAAAACCAAAATAAATCAGCCAAGACCTCAGAAAACAATTGTAGACCTCCACAAGTCTGGTTGATCCTTGGGAGCAATTTCCAAACTCCTGAAGGTACCACGTTCATCTGTACAAACGATAGTACGCAAGTATAAACACCATGGGACCATGCAGCCGTCATACCGCTCAGGAAGGAGACGCATTCTGTCTCCTAGAGATGAACGTACTTTGGTGCGAAAAGTGCAAATCAATCCCAGAACAACAGCAAAGGACCTTGTGAAGATGTTGGAGGAAATGGGTACAAAATTATCTATATCCACAGTAAAACGAGTCCTATATCGACATTACCTGAAAGGCCGCTCAGCAAGGTAGAAGCCACTGCTCCAAAACCGTCATAAAAAAGCCAGACTACGGTTTGCAACTGCACATGGGGACAAAGATCGTACTTTTTGGAGAAATGTCCTCTGGTCTGATGAAACAAAAATAGAACTGTTTGGCCATAATGACCATCGTTATGTTTGGAGGAAAAAGGGGGAGGCTTTCAAGCCGAAGAGCACCCTCCCAACCGTGAAGCACGGGGGTGGCAGCATCATGTTGTGGGGGGCTTTGCTGCAGGAGGGACTGGTGCACTTCACAAAATAGATGGCATCATGAGGCTGGAAAATTATGTGGATATATTGAAGCAACATTTCAAGACATCAGTCAGGAAGTTAAAGTTTGGTCGCAAATGGGTCTTCCAAATGGACAATGACCCCAAGCATACATCCAAAGTTGTGGCAAAATGGCTTAAGGACAACAAAGTCAAGGCATTGGAGTGGCCATCACAAAGCCCTGACCTCAATCCTACAGAAAATGTGTGGGCAGAACTGAAAAAGCGTGTGCGGGCAAGGAGGCCTACAAACCTGACTCAGTTACCAAAATTCACATTCTTAAAATAAAGTGGTGATACTGACCTAAGACAGGGAATTTTTACTAGGATTAAATGTCAGGAATTGTGAAAAACTAAGTTTAAATGTATTTGGCTAAGGTGTATGTAAACTTCCGACTTCAACTGTATATGCTCAACAAACATTCTATCTGAAAGGATGAGGAAGTGGTGTTACAATGAAAGATGACTATGGTGTCCAGTCCTCAGCCAAACAAGGAAAGCTCAAGTAATATTGAATATTGAACCTCCTCCTACCAGAGACTAGTCTTCCTGCCTTTGTGGGGCCTGATAAAGCTGAGCATGCCGTTTTGTTAATTGACAGGAAGTTGGCCACCAGGAAATATTAAGTTGCTGATGCCATCACATTTGCTGCTTTCCATGTAAGCAATGCATTAGGCTCCATAAAGTGATTGTGTGGCTCTGGCTGCAGCCCAGCCCCAGAGCTCTGCAGCACCCAGCCAGCTCTACCCGAGGTAGCTCCTCACTGTGAATGCTAATGAACTCATATCTTCATATCCAGTGCTGCTCCAAATGGGAGACTGACTGCAGGCTGGCTGAGCTCACACTGTGTAGCCCTGGGATGCCTCACACATCCAGAATGAAGACAGAGAATGCACCTGTAGCCAATTGTCACTTGTAGTCATCTTTCATCATTCCATCAACTAAAATTATAGATTCATCATCCTAAAATAAGGAGATGTTGGTGATATGATGAGAAATGCTCATGTGTGCATTGTTTTGTAGAGATTAATTGTGGTTGTCATTTGTGTAGTACAGGTAGTTCACAGAGCTATGTTCGCATGAGTAACTTAAGCCAAATATTGTCTAATTGACAACTTGTTTGATAGTTGGTAACATTTGCACAGTAACATTCTTTTAGTTTCTAAGTGGCTCAGTTCAAAGTCCAAATAGCTGAACTTTGATACAGGGCTCAGACTATATTTATTCCTGAACCCATGTAGAGGCACCCTACTAACTATCTGATGACAGGGCAGTTTTGCCAATAAGTCAATTCTCGATTTTAAGTATACTCAAGAGACGTACACCTGCTACGTTACCTTCATTAGAAAAATGTGAGCGGATGATTAATGGTTGTTTTGGACGCTTTGCACCATAGCCAGTAAAAGATTCCATCCCCCTCTTTTCTTTACAACTTGGCTTATCCTCAAGGTTAGTTCCGCTCTTACTGCAGACAGTCCAGCCAGCAGCCAGGTCCGTTCCCATTATAGCTGCTTAAGATTCAGGAAGCATTCCCTGGCAGCTAAATGAAATCTCTGAAAGTTTGCAGGACATGTTCCCCTTAGTAACAGGCTTTTGAAGTAAATAAATAAGGGAAAGACGGAGACACAATCAAATATCACACTCTGAATATGGAAAACAAGGCTGTGTACTGTCCTTGAGTGACATGGCAATGTATTAAAATGGTCTTGATTGAATTACAGTGCCAGTCAAAAGTTTGGACACAGATTCATTCAAAGGGTTTTCTTTATTTTTACTATTTTCTACATTGTAGAATAATAGTGAAGACAGATATGAAAAAACACATGGAATCATGTAGTAACCAAAAAAGTGTTAAACAAATCAAAATATATTTTAGATGTTAGATTCTTCAAAGTAGCCAACCTTTGTCTTTATGACAGCTTTGCACACTTTGCATTCTCTCAACCAGCTTCACCTGGAATGCTTTTCCAACAGTCTTGAAGGAGTTCCCACATATGGGGAGCACTTGTTGGCTGCTTTCCCTTCACTCTGTGGTCCAACTCATCCCAAACCATCTCAACTGGGTTGAGGTCGGGTGATTGTGGAAGCCAGGTCATCTGATGCAGCACTCCAATAATCTCCTTCTTGGTCAAATAGCCCTTACACAGCCTGGAGGTGTGTTGGGTCATTGTCCTGTTGAAAAACAAATAATTGTCCCACTAAGCGCAAACCAGATGGGATGGCGTATCGCTGAAGAATTCTGTGGTAGCCATGCTGGTTAAGTGTGCCTTGAAATCTAAATAAATCACTGACAGTGTCACCAGAAAAGCACCCCCACACCATCACACATCCTCCTCCATGCTTTACAGTGGGAACCACACATGCGGAGATCATCCGTTCACCTACTCTGCATCTCACAAAGACACGGCGGTTGGAACCAAAAATCTAAAATTTGGATTTCATCAGACCAAAATGACAGATTTCCACCGGTCTAATGTCCATTGCTCGTGTTTCTTGGCCCAAGCAAGTCTTCTTATTGGTGTCCTTTTTAGTAGTGGTTTCTGTGCAGTGACCATGAAGGCCTGATTCACACAGTCTGAACAGTTGATGTTGAGTTGTCTGTTACTTGAACTCTAAAGCATTTATTTGGGCCTTCATTTCTGAGGCTGGTAACTCTATTGAACTTATCCTCTGCAGCAAAGGTAACTCTGGGTCTTCCTTTCATGTGGCGGTCCTCATGAGAGCCAGTTTCATCATAGCGCTTGATGGTTTTTACAACTGCAATTGAAGAACTTGCAAAGCTCTTGACATTTTACGGATTGACTCAGTGTCATGTCTTAAAGTAATGATGGACTGTCGTTTCTCTTTGCTTATTTGAGCTGTTCTTGTCATAATATGTGTCACGGCTGTTTAAAGGATCGGACCAAAGTGCAGCGTGTTTGTAGTTCCACATCTTTATTTAACCGTGAAACGTAATGCAAAACACTAAATACTTGAATTAACGAAAACAACAAACCGTGACGCAGAGAGAAAACACACTACTCAAAATTAATCACACACAAAAACAGGGGGGACAAACATCAGCTTAAATATGACCTCCAATTAGAGACAACGACAACCAGCTGCCTCTAATTGGAGATCATACCAAACAAAACCAACATAGAAATACAAAACTAGAAACTGAACATAGAAATACAAAACAGACAAACACCCCCTGTCACGCCCTGACCTACTCTACCATAGAAAATAACAACTTACTATGGTCAGGACATGACAATATGGACTTTTACCAAATAGGGCTATCTTCTGTATACCCTCCCTACATTGTCACAACACAACTGATTGGCTCAAACGCATTAAGAAGAAAATAAATTCCACAAATGAACTTTTACAGCTGAACAAGGTAAAAATCTATCGTTCTGCCCTTGAACAAGGCAGTTAATCCCCGGTAGGCCGTCATTGTCAATAAGAATTTGTTCTTAACTGAGTTGTTTAGTTTAAAAAAATATATATATTTTTTTATTTAAGCTGGTTGAGAGAATGCCAAGAGCGTGCAAAGCTGTCATCAAGGCAAAGAGTGGCTATATTTTGATTTGTTTAACACTTTTTTTGGTTACTACATGATTCCATATGTGTTATTTCATGGTCTTGATGGATTCACTATTATTCTACAATGTAGAAAATAGTAAAAATAAAGAGACCCTGGAATGAGTCGGTGTGTCCAAACATTTGACTGGTACTGTATGTTGGAAAATGACCCCCAGTGCTACCACAAAGCATGTTTTTTATTATAAGGATCTTGATTATCATGATCGCTTTCTTCAGGAGTCTACTATCTATCTGTGATGCAGTATATTGACTGATCCTGTGTCTCTGTATGCCCATCAGATTTATAGAGAACAATGATGTCCAAGCCTTGTCAAAGCATACCTTCAGAGGGCTTAAATCCTTGACTCACCTGTGAGTACATCTTCTGACTTTTTCTCTGTAAATATCAATGGAAGGATACTAGTTACGCATTGCATGGACATGTTATGATTATTATTTTTTTCTTCTTCTAATTCTTATCTCTGTCTCTTGTAGTTCTCTTTCAAATAATAACCTGCAGTTCCTTCCACGAGAACTCTTCAAATATCTTGATATTTTGACAGACTTGTAAGTACACTACTTTTTGAAAGGGAACACGTTAGCCTTATCATAGGTTTCATCTTGTGATATGTTTTCGAAACGAGTAACTAAGTTATTACCATGTTATTACAACTTTATTCAGCGCTGTAATTGAAAATGCGCTACCAAGAATCCTTACTACAGACAGTTTTGTAAGAACTGTCATTCTATTGTTCTGTGTGTTATCCAGAGACCTGCGGGGTAACTCGTTCCGCTGTGACTGTAAAATCAAGTGGCTGGTGGACTGGATGGAGAAGACCAACACCTCTGTCCCTGCCATCTACTGTGCCAGCCCATTTGAGTTCCAAGGCCGCAGAATCCATGATCTCACCCCACGAGACTTCAACTGTATCAGCGCAGGTTTGCCCCCAATCATCTTGAAATGAATTTCACAGGACAGCAAGGCACTTAATTGATAGATTGATAATCCTCATTGCTCTCTTTCCCTGTAGACTTTGCAGTTTATGAGACTTTTCCCTTCCAGTCTGTGTCAGTGGAGTCCTATGAATTCAACGACAATCAGTTTGTGGCCTTTGCTCAGCCTGATACTGGGTTCTGTACACTGTTTGTATGGGATCATGTGGAAATGGTCTTCCGGAGGTACCATAATATAACAGGTAAGTTTCTCCTTTGACTTCAGCCTTTTTTAATATAACAAATCATGCCACAAGACAACCAATGCATTCAACTGTTATCACTTAATTATAGACCAAGGGATTTTACATTGTATCTTTAAGTACACAGAGGAGACTGAAGTCTGCTAAACCTGCTACTTTCGGCTTCTTTGTTTCTCCTAGCTCGCTCCGCTGTCTACTGCAAGCCTGTGGTCATAAACAACACTCTTTACATGGTTGTGGCTCAACTTTTTGGAGGATCCCACATCTACAAGTGAGACTTATTCCAATTATTTATCATTGATTTGTTCATTTTCCTAGCCATTGGCACTTTGCCATTAAGACTTACCCACACACCAGCGAGCCACCAGTGTTTTATGTTATTGTAAGCTCTGGTGTAATTGTGTTTCCATCAGAGTATGACACTTAAGACTTCCCACTGGGCACAGACGTCAATTCAACGTCTATTCCACGTAATTTCATTGAAATTACGTGAAAACAGCGTTGATTCAACCAGTGTGTGCCCAGTGGGTTGTGGCGAGCACAATCAACAACTTATGCATCATTCAAGACTGTTGATTTGTGAGAAGGTGTTAAAGTTCACAGTTATCAAGTGTTATGTAAATGACAGCTGAAAAGTACCAGCCGCCTGGCTTGGCCCCAAGTTAGAGCAGGTCTGCCGGAGCCATGGCCCAGTGAGACACGGGTGCCAGCCCTTGTAGATGGAAACAGAAAAGTTTGAACCTTTTGGGTAAAACACTGGGGTAAATCCTTATTGAAAATGTGCCAAAATTGTGTTACGATTAGATGTTTGTGATGATGATTTCGGGATGGCTGACCTGATTGACACCTTTTCAGGTGGGAAGAGGACCCACAGCGATTTGTGAAGATCCAGGACATTGACACCACACGTGTGAGGAAACCCAACTTTGTTGAGACCTTCCAGCTGGATGATGAGTGGTACTTTGCCGTGGCAGACAGTTCCAAGGCAGGCTCTACGAGCATATACCGCTGGAACAGCAACGGTTTCTACTCCCATCAATCCCTTCATCCCTGGCATCGTGACACCCATGTGGAGTTCCTAGATGTGGAAGGGAAGCAGCGTCTCATTCTCTCCAGTGCCTCCCAGCCCCCAGTGGTTTACCAGTGGAACCGCAGCCTGCGCCAGTTTGCCTTTCATTCCCAAATCACTGAGACTTTCGACGTGCAGATGGTCAAGCATTTCTGGGTGCGCAACGTCCTCTACCTTTGCCTTACACGCTTCATTGGTGACTCCAAGATTCTCCGATGGGAGGGGCAGCGCTATGTTCAGATTCAGACCTTGCCCTCACGTGGCTCCATGGCTGTGTATCCATTCACTGTGGGTCCCCGCCAGTATCTTCTCCTAGGGAGTGATTTCTCCTTCTCTCGAGTTTACCTGTGGGATGACCTCACCCAGCGCTTCCAGCCCTTCCAGGAGCTCAACATGAGAGCACCCCGGGCCTTCAGCTTGGTGTCAGTGGACAACAAAGACATGCTGCTGGCAGCCAGCTTTAAAGGCAACACCCTAGCCTACCAGCACCTAATAGTGGATCTCAGTGCCAAATAGACCAATCCAGCCGAATCTACAGTATGAGACCATTCATTAATCTGTGCTGTTCTTGTGGAGAAGCCATCTAAGCCATGCAACTAAATGCCTGTTAAATTGGCAAAACAAAATGTAATAGTACTAATGAACAGGAAATGCATGATATTTTCTGATGTGTCTGATTGAATCAATTAAAACTAGATGTGTAATGACAGAACATATCACCATAAGAAATACATAGTACATCACTATGCAACATCACTACTTACTTGACCTACCATTCATTTATGCTATGTGGGAAATATAATGGGAGGTTCCATTGCAGATATAGTACAAATATAAGTAACATCAGATTATGTGAAATGCATGTACATCTACTGAACTTTTCTATTGGATGTTATAAAATCCTTTAATTCATGAATATCAATATAGGAAAATAACTGTTCACATCAAATAGTTGGACATTCTATGAAATGATAGTTAAGATATTTTGTTCAAAGCAATACTGTAATCTGCATGCCATAATGTTCTCTTTACAGTAGATAATCTTTTCTAAAATTATTCTGTATACATTTTATATTGCATCAAGGTAATAATAGCAATACGTGTTAATAGGTTTCGCTCTGTTGATCCTGAATGATACCAATATATTTTTGTTTAATTACAATGCATGTGTACATGGAAGGTTGTCAAGCTCCTGTCATCACCGTGTGTATGTGTGTGATATATTTGTAGTTGTGATGTCTTCACTATTATTCTACAATGTAGAAAATAGTACAAAAATTAAGAAAAACCCTGGAACACCTTCTCATTCCAGGGTTTTTCTTAATTTTTTAAAAACTATTTTCTACATTGTAGAATAATAGTGAAGACATCACAACTATGAAATTACACATATGGAATCATGTAGTAACCAAAAAAGTGTTCAACAAATCAAAATATATTTGAGATTCTTCAAAGTAGCCACCCTTTGCCTTGATGACAGCACACTCTTGGCATTCTCAAGCTTTGGACTGGTACTGTATATATTTTTGAAATATCTACAAGCCTGTTTTTGCTTTGTCATTATGGAGTATTGTGTGTAGATTGATGAGGGGGGGAAACAATTGAATCCATTTGAGTAAGGCTGGAACGTAACAATGTGGAAAAAGTCAAGTTGTCTGAATACTTTCCGAATGCACTGTACAATACTGTTCGTTGCCTTATATTTGTTTTGGACTTGGGGACTGTGAAGAGACCCCTTGTGGCATGTCTAGTGGGGTAAGTATGTCTCATACAAACAAGAAGTGATGCAGTCAATCTTTCCTCTACCTTGAGCCAAGAGAAACGAATGCATCTTGTTGATATTAGCCCTCTGTGTGAATGCTGCACACATTTATATAACCAGACAATACTCAAGATGTGATAAAACCAGAGCCTGCAGGACTTGTTTGGTTGAATGTGTTGTTAAAAAAAGCAGAGCACATCTTTATCATAGTCCTCCCCATCTTTACAACAACAGAATCAATATGCTTAGACCATAACAGTTTACCTTCTAAGGTAAAACCAATAAGTTTAGTCTCCGCTACTTGCTCAATAGCCACATTACTCATGATCAGATTCAGCTGAGGTCTAGTACTTATGGAATTATTTGTACCAAATGCAATGCTTGTGGTTTTGGTGCATGCTTATTGATAACTGGAAGAATGCATCAAGTGCAGCATCTGGATGCTGATCATTACAGGTAATTGTAAATAAGAATTTGTTCATAATTGACTTACCTGTATAAATAAAGGTGAAATAAAAAAATTAAATAAAAAATATCTTCATAAGAATCACTACAGAACTTTTTGTATGATCTCTTATTGGCCCACACTATTTTAAGCCCAGCCTTTGGAACCCTGACTTTTCTGGATATAGCTACTATATTATGGTCACTACATCCAATTGGTGTGGACATCGCTTTATAATAAAGTTCTCCAGCATTAGTCACATTTATGTAAAAATAAAATAACTTGTTTCAACATTACTCTTCGAATAGCCTATACCGGTATATACACATTGTTAGGATATTATGAGTGTTGTGATTGTATGGTCCACTACTGTATTTGACCCTTACCACCATGGAAGGGGGTATAGTGTGAGCAGAGTCTGAATTACAGGGGGCCCAGGGGGGTCCAGACGCCCTGAACGAGTCACGAGTCCCCGTAAATGCAACAAAGTCAACAACAACAAAAAGGGGGGGGGGGGGGGGTCTCTAAATAATACTAATTTAACCATTGGGTCGTTTCACCTCAAAAAGCACAGAGGATTTTGACACCCATCATCTCAGATTGTTCTGAAATCGTTTCTGTAGTTAGTAACAGGTATGATTAGCATTCCTGAATTCAGCATTTTAATTTATAGGACTCAGATAATGTTGTGATCTATTTATTAAACACAAGAGACCAGCAAAATGGATAAAAGTGTGGTGATATTGCAGGAACTGTGGCAGCACCTGGTACTTTCACACTACTTTATGGTAAATAAAGCAAGCGACTTATTTCTCAGAACAGGGGGAAAAAACATCACCAGATTCATAGGGAATACATTACATCGTATGGAGAAGCAATACTCCAAGCCGCAGCTTCATACTACTTGTCAAACAGAGAACTGAAACTGTATACTGGTTGTTGGAATGGGTTGTGCAGGGAGCTTATTGGCATTTGCCCAAAAAAATGTATTCTTCATGTCTTACTCATTGGTAGGAAAATGTTTGGTCCAAATCGTATATTCGGTACTATATTTATTGAATATTATCTGAATCCTGTAAATAAAAGAAATTGCAAAATTGGGTGTAATCAATCTCCGGAATACATTTTAATTTCAACAAAATTATGTTTCAGGAATGCCAATCTTACCTGTTTGTAACTACAGAAACAATTGCAGAACAATCTGAGATGGTGGTTGTCATGGCTTGCTGAAATGACATGGAACAACTCCATTCTCCTATTTGTTTAAAATGCAATTTGTACGGCTACAGTGGTAAATTAGTGCCTGTCATACGTGTTACCCTGAATGAACAACATAAGTGTTAATTAGTATTACAGAGCTCAAGAGTAACATTTTCCCCTGGTGTCACTGGTGCCACTAACTTTTACAGTTGGTAGCACCAGCCCATAATTTGGCTGGACGGACCAAATCATGAGTAATGATCTTATAAAGTCATACAGAGTGCTTTATTAAGAAGTATAATAAAAGAAAACTGAGATATTCAAGAAACAAGTTGTTTCAATTAACATGTGCAAGCAGGAATGCAAGATATGTTGATATGCAACATCATCCAGTGATTGTCATGAATATTTACTGTAGTTGCTATATTTTACTATCAAAACAGTAAATGACTGTAATAATAATAATAATATATTGAACGCATTAACAGAAATTACCATAACCAAACACACATTGCAGATTAGAAATTATGGAAATGAACGGTAAATGTAGGCTATGTAATGGGGAATTGAGACACAGCAAATAATGCACACAATTAAGATATGAAACAATGAATACCCATGAAATGGTGGGAGATGGCACATGTCTCTCCAAAATGCGCTTTGTGCATCTGAGCCACAATCCCTATATTCAATGGATTAGTCCACTGAGGCAGGCTATCACGCCCTGATCTTTCACCTGTCCCTGTGATTGTCTCCACCCCCTCCAGGTGTCGCTTATTTCCCTCCACTATGTGCTCCGAGACATGCTAAACTGTTCTGTGCCCGTTTACCTTGACGACATCCTGTTTTTTTCCCGATCTGCCCAAGAATATGTACTTCATGTCAGACAGGTCCATCAGTGCCTCCTGGAGAACAAATTGTTTGTGAAAGCCGAGAAGTGTGAGTTCCACCGCTCTTCTATCACCTTTCTGGGATATGTCATTGCTGAGGACAATGTTCAGATGGATCCTGGAAAAGTGAAAGCAGTGGTGGATTGGCCTCAACCAACATCCAGGGTGCAGTTGCAATGGTTTCTTGGTTTTGCTAACTTCTACTGCTGTTTCATTTGGGATTACAGCACCCTGGCGGTCCCCCTCTCCGCACTCACCTCTCCCAAGGTACCATTCAAATGGTCTCCAGCTGTCGACAAAGCCTTTGTGGACCTGAAGCATCGGTTCACAACAGCACCCATCCTCATCCATCCGGACCCCTCGCATCAATTTGTGGTGGAAGTTGATACTTCGGCTGTTGGAGTGGGGGCCATCCTGTCCCAGCGATCTGTCCAGGACCAAAAGCTTCATCCCTGTGCCTTCCTGTCCCATCGTCTCAATCCTGCAGAGAGGAACTACAATGTAGGCAACCGAAAACTCCTGGCAGTTAAGATGGTGTTGGAAGAGTGGAGGCACTGGCTGGAAGGAGCAGAACAGCCATTCTTGGTCTGGACCGACCATAAAAACTTGGAATATCTCCGTACAGCCAAGCGCCTCAACTCCAGGCAGGCCCAGTGGGCCCTCTTGTTTACTAGATTCAACTTCACCATTTCCTACCGCCCAGGGTCAAACAATGTGAAGCCTGACGCTCTCTCCCACCTATACAGTTTCTCTGCCACACCCTCGACCTCTGAAACCATTCTCCCTACCTCATGCCTTGCTGCCACTGTGGATTGTGGTATTGAGAACCTGGTTCACGAGGTGCAACGTTCCCAGCCTGGACCTGAAGGGCCCGGCTAACCGGCTGCTTGTCCCTAACCCAGTCCGGTCACGGGTCCTGGAATGGGCTCATTCCTCCAGGCTGACCTGTCATCCAGGGTCCCGTTGTACACTAGCCTTCCTCCGACATTGTTTCTGGTGGCCCACAATGGTTCCTGACGTCTCTGCCTTCGTCGCCGCATGCACAGTGTGTGCTCAGAACAAGACTCCACGGCAAGCTCCTTCTGGCCTACTTCCGCCACTACCGGTCCCTCATCGTTCCTGGTCTCATATCTCTGGACTTTGTCACTGGGCTCCCTCCGTCTGATGCTAACACTGTCATTCTGACGGTAGTCGATCGGTTCTCCAAGGCCACCCATTTCATCCCTCTCTCCAAACTACCTTCTGCCAAGGAGACGGCCCAGCTTATGGTGCAGCGTGTCTTCCGGCTCCATGGACTCCCAGTAGACATGGTCTCCGATCGGGGTCCTCAGTTCTGGAAGGCATTCTGCACTCTTATTGGGTCGTCGGCCAGCCTGTCATCCGGATTCCATCCCCAAACCAACGGTCAGTCGGAGCGAGCCAACCAAGACCTGGAAACTACCTTGAGATGCCTGGTCTCAACCAACCCCACTACCTGGAGCCGGCAACTGGTCTGGGTGGAGTATACCCGGAACAACCTTCCCTGTTCTGCCACAGGACTCTTCCCTTTCGAGTGCTCCATGGGTATCAGCCTCCACTCTTCCCGGAACGAGCAGGAGGTCAGCGTACTCTCGGCCCAGATGTTTGTCCGTCGCTGTCGATGTACCTGGAGAAGAGCCAGGGTGGCTATTCTCAAGACCAACTCCAGGTATCGTCGACAAGCGGACCGTCACCGGACCCCAGCTCCCCGCTACCACATTGGGCAGAGGGTTTGGCTTTCCACTCGGGACCTGCCCCTGCAGGTAGAGTCCCGCAAGCTGTCTCCCTGTTTTATTGGTCCTTTTCCCATGTCTAGAGTCCTTAGTTACATTGCTGTCCGTCTTGTGTTATCCCGTACCCTCCGTATCCACCCTACTTTCCATGTGTCCAGAATTAAGCCCGTGTCTCACTGTCCTTTGACTTGTTTCCAAGCCCATCCCTCGCTAGCCAGCGTATACGGTGAGATGCCTCCTGAGGGTTCGACCACGGGGCAGGGGTTTCCAGCACCTGGTTGACTGGGAGGGTTATGGCCCGGAGGAGAGGTGCTGGGTTATTGCTAAAGACATCTTGGAACAGGCCCTCATTGCCGACACCCCGGTCAGCCAGGTATGCATCCAGGTAGGATGCCAGGTGGCGTCCCTGGGGGGACGGGGGTACTGTCACGCCCTGATCCGTTTCACCTGTGATTGTCTCCACCCCCTCCAGGTGTCGCTTATTTTCCCCAGTGTATTTATCCCTGTGTTTCCTGTCTCTCTGTGTCAGTTCGTCTTGTACGTTTAGTCAAGTTAACCAGCGTGTTTTTTTTCCTTTTCTATTCTCTTTTGCTAGTCTTCCCGGTTTTGACCACTGCCTGACTCTGGACTACTTTCCAGCCTGCCTGATCATCCTGCCTACCCTGCCCTTTAATCTGCCTGCCCTTCGGTGCCTATTGGACTCTGAACTGGTTTTGACCTTTTGCCTGTACACGACCATTCTCTTGCCTACCCCTTTTGGATTAATAAACATTGCAAGACTCCAACCATCTGCCTCCTGTGTCTGCATCTGGGTCTCGCCTTGTGCCTTGATATAGGCAGAGCCCCATCTGTGCATTCAGAAAGTATTCAGACCCCTTGACTTTTTCAACATTTTCTGACGTTACAGCCCTATTCTAAAATGTATACAATTAATTGTTTTCCTCATCAATCTACACACAATACCACATAATGACAAAGTTAATATAGGTCAAGAAATTTTTCCAAATAAAAAATAGAAATACCTTATTTACATAAGTATTCAGACCCTTTGCTATGAGACTTGAAATTGAGATGTTTCTACAACTTGATTGGAGTCCACCTGTGGTAAATTCAATTGATTGGAAATGACTTGGAAAGGCACACACTTGCTATATAAGGTCCCACAGTTGACAGTCAGAGCAAAAACCAAGCTATGGGGTCGAAGGAATTGTCTGTAGAGCTCCGAGACAGGATTTCTCCCGAGTGGAGCATCGGTCTAAGTCCCTGCATCTCGGTGCTAGAGGCTTCACTACAGACCCTGGTTCTATCCTGGGCTGTATCACAACCAGCCGTGATCGGGAGTCCAATAGGGCGGCGCACAATTGGCCCAGTGTCGTCCGGGTTAGGGGAGGGTTTGGCTGGGGTTGGCAGTCATTGTAAAATAAGAATTTGTTCTTAACTGACTTGCCTAGTTAAATAAAGGTTACATTTAAAAAAAGGCTACAAAACATTTCCTAACACACAACAGCTGTTAGAGACTAGAGCTGAACTTGCTGTGGTAGCTACTAGTTAGCTAGTTAATTCTCTTCAGACATAACTTCAGTGGAGAGGGGATGAAACATTAGCTAACATTACATGTCAGTTACACTACTAACTCAGGACTGGGAATATTTTTTTCCCCCTTTTTCTGTTAAGTCAAACATGTCAGTTACACTACTGGCTCAGCACTGGGAATACATGTGTTTTTCTTCTGTTAAGTCAAACAGCAGTTACCTTGCCAGCTACATCAGTCAAATAAAGAGCAGCCAGTTTCTGATCTGCTTGCTTTTACAACTCTGAGAAAAAGCACAACACAGAGACAGCAGCTGCTGCACCATGCTGGTCAGAAGCTTTGCCATATAAAATACATATTTGTGTGTGTGTCAATTTCTACCAGCCCACCCAAATAAAAAAAATTGTCCAGCCATTGATGATGGCCAATCTGCGCCTTCAGTATTCAGAATCTGACCAGCGTCTCCGCTCTGACCCGGCCATGTCTAGATGGGATACAGTTTATGTTCAATTTATGTTAATTAATTTTTTAAAGCATTTTAGCTAACCCTAACACACTTCTCTTAACCTGCTACGTTAATTCACCTAACCTGCTTGTAGCAGGCTGCTACTCAAAGTATATTTTCACATAAACTGTATAACTTCTAGACAAAACCCTCGCTGCTGACTGTGAACCTTGTTATCCCGACCATCGTGAACATGCGCAGAAAAAGCGCAAATCTGACGTTTGAGGAAGTTAGCTGCTAGCAACAAGCTAACTTCAAAACAACATGTTGTGGAGCACACAGCAGGCATTGGTTAGTTGTTTGCTTTGTGATCATCATGGTGAAAATATATCATAGACTACTCTAGTGTAATTGGACATGTCTGAGATTGAATTTACTACGGAGCTCAGCTTGATAGCCTTGGTCAGCTGATGACGTTGTTGTTATTCTGCCTGCTAGCTAGCTATGCATTCCACACATTCTCTGTGTCTTTTGTTCTACAGAAATGGTTCCATCAAATCTTGGGGAAGAAATGTCTACTGAAGTAACGTTGCCACCTGAGTGGGAGGACGATGAACGGATGAATTTCCTATTCTCTGACTTCAAAGAAAACCGAGATGTCAACACAAAAGATTGGGACAGTAAAATTGATTTCTGGACATCACTCATTCTTAAAATCTGCCGAAGTCGCGGAACCGTCTGTTTTAATTTGCAAGAGCTGAACAAGATTTTTCAGAGAAAGGGATTTGTACCTTTGGGTTTGGGTACTGTCATTCAGTGCATGGCTAGGTAAAATATCAATGCAATGCCATCTGCTAAAGTGTGAGAAACATAACCTACCTAGTCCCACTATCCTTACCTTACTGTACTTGTCTGTATTCCTGGCAGGTGCGGCAAGATACAAAGGGAGTCAGAGTTTGCAGCAAATGTGGACTGTGGGTGGGTGTCTTGGGGTTTTGGCCTGTTGCTGGTGAAGCCTTTAAAATGGACCTTTTCAACTCTTCTGGGTAGCAGTGGGGTTACTTTGGAGGAGTCGTTTGTGGTCATTGAACTGGTAAAGGTGTGTATAGCTAATTAATTAATTCAAAACATGACCATGGGGCTAGCAGGTTTATCCATTTAACAGTAACCTTTTATTTTCTGTATGTTTCCTTCAGGAAAAGGCAGCAGAATTGCTTGGTGTCTACTGGAGTTCCCCAGTGGCCAACTGCTCTCTCCTGTCCTTCCAGGAGCTCCAGACACTGTCGTCCCATGTCTGTATTGATGAGAGTACCCTGTGTATGGCTCTGCTACAGCTGCAGAGGGAGAAGCAGGTGACAGTATCACTGCATGAAGGCGAGAAGGTGAGGATATGAGAATGCTTGATTGAAGTGAGCATATTATTAGGCTACATTGTAGGCTGCAGTAACTCAGACCATTATCCATGAGATTTCACACACATTGTTATGAGGATAATGTCACTGTATCAATGTGTTGCATTGAGCCAATGTTTTGTTTGTTTTCACAGATTGTTAAGTTTTCTCAGCCAGGACAGGACCGTGTGTCTTCAGTCAGTGATGTGGACCTAGGCATCTACCAGCTACAGCGCAGTGAGAGACTGCTTGAAGTGCGGGTGGAGGCTTTGGGTCTAGAGGCAGAGAAGTGAGTCCCTGACATCATTTAGCGTTGTCTCGTGCAGTGTCTCTAATCTTCAGTCTTAAATTTTTTTGGGGGGTGAGTTCTGCTTGTGCTCTATTGTCTTTTTGTAGGTGCAAAGAAGAAGCTAGGGTGTTGCTACGCGAAGGGAAGAAATCTCAGGTATATTTACAATCATCTGATCCTGTGTTGACATTTTGTCCTGCACCAAAACTCAAATGCTGTCTGGGAAACCTCAATACATTTTTCTCCCCCAGGCCCTGAGGTATTTGAGAAGCCGAAAGAGAGTCGAGAGGAAAGCAGACCGCTTAAATGCCCAGCTGGAGAATGTGAAGGGAATCTTGGACAGGATAGCAAACTCTGAGACAGACAAACTGGTGAGTATGCAACAACAAAAAAGATCTAGCCAAAACAGAGCAAGCACTAAAGTTAACCTAAAATTTGCAATATGAGTAATTTGTGGCTGTTGTCATCACTCTTCTTAGTTCTACATGCAGTAACTAAGGTATTCTGTTCTCTATGCCTCTTTCTGCTTGCCTCTATAGGTGATACAGGCATATCAGGCTGGAGTGTCAGCCCTGCGACTCTCTCTGAAGGATGGGACTGTAGAAGGAGCTGAGAGCCTTGTGGATCAAATCCAAGAGGTCAGACTCTTCTTCACTGGGAATGCATTTAGTTGCTGTTACTGACAGTGGTGTAAAAATGCTTTGAAGTACTACTTAGGTAGTATCTGTACATTACTATTTATATTTTCTACAACTTACTTCACTACATTCATAAAGATTTTTTTTTTTCTTACTCCATACATTTTCCCTGGTCATCCCTACTGCCTCAAATCTGTCAGACTCACTAAACACATGCTTCATTGGTAAATTCTGTCTGAGTGTTGTAGCGTGCCCCTGGCTATCCGTAAAAACAAGAATGGTGCCGTCTGGTTTGCTTAATAAAAATGATTTGAAGTGATTTTTACTTTTGATATTTAATTATTTTTAAAACCAAATACTTTTAGTAGTATTTGTATTTTATTGGGTGACTTTTACTTGAGTCATTTTCTTTTAAAGTATCTTTTACTTGCACTCAAGTATGACAATTTGGTACTTTCTCCACCACTAACTATTAGTTGTTGCATGTCCACATCAATCTAAATGTATTTTCTTGCCGTTTGGTATTACAGCTGTGTGACACTCAGGATGAAGTGAACCAAACTCTGGCTGGTGGAGCGCTCAATTCAAGTATGTCCTATCCCATATTATATATCTACTTGGTTGTAGTGCCTAACTTAGACAATTTCATAATTACATTTCCAATATCCAGAGGGTCTGAGAAATGATCAATTATCCCATTGATATTTGTTTAGCGGATGCCGACACAGACGAGCTGGAGGATGAGCTGAGATCTTTATTGGAGGACTCTACTCTGGATAGGCCTTCCACACTTCCTGAAGTACCGTCACACCCTCTTTCACCTGTCAGGGAATCTGGTTCCCTTTGTGATGATCTGCTGTGTGCTTTGCCCTTAGTCCCTCAAAGTCTCTTCAATATCACAGATGAGGAACTGGACAAAGAGCTGAGCCGTCTAACCCTTGCAGATACATGTATGCCTCTCTTGTTCCTTTATCTTTAAAATACTACCTCAAAAGAGGCTACTGAAGTAACCTTTGTTTACGCATCACTCCCTTAGGTCTTCAACAAAAAGATCGTACCTCGCCAGTGAAGAGGGCTGAGTCTGCACAGTGACAACACTAATAAAAGAAGTCAACTGCAATATTACCATGACCTTCAGTGTTTGACCACAGTGATCAAAAATAGTGTGATCTGTCTTTTGTAACATGCTTATCGATGTCTCTGATCACTGCGATACACTTTTAAAATGTACTTGTGGCCTTTTCGAAGTTAATTTATCATTCACTCTAATAAAGATATCGGTAACAATCATGATGCCAAATTATAAAGCCACTATTTCAGATTGACTAATGAGGTTGGGTTGTATGATAACTATGCCAAATACAGTGCATTCAGGTTAGTATTCAGACCCATTGATGTTTTCCACATTTTGTTACATCACAGCCTTATTCTAAAATGTATTAAATGATTTTCCCCCTCATCAATCTACACACAGTACCCCATAAGGACAAAGTGAAAATAGGTTTGTGGAAATGTTTGCAAATGTATTAAAAACAGAAATACCTTATTTACATAAGTATTCAGAACCTTTGCTTTGAGACTTGAAATTGAGCTCAGGTGCATCCTGTTTCCATTGATCATCCTTAATGTTTCTACAACTTGATTGGAGTCCACCTGTGGTAAATTCAATTGACTGGATATGATTTGGAAAGGCACACACCTGTCTGTATAAGGTCCCACAGTTGACAGTGCATGTCAGGATTGTTGGCGAGGTAGAGAAAGCGGTTCCAGCTAAAGGTGGATTACGGACAGAGCTGGTGGAAGTCAAGGACCCTGGGGAATGGACCCTGAGAGCGCACTTGTTTGAAATTGAAAAGTGTCGCGGTAGTGTTTGAAAAAGAATAACATCAAGCTGAAGCAGCTGCATTATTAGTGGGATGCACTGTTGAGCTCTACATCCTGAGGGGTTTGTGCTGATTGTATAGATTATGACATCTGGTTAAATGGTGTCCTTTGAGAAAGCAAGAACAAGATGCATGTTAGGAGAAGTTCAGTATTATCATAAGGAGACGTATACGGAGGAGGAATGGAGGGGAAAGAGGGAGGAAGATGGTGAGCATCAGTCGGTTAAAAATGGCAGGAAAAAGGGAGATGGCTTGTTGAAGAATGGTAGAAAATGAGTGAGCTGAAGACCGGAGGAGAAATGGAAGTGAATGAGGATGAAGTATCAGAGGTGGTAGGTGTGGTGAAGTTCTCGGAGCCCAAGGCTTGCACCGAGGTTCAGGATAAAGCTGAGTCTGACAGGAGTGACGTTTTTGGAGAAAGTGGACCCTTTCCTTTTGGCTGATTCATTTGTGGTTTCAGGGTAGGTGAAAACAGAGTTGGCTGCTGTGGAATTGGTGAGGGTAACCAGAAGTGGTCTTGTGATAATTGTTTGTGTTTCTGCTGGTAAAAGGGAGAAGGCACTCGGAGTTAAACGAATGGGGGCAAGAAATGTGATTATGTTTCGCTTTCAAGAAAAGGGCGCCATTGAATGGAGTGATTGCAAGGGTAGCAGTACATTTAAAAGTTGACCAACTGAAGGGGAAGATTCCCAGTATTTGTGATGCTTGTCGTTTTTTTGCGACTCAGACGGGGTGGTGAAACGGAAGTCATTGTCTGTTCTTTTGAGTTTTACCTAACAAAGTGATGTTAGGATGTAAGTTAACCTATGCGAGCTTTTGTAACGACTACATTACGTTGTTACAGTTATCAAGCTGATGAGCATGTGTCAGCAGTCTGTAGGAGGGAGGTTCCTAGGTGTGAGAAGTGTGCAGAAGGGCATGAGACAAAGGAATGTGTAGCATTGGGGAAAGTAGTGGTATCTGTTAATTGTAGGGGTGCCCATGGGACTGGGGATCAGAAATGTCCCGTGCGAGAGAGGCAGGTTGAGGTTTCCAGGGTTAGAGTAGTGCAGAAGTTTTCATATGCTGAGGCAGTGAAGAAAGTAGGGGGAAAATGGATCAAGGGGGTGGGATCCTGAAAGGAGTGGTGTGAGTAGTAGATCTGTACCAGTACAGAGGGATAGGACAAAAAGTGACTACTATTTCAGTAAGATTGGATTTTTAGCATTTATAGCAATGGTTATCAACTACTGCAGGGATGGAACGTAAGTCGCAGAATATTGAGGTTGTGGTGGCGGCTGCAGAGAAGTATTTGGGTGTGCGTGACTTGACTTCAGAAGAGTTGCAGGGTGTGTTAAGTGGTGATGTCCCATCATTTCAGGTTGTTGGCATGAGGTCAGACTAAATAGATCTAAATAGTGGAGTAGGGTGGTTTTATTTTTTTTGTGAGGAGTTAGATGGTAGGTTTAAAAAAAAAAAAACAATGTTTAAATTAAGCAAAGTACAAGGGAGGTGTACTCCAGTCTAGTAGGTGGCGGTAATGCAACATATTGGATGCCAACCGCCATTAAACCTCATCGAAGAAGTGCAGGTCAGAGCAAAAACCAAGCCATAAGGTAGAAGGAATTGTCCCTAGAGCTCTGAGACAGGATTGTGTCGAGGCACCGACATGGGGAAGGGTACCAAACATTTCTGCAGCATTGAAGGTCCCAAGAACACAGTGGCCTCCATCTTTCTTAAATGGAAGAAGTTTGGAACCACCAAGACTCTTCCTAGAGCTGGCTGCCAAGCTGAGCAATCGGGAGATAAGGGAATGGTCAGGGAGGTGACCAAGAACCCAATGGTCACTCTGACAGAGCTCCAGAGTTCCTCTGTGGAGATGGGAGAACCTTCCGGAAGGACAACCATCTCTGCAGCACTCCACCAATCAGGCCTTTATGGTAGAGTGGCCAGACGCAAGCCACTCCTCAGTAAAATGCATGACAGCCCGCTTCGTGTTTGCCACTTTATTTTTTATTTCACCTTTATTTAACCAGGTAGGCTAGTTGAGAACAAGTTCTCATTTACAACTGCGGCCTAAGATAAAGCAAAGCAGTGCGACAGAAACAACAACAGAGTTACATGGAAAAAACAAGCGTACAGTCAACACAATAGGAAAAAAAAGTCTATATACAGTGTGTGCAAATGGCATAAATAGGCCATAGTAGCAAAGTGATTACAATTTAGCAGATTAACACTGGAGTGATAGATGAGCAGATGATGGTGTGTAAGTAGTGATACTGGTGTGCAAAAGAGCAGCAAAGTAAATAAAAACAATATGGGGATGAGGTAGATAGATTGGGTGGGCTATTTACAGATGGACTATGTACAGCTGCAGCTGGCACCTAAAGATTCTCAGACCATGAGTAACAAGATCCTCTGGTCCGATGTCACCATGATTCAACTCTTTGGCCTGAATGCCAAGCGTTATGTCTGGAGGAAACCTGGCACCATCCATACGGTGAAGCATGGTGGTGGCAGCATCATGCTGTGGGGATGTTTTTCAGTGGCAGGGACTGGGAGACTTGTCAGAATCGAGGGAAAGATGACCGGAGCAAAGTACAGAGATCCTTGTTGAAAACCTGCTTCAGAGTGCTCAGGACCTCAGACTGGGGCGACGGTTCACCTTCCAACAGGACAACGACCCTAAGCACACAGCCAAGACCATGCAGGAGTGGCTTCGGGACAAGTCTCTGAATGTCCTTGAGTGGGCCAGCCAGAGCCTGGACTTGAACGCAATCGAACATCTCTGGAGAGACCTGAAAATAGCTGTGCAGAGACACTCTCCATCCAACCTGACAGTGCTTGAGAGGATCTGCAGAGAAGAATGGGAGAAACTCCCCAAATACAGGTGTGCCAAGCTTGTAGCGTCATACCTGAGAAGACTAGAGGCTGTAATCACTGCAAAAGGTGCTTTAACAAAGTCCAGAGTAAAGAGCCTGAATACTTGTGTAAATCTGATATTTCTTTTTTTTTAAATATACATTTTCAAAAAAATCCACCTGTATTTGCTTTGTCATTATGTCAAGAAAGTACACTTTATGACACTGTCAATAAGCATTATGAACATCATATTCACATAAGCCAGATTGGCCTATTATGTACATTCCCTTATGTCAGTCATCAGTCAAAAAGAGGGTGTCTTGTCCTGCTCCTGCTCCTTTATCCACCCCAATCATCAGCAACAGCATTAGGGTAGGTGCATGTCTGTCATCGTTGTGCGCAATTACAGTGATCATTTAATATGGTCAATTTCAGAATTTTATAACATAAACATACTGTTGACAAGTAGGCTATACTGTAATTGAATGTTTTGCCTTGTGTGGTAGGTACTGGGGTTTTGACTCTTTATGTAGGTGTCATTACCAGCCATAAAATAATGCAATTTGTCACAACAGGTCTAAATAGATGTGCCATGACAGTATTAAAACCATGTTATGTCAGCTGTTATGAGGTGTCATGACACTGGGTGTCAAGTGTTACCCAGTTTTCTTTGTTTCCAGTGTAGTTGTACATTTTTCTTCATTTGTGGCAACTTTGAGTAAGGTGACTGCCACAGTTAATTTGCTAAATTACCCAAATCAGATTTGCTTTAAGAATGACACTGTCTGACTACTTAGAGCAGGGATAGGTAACTTTGTTGGGGGTGGGGGCCACAAATCTAAACTCATGAGGGGCAGCAAGAAAACTGATGCAAAACAAAATTTCGAAATTGCACCTTGTGTATTCTACCTCGCAACAGTAAGCAGAGTCCCCCTCCAAAAAGGATCAGAGGACCTTCAAAAGGGGGGCCCGCATGCTGCCAGTTTCCCAACCCTGAGCAAGCAGGCTATACCAGTGAAAGCCGCCAGGGAGTGCCAATGACTAAAAACATTCGCACCGCACCTTTTACTAGCTACGTCACATCTGCCTGACCTGCGCACTGAATACTAGCTAGTTAGGGTGCTGTTAGCGCATCCTCCCAATAGTATTAGAAATAATATTCAGCAGCAAACGAGCTAATGTAAATGTTATGCAATTAAGTCGTTCGAAACGCAATGGTAAGTACATTTTAAGTTTGGTTGTAGATGGACCGTGGGCATAGCATACGCCTAGTACAGGGCAGGGCTAACGGTAGCCTAGCAATACCCCGGCTATCGTCGTTGGTTATCCAGTGATGTTTGGTTTCGCTAGCCAGAATCCTAACATTCGCCCGCTTAATCAGCTTGCTAGCTAACTAACAGGTATATTGTTTACCCAATAGACTAGGAAACGCTACCTAGCCAGCTAACGTATTGTCTTAGCTAACTAAACCAGCTAGCAAGCTAACTAGTTGAAATCGGACCAGTATCATTATATTATTATGCAATGCAGAACGGTTACTACGTGGCAGTTATGCCGGTGGATGCGCTAGTGGCCAAATGTCACCATTGGTATTGACACGCGTTGGTATCGATGTCATCAGTAATAATTACTGCTTAGCTTGTAGCTAACGTGTTTATTTTATTTTATCAAGACAATGAGCAGATGGAGAAATGGTGAGGCTCTGAAGCCAACACCCCAGACTCGTGTCCCCTTTGAATGATTTTCATCCAGTGAACTAGGACAGTCCACGTCATGGGAAGGTAGGCTCGACAGACTGAGTAGAGGACTAGGAAGTGTTTTGGCAAAATGTGTCACATTTTGCTCTACCCTTGAATTATTATGCCATGGTCGGCATGCATGCCGCTATTGCATAGACTAGTCAAAGTGTATTTAACCATACATACCAAGGTCTCACTTGTCCTTACAGGATCAGCTTCTCGTGCCTCCCAGCCTCCTGGCACTTCAGCCTGTCACCCCTGGTTCTTCCTCGTCTACTGCTACCTTCATTCAGGCAGCTACTCTTATTTGGTCTGCTGGTGGGATTGCTAGGACTGCTTTACCTGTTGTTGGTAACAGGAAAGGGCCAGGACAGCTGGATCAGAAAGGACAACTACTTCCATAGGTGAGTCACTAGTAGCGGCACATTAGAAGATATCATTACGTATTCCAGTAAAGACAAGGAAGAAAATGTTTGGCTGAATTTTGCTTAAAATTGTCAACTTTTCATTCACCTCTGATCACCAGACACTTGGCGAGAGTCACAGATGTGGAGGCCACCGACACCAGCAATCCCAACCTGAACTACGGTTTGGTGGTAGACTGCGGCAGCAGTGGCTCCAGGGTGTTTGTGTATTGTTGGCCCCAGCACAATGGTAATCCCCATGATCTGCTTGACATACGACAGATGAGAGACCAGCACAGGAAACCAGTGGTCATGAAGATCAAGCCAGGTGAGACATATCTGGTTGCTGATGACTGGTGTGCTGCTGGGAAGAGCCACATGTATACATTTCCACTCTGGTTTCCTAATGTAAACTCAGCAAAAAAGGAAACGTCCTCTCACTGTCAACTGCGATTATTTTCAGCAAACTTATGTGTAAATATTTGTATGAACATAATAAGATTCATCAACTGAGACAAACTGAACAAGTTTCAGACATGTGACTAACAGAAATTGAATAATGTGTCCCTGAACAAAGGGGGTCAAAATCAAAAGTAACAGTCAATGCAGCTGGTGGCCACACCAGATACTAAGTACTGTAGTGCATTTCCTCCTCATGGACTGCACCAGATTTGCCAGTTCTTGCTGTGAGATGTTACCCCACTCTTCCAACAAGGCACCTGCAAGTTCCCGGACATTTGTGGGGGGAATGGCCCTAGCCCTCACCCTCCGATCCAACAGGTCCTAGACGTGCTCAATGGGATTGAGATCCGGGCTCTTCGCTGGCCATGGTAGAACACTGACATTCCTGTCTTGCAGAAAATCACACACAGAACGAGCAGCATGGCTGGTGGCATTGTCATGCTGGAGGGTCATGTCAGGATGAGCCTGCAGCAAGGGTACCACATGAGGGAGGAGGATGTCTTCCCTGTAACGCACAGCGTTGAGATTGCCTGCAATGACAACAAGCTCAGTCTTATAATGCTGTGACACACCGCCCCAGACCATGACGGACCCTCCACCTCCAAATCGATCCCGCTCCAGAGTACAGGCCTCGGTGTCACGCTCATTCCTTCGATGATAAACGCGAATCCGACCATCACCCCTGGTGAGACAAAACTGTGACTCGTCAGTGAAGAGCACTTTGCCAGTCCTGTCTGGTCCAGCGACGGTGGGTTTGTGCCCATAGGTGACGTTGTTGCTGGTGATGTCTGGTGAGGACCTGCCTTACAACAGGCCCACAAGCCCTCAGTCCAGCCTCTCTCAACCTATTGCGGACAGTCTGAGCACTGACGGAGGGATTGTGTGTTCCTGGTGTAACTCGGGCAGTTGTTGCCATCCTGTACCTGTCCCGCAGGTGTGATGTTAGGATGTACCGATCCTGTGCAGGTGTTAAATTATCCGTCTAAAATGTGCTAAATGCTCTGCATGTGTGCATTTGGTTTGGTAACTTAGTAGCTAGTTAGCGTTACACATGGTCTGCCACTGCGAGGATGATCAGCTGTCCGTCCTGTATCCCTGTAGCGCTGTCTTAGGCGTCTCACAGTACGGACATTGCAATTTATTGCCCTAGCCACATCTGCAGTCCTCATGCCTCCTTGCAGCATGCCTAAGGCACGTTCACGCAGATGAGCAGGGACCATGGGCATCTTTCTTTTGGTGTTTTTCAGAGTCAGTAGAAAGGCCTCATTAGTGTCCTAAGTTTTTATAACTGTGACCTTAATTGCCTACCATCTGTAAGCTGTTAGTGTCTTAAAACCTCTTAGTGCAGAAATCCCATTAAAGGGATCAAATTCGACAACATCCGGTGAAATCGGAACGCGTCAAATTGAAAATACAAAATCGTAATATTAAACATTCATGAAAATACAAGTGTTTTACATCGTTTAAAAGCTTAACTTGTTAATCCAGCCGCTTTGTCAGATTTCAAAAAGGCTTTACGTCGAAAGCATACCATGCGATTATGAGGACAGCACCCCGCGTACAAAAGCATGAAACATTTTCCAAACAAGCAGAGGCGTCACGAAAGTCAGAAATAGCGATAAAATAAATCATTACTTTGAATACTGCCACAGGCCCTCAAGAAGTTAACGACCGTTCCACAGGTGCATGTTCCTTAATTGTTTATGGTTCATTGAACAAGCATGGGAAACAGTGTTTAAACCCTGTACAATGACGATCTGTGAAGTTATTTGGATTTTTACAAATTATCTTTGAAAGACAGGATCCTGAAAAAGGAACGTTTCTTTTTTTGCGTAGTTTAGAAGACATTGGCTTAGTTTAAAGCACTTATCCATTCCACCCAATAAAGACGGAGCCATGGTCTTAATACTTTGATATTTTTTTGTAGGCATCTCAGAGCTTGCAAAAACACCAGAGAAGGCCAGTGATTACATCCACCCACTGCTGAGCTTTGCTGCCCAGCACATCCCCAAACACAAGCACCAGGAGACCCCTTTGTACATCCTGTGCACGGCTGGAATGAGGGTGCTGTCTGACAGGTACACCCCAACTGAGTATTTCTCATCTTGAGATGGAAACTTGCAAGTGTTTATTTTTTATTACCGCTGTGACCTCCCATGTTAACATTGGCTTATTTACTCTTTTTCAGTCAACAGGAAGCACTTCTGGAGGATCTACGGACCGATATCCCTGTACAGTTCAACTTCCTCTTTTCTGATTCCCATGTGGAGGTCATTTCTGGCAAGCAGGAAGGTGAGCTAACCTGTTTAGAGTAGCAGGCAAGCTAAACACTGGCCATTCAACACTGAGATGTCACCATCTGTGTTGAAAATGTGTAACACAACAGTGGAAATGCTGGAATATATAAATTGTCCTTGTTTTTGGACAGGTGTGTATGCATGGATTGGAATCAACTTTGTCCTTGGAAGGTTTAATCATGTGTCTAGTGGTAAGTATCTAAATACATTTCCTTAAGAGATCTGCATATATTCACACTGAATACTTTAATTCCCTTATTTTACTTACCTCTGACACCACTTTATTTGTCTTCCATTCTTTTCTTCAATGGGACCCTTGGCTCCATCCCCGATCCTTCCTATAGAGAGGGATGCAGTAGTAGAAGTGCAGGTACCTGGAGGTGACCAGCAGGAGGCGCTGGTGAGGAAAAGGACTGCTGGTGTTCTGGACATGGGGGGTGTCTCCACTCAGATAGCATATGAAGTGCCCAAAACTGTAAGCTTTGCTTCTCCACAACAGGTTATTATCAACAACAATTTCCCTTTTTTGTGCTCTTTTAATTTGTCACTCACTCATTTTCTCTTCCCACCACTCATTCCCTGGTTAAACCTGTAAACATCATGTTTGTCCTCTGGAGATGAAGTCCTCTCCATTCAGAGTGGACTGTTGGAGGTCTGCTCTAAAGATAAGCCTGCTGCATTGCTTCATAGCAGAATGTGTTAGTTCAAACTCTAAAGGTAGACTCCGCAATTTGATGTAGAGGCATACAATAAACCGCATAGTGGGTTAATGTCTGCAACAGCTAAGAGCCTAAAGTACAAGAATCAACTTCTTGGCTGTTTTTGGTACTCTGGCTACCATGCTGTAACAGCATGAAGCGAACCCATACATACATGCAGATATTGTGTCTGTAGCTAGCTTTCCATCCAATTGGCAACAGGTTTTCATGTAAATATTCTAAAAATCGCATTTTCCCACCAGATTCCATCAAATTGACTTGTGGATAAATGGCTGTGTGATGACGTAGTGCACATAAAACAAAAAATATATACTTTTGCGGTTAAATGGGTTTCCATTGCATTTAACTCTACTAATGGTTTTCTCTCAAAAAAATTGCATTATATAGCAAGTTTGCCCACAACAGCTGGCAGATGCAGTGTGGGTAGGGCCTACATTAGATGTATTATTATTATGGACAAAATAGATCATGTCACCTGAATAAGATCCTCAATATTTATTGGAAAGGAGCATCAAGCTCATCACCTTGCAATTTCACCACCCTGTGAAGTTTCATCTGTAGCCTAACAAACTGCATGGTTTCCCGACGAGTCGTAGGAGGACCACACGTTATTGGGTGACTTTACTCCAATATGATGGTTATAATATCAATATTTGTGCGTAAGTGTTAACACCGACATTTCTTGCATTATTTTTCGGACAAAAAGATCCCACCCTGTATAGCTTATTTTATCTTGTCGACATTCGGAAAGTTTACCGACAAATCTTCTGTTTCCATCAGGCCTGTTATGACTTTTTTTTAATCCGACATGTACTGTACTTGCATAAAAAGGTTGAATGGAAACCTGGTTACTGTGTGAGAGCAAAGTCTTCTTGCATCTCGCTCATCTCAATATCTGCGGTGCTGCTTGTGGCAACGTCATTTCGCTGAGTCTACTTTTAAGAGCCATCGTGCAAAACATCCATGACCAGATAATAACACATTCATCTAAAGCAGTCCAAGTCCATCAGCTTTTCAGTCCTGCTCAATTATTTTTGCCAGTTCACAAAAATGTTTGGTTTTTAATTTCCTATGACAATTTGCATGCGCTCTTACGCTGAACGTAATTAACCTGCGTCTTTTTCTAAATGCGGAACTTGATAGAACTGTCATCTTGATCAAAGTTTCTTTAAGTAAATGGTTGTTATACATGTAGCCTTTCTGTTATCAATTAATATGTTGGATATTAGTGTAGATATAGTCCTAGATAAAAGAGAATGTAATTTCCATAGGAGGAAGTGGCCAAGAACTTACTTGCGGAGTTCAACCTGGGTTGCGATGCCCACCGGACAGAGCATGTCTACCGGGTGTATGTGTCCACCTTCCTGGGCTTTGGAGGCAATGCTGCTCGACAAAGATATGAGGAGAGCATTGTCAGGAACACTCTCACTAAAAACAAGTAAGAACATTTAACACATGCTATGATAACTAATGATACTGATAGTTTACTTGTTTGACATTGCTCAGTGCTGTCATTATGGAGAGCTCATTTTAGTTGGTTTGTCCAGGCTCCTGGGTCAGCATGTAGGTGTTACGGCAGAGTCCCCCCTGCTCGACCCGTGTCTACCCACAGACCTGCAGGACGAGGTGGGGCCAGCCACACAGAAACTCTACCTGCGTGGCACAGGGGATTTTGATCACTGCAGACAGCTGCTTCAGCCCTTCCTCAACCGCACCAACGAGACTCACTCCTCCCTCAATGGCATCTACCAGCCTCCCATCGACTACCCCAACAGCCAGTTCTATGGGTTCTCTGAGTTCTACTACTGCACAGAGGATGTGTTGCGCATGGGCGGTGATTTTAACTCCTCAAAGTATTCCGTTGCTGCCAAGGTGAGGCCTTACCACAGCAAAGCAGCACTTCTTCAATGTAGATGGCACTCCTAACTGCATGGAAATGCATGTATTTCACCATAGCTTAGGCTAATTGCAGTAAAATGGTGGCTGTGTTTACAATCTACGTTGTGCTTCATCTCCAGGGTTACTGCGCCACCCAGTGGAGATCTCTGAAAGAGCGATTTGACTCAGGCTTATATGCATCTCACGCTGACGTTCACAGGCTCAAGTAAGTCCCACCACCAGCTCTGGCTCTTTAGTAAGACTTGAATCCAGTAATAGTAAAGAGTTGTCGGGGAGAATTCATGTAAACTTTTGTCTTGTGTGCAGGTACCAGTGTTTTAAATCAGCCTGGATGTATGAGGTATTCCACTCAGGCTTCTCCTTCCCTATAGACTACAAAAACCTGAGGACTGCCCTCTTAGTTTATGATAAAGAGGTGCAATGGACTCTTGGAGCCATCCTTTACAGAACCCGCTTTCTACCTTTAAGGTAAGAGAACACTTGCTGTGTCACAATTCATCATGCTTTAGCACTGTGATAAGCCAATATATTTTTGCTGATTAGGATATGGAGAAAATTCAACACTATTTTACATTCCTTTCCAAGGGATATTCAGCAGGAAACCCTCAAAGGAGTCCACGCCCACTGGCGTCACAGCTTCTCCTTTGTCAACAACCACTACTTGTTTCTGGCCTGCTTCCTGGTTGTCCTCCTATCCATCCTGCTCTACTTGCTGCGACTCCGACGTATCCACAGCTGTACCACGCAGCGCTGCACCCCCTCTACTGTTGAGTGGTTAGAGGAGGGTCTGGGATCCCCCTCACTTCCTATCACCCTCTAGACTTCAACTTTCACGCCAAAACCAGCTCCTTTCCCTAGCTAGAGTCCCTATGCCTGCACTTTTATGTTCAGGCCTTCATTTGTTAGCTGGTAATGACGAAAAACTCTAAAACTGAGTTGGATTTTGAATGAGTCCAATGAACAGAGAAACAGCACTGGGAGGGACTCTGTTATGGGAGATCTTGCATGTTGAGTTTGCATACTTGAGTTAGCCATGAGATTGTCTTATTTATTTTGAATGATGTCAAAATCTGCCTTTTTTATGTTGCTGGAAATATGAACAAGGTATTAAGTGTGTAACTATCCTTGCCTAAGGTTTGAGAGCTCCCAATGCATACTTTATCCAGTCACACAGGTTTCGTTAAAGCTTCCTGTAAGGTTCGAATGGCAGCTGCCTCATAACTTCCCCTAATTAGTCAATCAAAAACAACACATTTTTAAAGAAAGTCCCTAAATTAGTCTTTTCCAATTAGTGCACAGCATTGAATCAATGTGAATAGACAAGAGCAGGTTCGAGGATGATAGTGAAACCGTTACTGTTTAGGGTA
Organism: Salmo trutta; assembly: GCF_901001165.1. NCBI lineage: Eukaryota > Metazoa > Chordata > Actinopteri > Salmoniformes > Salmonidae > Salmo > Salmo trutta. The sequence goes on along the minus strand of NC_042983.1, from coordinate 20,184,575 downwards.
CATACTGTATTAGCTCATATGTATAGATTCTCTGTACTTGAGTGGAGTTTCACTTCCGTTCCTGTCACATTATCCTGATGCAATTTAATTTGTTTGTGTACTAGCGGCTCTGTTTGCCGTTTGGGTGCATGATTAGTGAATGTGTATTTATTGTGTGGAGGAATGGTGTATGCCTCTGCTTACCCTATGTGTACTCCTCAGTGTAGACAGACACCTGTCATAATTACTTTGATTGTCACCGCTTCTTTTTTTACTTTAGTTTCTTTGTATCCTTTGTTCTGCCTTTATTGCAGAACAGGCAGCATTTATCAAAGCTGCAAAGCTGCAATATTTATTGTCTTATCACTGGAGAGACACTCCAGCCCACATCAGCTGAATCCACACAGGGCTCAGAGCTACAGTAGGGTAAAAATGTCTGTCTTTTCAGCTCAATGGTGTCAAGTGATGGGGTGCAGATCATTTTATTTGGAATCTCGACAAACACACTGGGCTTCGTTTTCAGAAGCTGTGATATCACTGCTGTAAAGGGGTTAGTTTATGAAAGCCTATAGGCCATATTTATATTGAAGGGTGTACTTAAATCAATTCACAGTTTGCACAGGATTTTTGTTTTGTTTTACAATACCATTGGTGTTGAATAATAAAGAGATTATTTTGAGACTTATGGTTCAAAATAAACGAAAGCTACAAAAATCATCAAATGCAATCTGTTGATTTTCACTTGTGTTCACGTAGAATATATTGGGTGCCCTCATTGTCTTGAGAGTTGGACGGAAGGGTGTACTTAAATCAATTCACAGTTTGCACAGGATTTGTTTTATTTTACAATACCATTGGTGTTGAATAATAAAGAGATTATTTTAAGACTTATGGTTCAAAGTAAATGAAACCTACAAAAATGAAATGCAATCTGTTGATTTTCACTTGTGGAATATATTGGGTGCCCTCGTCTTGAGAGTTAGACGGAAATTGCTGATGAGTTTGAATCCCCGCGGGTGACGTAAGTATTGAGTAAATAAACATGCATATTTACAGCAGCCATGGTCAGGGTTTACACGTCCCCAGTAGCACGGGAAGAAAAGGAGTGTACCACAAGGATATCAATCAAGATGAGTAAGCTGCAGACAACCACTAATGACCAGGTCACCCAAGCTCATTAGAGGCCATGTTGTTGTAGCCGGTCTGTCTCAGAGTCTGGGTGACCAGGTTTGAAACACTGCACTGTGGGGGTTTGTTTTCACTCCTCTCCCTATCTGTCCTGTATTACATTTCAGGTCTGCCAGCTGGTGATGGATGAGTCTGACAAGGACTTTAGTTTAATACAGGTTGACCATTAAGATGGGAAATGTAAATACTGCATTGAACAGATTACATGCAATGCATTTTACAGATTCATCTATTTTCACTATGAATTGTCCTTATCTCTTTGGCCACTTGGCTATTGTCATTGTCCTGTAATTGTGAGAAATGCTTAGAGCTGAAACAACAGTATTTAATTGGTAAAATTGTTTAGCTTAGCTAGTGGTCATTAATTCAAAGTGCCAGAGACTAGAGACAGTAGCTGTCTGAGATGTCTGCACTTCGCATTTGTAAATTCAGTAAAGGTCTAACCTCACAAACCTCCTGCTGGCCTATACTATTCCTCTGTCACAGATAACCTCGCAATGTCCTCATGGAATTATAGAAAGTACATACTGCATGCATAACTGAACATCACCAGATGCTTTTTCATGCTCTGTCTGCACCCTAGAGCATTTTAAACCCCAGGAAACAATGTGGTCTCAGCAGCCAATGGTTTTAACTCCAATAGGGGAGTCTAATTTGTAAATTCCCTCTCAGATCATTGTTGAAAGTGTATACCAGCTGTAGTTGTCACCAGCAGCATTTGTGTACAAGTGGTGCAGGTGCTTCAAGAGGCTGCTCTCCATGTGCTGAGTCATCCTCCGTCTACACATGGGTCATACCACTTCAGCTTCCTCCCTCCCCACTGAGTTGCACTGACATTGGTTACGTGATGAAGTTTGAAGGCGGGATGTTTGTACGCTACAACTTGTGAGGTGGTGGTGATGATAGTAGGGCTGTGGGAGGGATCCCATCTGATCCTGCCTCTGCTGCACCTCATTCACCGTCTTAAACAGAGTAGGCCTTATAAACAAACTAACGAGATTATTTATTTCCACAGCTTTACCACTTGGATTAGATTGGGATAAATTTGTTGTGGCAGAATATTACATTTTAATTTATATGAGACATAGGCATACAGTTTAAAGTACACTACATGACCAAAAGTATGTGGACACCTGCTCGTCGAACATCTAATTTCAAAACCATGGCCATTAAAATGGAGTTGGTCCCCCCTTTGCTGCTATAGCAGCCTCCACTCTTCTGGGGAGGCTTTGCACTAGAAGTTGGAATATTGCTGGAGGGACTTGCTTCCATTCAGCCACAAGAGCATTAGTGAGGTCGGGCAATGATGTTGGGCAGTTAGACCTGGCTCACAGTCAGCGTTCCAATTCATCCCAAAGGTGTTTGATGGGGTTGAGGTCAGGGCTCTGTGCAGGCCAGTCAAGTTCTTCCACACCGATCTCGACAAACCTTTTCTGTATGGACCTTGCACAGGGGCATTGTCATGCTGAAACAGGAAAGGGCCTTCCCCAAACTGTTGCCACAAAGTTGGAAGCACAGAATTGTCTAGAATGCCATTGTATGCTGTATCGTTAAAATTTCCCTTCACTGGAACTAAGGGGCCTAGGCTGAACAATGAAAAACAGCCCAAGACCCATATTCCTCCTCCACCAGAGTTTCCACTACTCCAGAGTCCAACGGCAGCAAACTTTATACCACTCCAGACGACGCTTGGCATTGCACATGGTGATCTTCGGCTTATGTGCAGCTGCTCGGCCATGGAAACCCATTTCATGAAGCTCCTTTGTGCTGACGTTGCTTCCAGAGGCAGTTTGGAACTCGATAGTGAGTATTGCAACCAAGGACATACAATTTTTATGCTCTACGCGCCTCGGCGATCCCGTTCTGTGAGCTTGTGTGGCCTACCACTTCGCAATGAGCCGTTGTTGCTCCTGGATGTTTCCAATTCAGAATAAAAGCAATTACAGTTGACCGGGGCAGCTCTAGCAGGGCAGAAATTTGACAAAATGACTTGTTGGAAAAGTGGCATCCTATGACGGTGCCACGTTGAAAGTCACTGAGCTCTTCAGTATGCACATTATATTGTTAATGTTTGTCTATGGAGATTGCATGGTGGTGTGCTCGATTTTATACACGTCAGCAACGGGTGTGGTTGAAATAGCCAAATCCACTAATTTGAATGGGTGACCACATACCTTTGGTGATGTAGTGAATACTGTATCTGGACAGGTGTCTAGACTAGGGAGAACAATGTTGATAACAATTTAAGTAGCCTAATCTTAAATGTTTTATGATTGATAATGAGTAGATGATCATTCTATCTTTGCAACACTAGCCAGGTTTCCATCCAACCTTTTTATGCAGTAAAGTAGGCTAAATGTTGGACAAAACATTTCAAGACAGCTGAAACGTCAACAAAACATGCTAGACAAGTTGGTGTCATTTGTGTTGACAAAATTAATTATGCAGGAAATGGCAGTGGAATTTCCTTTAATGCGAAAATATTGACATAATAACCATCATATCAAAGTACATTTGGAGTCACGCGATTATGTGTTGTGTGGTCCTCCCACTTCGATTTGGGAAAGCATGCTGTTTATTAGGCTACAGATGAAATAAATAATGATCAACTTCACAGGGTGGCGAAAGTGCACGGTGATGAGCTTGACGATCCTTTCCAATAAATACAGAGGATCTTATTCTGGTGACATGATGATAGATGCTTGGCTGCCATTTGACAAATCAAAATAGTCTTGCTCTTTTGTCCATAATAATCTCATCATGTAGTAGGCTATACCCGCACTGAGTGGTCACATTCGCTGTATAACCCCCACAAAAATTGTGATAAAACGATCAGTAGAGTTGAAAATGAGATGGAAACCCATTTAAATTGTATTCAGTACATGGGAATTTAACCGCAGCAGTTAGTTTTATGTGCACTAGTCAACACGCACAGCCTTTTATAAAGTACATTTGATGGAAACATCTCTGGTGGGAAAATGCTTTTAGAATATTCACATGAAAATCTCTCGGCAATTGGATGGAAACCTATTTTATGTGGCGTTCTTTTAAACTACACATGTAGATCAACATTTGGTCCTGTTCAGTGGCAGAACTAAAGTTTTATACATGTGGTGGCCAAGGCTACTTCAGGGGGTCCATAGACCATGACAGAAAATTAGTGTGTAACCCTAACCTGGCATCTAAGGAGCATGAATGAATCCTATAATTGCTGATTAGAGGTAGAAGTGATAATTCACTTAACCCGGAGTTGTTCGATGTGGCAGATAGTGTGGTCCAAAAGGGTTACTTCTCTAGAATTCTTTAACATACTATGAATAGTCAGTGTCTCTACCTGCAGCTCAATTTCTTTCTTTCTCACACACACACACACACACACACACACACACACACACACACACACAGGAGAGACTTGGGTCACTCTGTTTTCATGAATATATAATCTGGGTCTATAAGTGTTGAACATCCAAAATATTTCCAGAAAATAAAGCTCAAGCACCAAGGAGATAAGATAGCATTTTTGTGTTACATAAATTGCATAGTTTATTCACAAAAAGGTAAACTTACTGCAATTTGACATACCAGGTATCAAGCAGAAATGGACTTGAAAAATTAAAACAATTTTGGTGCCCAGCAATATTAAAAACTTACAGTATCATATTTATGCTCATATATATTATGTTAACTAATAGCAAAGAAGAGTTTTGTAATTGGCCTAATCAAGACCAAATTAAATCTGTGTGACATGATACCCTTTGGATTGATCATTTTAGAATGTCAGTGTACTAGCTGGTACACAGTGCAGGTTTTAATCATGACCAGAGGGACCGAATTATCCTAGGTAGATTTAAAACAGCATCATTCTGCGGTTCTGGTGAGAACTAACTCATCCATGTTCAGGGAGCGTGCCCTCCTTGACTCAACACTGACAATTCCGAGGTGACTTAACCTGTCATCAACCATTGTTGTCCTAAAGTGGGTTTTAATTATGTTTAAAGCTGAGAAGCTTCTCTCGCAAGAAGCACTGCTGACTGGTGTAACAGAAATCTTACAAAGTCGAAATAGCTCATGGAAGACCTCTTTATAAGGTTCTAGAAACACAACAAAGTCAAGGAGAGTAGACAGTCTGTACCTTCCACTTTTCTCTCTCCTATCAAGAAGCCGCTTGGTTTGATGAACCTCATGTTGAGGTCCTCTAAATCTGACTCAAAGGTCTGAGCAAAGGCAAACAGAGGCTCCTCATTCAAGAATGTTGTATTCTTTGGGTTGAGAGACTGGACCCCTTGCATTATCTTGCAATTCTTCTTTGAAAAACACCTCTGCAGCTCAGCTGTGAGACTGTCAAGCACCTGGTGAGAGCTTGGTGAGAGCTTCTTTGGAGGCTCTCACCATCACTTTGGTCACTATTTTTCTGTCCTACAGTGCTCATCATCAATGAGTCGTGAAATCTTAAGCTTGTTTTAGGCTGGGTTTTTTTACACACTGTTTGTACACTTATTTTGCAGTGCTCTGCAATCTCTTCAACCTCTTTCCATAGTTCTCCAAAGTAACACTCACTTCTATAGTCCTGAAATGTCTATAAGGGCACCTACTAGATCCATAGCCCTTGCTAGGTCAAGTGAGCTTGATTGGAGCATGTCAGAAAGACATTTGGCATCACCAAGCACTTTACAAAAGGTAACCAAAAGCCCTATGAAATGTAAATCTATCTGAGAAAGAATGCCCCTTGCCTCCACTACTATTTTCAAGTGTGATATCCTGTAGCACTCTCATAACTGCTGGAAGACTGTCACTCAGATTATGGCATGCCATGTAGTCCAGACCATGTTTTTCAAGGCAATCAATTATCATTTTTGTGAGACCTGCTGCGTGGATGGCCCCGTTGTAATAGTACCTCACAACTAAAGCCATTTGTTCTTTTTTCTTTAAATCTTTGGTTTCATCTGCAATTACACTAAAAACGTCACTTTCTTTTACTTCTCTTATTATTTTACTTTGTACCATCTCAGCTAAGCCCTCAAGAACTTCCTTCTGGATTTGGTGGCTTGTATACTTAGCATTGCCACATGCATTCATCCTTTTCTCTATGAGAGGGTCCTACATTGCTATTTCTTCTAAGATTGTCAAAAAATTACCCTTGTTGTGAGAGTCATTAGACTCTCGATGACCTCTGCGCTATATTTTGAGTGGCAATTAGTAGGAGCACATCTGCAATTGTTTTAACGTAAGTACAGTTTTCCTTCACTTTCTTTTCCCGGTCCTCATTTATGACATCTAACATTGATGAGTTGCTGTCAATGGCCCTTTTATGCTGATTCCAAGCATACATAGCATTGATATGATGCTCTGCCTTCGAATGGAGCTTAAACCCAGAATCTTTAAACTGCGACTGTGATGTGAAGGCAGATTCAGGTGTATTGGGTAGAGAAAAATTAATCTTGATTTACAGAATATTCAAGCCATGAATTGTCCTTATACCAGGAGCTGTTGAAAGCTCCTGAAAGAGTTCTGGGAAATGTTTGCAAACGTCTGAAATACACGTTAAATAATGTCATATCTCTATGGAAATGTATAATTAAAGGATCCACAAGATTAGATACTAACAGCTGCTAACTAAAATGTGTAGTTTAAAGTATAGGCCTGGCTTACCATTGGGCCCATTTGGAACAGAAGTCTGATATCTCTCCCTTTCTTTTCCTGTTTAATTGACCCTATGCAAAAATAAGACAGTCTATGGTTACATCTAAGCATCCAATTACCCACATTTTAGTCCAATCTCAATTACAAATCTCCATTATTATAACTGTACGTTAAAATCAACTACCAGCCTAAGTTACTAGTTAGATCATGGCTAGCCCTACTCTGCAGTAAGTAACTTAGCGAGCTATAATTTCTTATAACTTTACAATAGCAAACAGGCTATCTGCAAACTGTGGTAATCTTCTGAGTAATGTTAACATGTTGATAATAACAATTGTTCGTTTTGAGTTCAAGTATGAAAATCTAACTGAGTTAATGGATTTCAAATTGCTGAATGTTAACTTGGTGAACGCTGACAGCTGTAGCCTACTAGTTACCCCACATGAGCTAAACATTCGTATACTGTAATTTTTGACACTGCACTGTATGCGTGTATTACTAGCACAGATGTAAACATAATGTTAGACTAAATTGGGAACCGATCTCTCTTATCTGATTAACTGTCTGCCAAAGTTCTAACGTTAACTTACACAGCGAATCAACTTTCGTAAAAGTCGTTCAGGAAACCTAAACCCGATGCGAAACCATAAAACTTACTTTAAATATGATGCTTTCGCCAATCGCTTTAAAGAGCTCGTGGAGCTGTGGAAATATTCTCTCTTCTTCTTCTGAATGTTCTTCTTATTCTTATGTATTTCGCAACTAACCTTAATATTCTCTCTTCCTCGTCCTCGATTTGAAAAATGCGCCGCCTAACGTCAAAATAAATGCTTCTTGAAATGAGATGTCAATCAGCATCAAACTGCCATAAGCGAATTAAATTTTCCTGTTGCCACAACTAAGGTTTGCACTGGTGGGCCTAATTTGATCTCAAAGTGAACATTTTACTTCTGGTCTGCAACCAGAGTCAGTGGATAGCAGAAAGCCAGATAACAAATGACTGACAGATGTAATGTAGAAAATGTGAGAATGGGTTTTGAACACACGTGTTGAGCTTTTTTGGTTGTTGAGGCCATTTTTAACCAAAACTACATTACAGAAGATTTGGAGCAGTAAACCTCCCATTGAAAGATCCCAGACCAACTGTGATTGATAAACTCCTGTTCTGGTATTTCTAGAGTATCTGAAACTAAAGGATTGATATGCTGCTCCTCTTTGTTAAAATGCTGTACACTGTAAAGGGCATGAAATTGACACAAGGCTAATTCATATGACTACCACATGACCAGTAGTGGGGCTGAAAGTCTGCATGTCAGGGGAGTGAGATGGTGTTGGTCAGAGGCAATCTAGGCACTTGAATATCTACATTTAATTTGGATATAATTTTAAATTATGATTTTTTATTTTTTTTTACCTTTATTTAACTAGGCAAGTCAGTTAAGAACGAATTCTTTGCGTAACCTGGTGGAAGACGGCTAGTGATGGCTATTTAACAGTCTGATGGCCTTGAGATAGAAGCTGTTTTTCAGTCTTTGATGCACCTATACTGACCTAGCCTTCTGGACGATAATGGGGTGAACAGGCCGTAGCTTGGGTGGTTGATGTCCTTGATGATCTTTTTGGCCTTCCTGTGACATTGGGTGCTGTAGGTGTCCTGAAGGGCAGGTAGTTTGCCCCCAGTGATGTGTTGGGCAGACTGCACCACCCTCTGGAGAGCCCTGCGGTTGCGGGCGGTGCAGTTGCCGTATCAGGCGGTGATACAGCCCGACAGGATGATCTCAATTGTGAGGGTTTTAGGGGCCAAGCCAAATTTCTTCAGCCTCCTGAGGTTGAAGAGGCACTGTTGCTCCTTCTTCACTCACCCCCCTGTCTGTGTGGGTGGACCGTTTCAGATCGTCAGTGATGTGTACGCCGAGGAACTTGAAGTGTTTCACCGTCTCCACTGTGGTCCCGTTGATGTGGATAGGGGCGTGCTCCCTTTGCTGTTTCTTGAAGTCCACGATCAGCTCCTTTGTTATGTTGATGTTGAGTGAAAGGTCATTTTCCTGGTACCACTCTCCCAGGGCCCTCACCTCCTCCTTGCAGGCTGTCTCGTCAATGTTTGTAATCAGGCCTACTACTGTTGTGTCGTCTGCAAACTTGATGATTGAGTTGGAGGCGTGCGTGGCCTCGCAGTCATGGGTAAACAGGGAGTACAGGAGGGGGCTGAGCATGCACCCTTGTGGGGCCCCGTGTTGAGAATCAGTAAAGTGGAGGTATTGTTTCCTACCTTCACCAGCTGGGGTGTAGCCCGTCAGGAAGTCCAGGACCCAGTTGCACAGGGCGAGGTTCAGACCCAGGGCCCCGAGCTTAATGATGAGCTTGGGGGGTACTATGGTGTTGAATGCTGAGCTATAGTCAATGAACAGCATTCTTACATAGGTATTCCTCTTGTCCAGATGGGATAGGGCAGTGTGCAGTGCAATGGCGATTGCATCGTCTGTTGATCTATTGGGGCGGTAAACAAATTAAAGTGGGTCCAGGGTGTCAGGTAAGGTAAAGGTGATATGATCCTTAACTAGCCTCTCAAAGCACTTCATGATGACAGAAGTGAGTGTTACAGGGCGATAGTCATTTAGTTCACTTATTTTTGCTTTCTTGGGTACAGGAACAATGGTAGACATATTGAAGCAAGTGGGGACAGCAGACTGGGATAGGGAGAGATTGAATATGGCTGTAAACACTCTAGCCAGCTGGTCTGCGCATGTTCTGAGAACACATCTAGGGATGCCGTCTGGGCTGGCAGCCTTGCGAGGGTTAACACGCTTAAATGTCTCACTCACGTCGGCCACAGAGAAGGAGAGGCCACAGTCCTTGGTAGCGGACCGCGTCAGTGGCACAGTGTATCCTCAAAGCAGGCGAAGAAGGTGTTTAGCTTGTCCAGAAGGAAGACGTCAGTGTCCACGACGTGGATGGTTTTCCCTTTGTAGTCAGTGATTGTCTGTAGACCCTGCCACATATGTCTTGTGTCTGAGCCGTTGAATTGCGACTCCATTTTGTCTTTGTATTGACGTTTGCCTGTTTGATTGCCTTACACAGGGAATAACTACACTCTTTGTATTCGGCCATATTCCCAGTCACCTTGCCATGGTTGAATGTGGTGGTTTGTGCATGAAATTTTGCATGAATGCTGCCATCTATCCACAGTTTCTGGTTTGGGTAGGATTTAATAGTTACAGTGGGTACAACATCTCCTATACACTTCCTGACAATCTTGAAGCACGGATTCCGATTGGTCAGACCAGCATTGAATAGACCTTAGCACGGGTACTTCCTGTTTGATTTTCTGCATATAGGAGGGAGGAGTAAAATGGAGTCGTGATCAGATTTGCTGAAGGGAGGGCAGGGGAGGGACTTGTAGACATTTCAAAAACTTGAGTAGCAGTGGTCCAATATCTTTCCAGTGCGAGTACTACAGTCAATGTATTGGTAGAACTTCGATAGCGTTTTACTCAAATTTGCTTTGTTAAAATCTCCAGCTACACTCAGGATATGTGGTTTCCAGTTTGCATAAAGTACAGTGTAGTTCTTTGAGGGTTGTCGTGGTATCGGCTTGAGGGGGAATATACACAGCTGTGACTATAACCGAAGACAATTCTCTTGGGAGGTAATACGGTCGTCATTTGATTGTGAGGTATTCTAGGTCAGCTGAACAAAGGACTTGAGTTTCTGTATGTTATCAGAATCACACCATGAGCAGTTAATCATGAAACATACACCCCCGCCTTTTTTCTTCCTGGAGAGTTCTTTATTCCTGTCTGCGCGATGTACTGAGAACCCAGCTGGCTGTATGGATGGGGACATTATATACGGAGAGAGCCATCATTCCATGAAACAGAGTATGTTACAGTCCTTTATCTCTCTGGAAGGAGATCCTCGCCCTGAGCTCATCTACTTTATTATTCAGAGACTGAACATTAGCAAGTAATATACTCGGAAGCAGTGGATGGTGTGCACGCCTCCTGAGTCGGACTAGACGTCCACTTCGACTACCTCTTCTCCGCCAGCGGTGTCTTGGAGCAGCCTCTGGGATAAGTTCACTTGCCCTGGGGGGTACGAACAAAGGATCCAATTCGGCAAAGTCATATTCCTGGTCTTAATGCTGGTGAGTTACCGCCGTTCTGATATTCAAAAGTTATTTCCGGTTGTATGTAATAACATAAACTTTCTGGGCTAACAATGTAAGAAATAACAGACAAAAAAAATAAATACTGCAAAGTTGCTTAGGAGCTAGAAGCAGAGCTGCCATGTCTGTCGGCGACATCTTGTCTCTTCGCCCTAAAAATGGGAGTCGTTGTCCACAAAGTGGCACAGTAGTCTGTCTAGCTCCCACCTATCCTTTCTTTGGATTGGTGGATACATCTCATTATTGTAATCCATTTTTTAATATTTTGATGAGGGTTGTTGACGTCAACTTCCTGTATTCAATGGAGAGAGATGCTATGCTACTAGCCTCATGCCATGAATATGCATAACCATCTCGAGACAACTCCGATGTAGTGTTTTTTTCTCACGTGTCCTACTTATATCAGTACACTTGTTACAATTTAAGAATTATGAAACTTGTATTTAATCAAATAAACAACTCTTTTTTTTTTTTTTTACCAAATTCAACAGTCTGATAGAGCCCCACAGTGGAGGTGTCATAATACACATACATCTTAGCGGTCAAACAGGGAAATGTTCCAGTCATTTTAAAATTAGGGCTGTGTTTCATGTAGGCTTACCCTGGCATGACATTTTGTTAACCATGTAAATCTCTCTTGGACAAGGTTACATTTATCAATACATTTGGCTCTATTTACTCTCAGATTCAAAAATTCTAATTAGCATTAAAGTAGACATCTTGCAAAACTACAATTCCCTGCAAGCTCCTACACGTCATCTCTAGCTGACACCTTTGCTAACAGGTATTGTGTCAATTTAAAACTTGCACAAGAAAGTTCACAGAATTGTCCATTTAAAGTAATGTAGAATACAGGCCAATATATTGATAACATTAACCTTGTCCTAGAGAGATTTACATGATTATCAAAACGTCACGCCAGGGTAAGCCTACACAAAACACAGCCCTTATTTTACTTGTATGGGAAAAATGAATGGTGGAAAAATGATTGGAACCATTTCCCTGTTTGACCGCCAGATTTTATGGTAATTATGGCTCATACTGTGGTACCCTATTGACCTCCATACAAAAACTCCTTTCTTGGAGGGAGACAGCTAGATTTTCTGCCGAGTTGGGCCTCTCTCTTCCTCTTTGGTTTAGCTAATGTTCCACTCCTTGTACTCCATGCTACCATCAGCCTTCAGCTAATGTTGAGGAGATTTTAAGTGCTTCCTCATGCCACATGCGGTATTCTAGTGGCATTGTCGGTTATTATTTAGTAAGGGTAAAAATTACCAAAATCACATAAAAATGTATTACTTTTGAAATAGACAAGGGATCAATGACCTTTGTGACGTTTTTGTGCTCATATTGGTCATTGAAAAGAACTGTCAGTACGCGGACTCGATTATGCTGAACTGCGGGGCACCGGGCAAGAGGGGGGGGGGAGGAGCGCCATCTCAAATCGAGCAGCAATCTGTGCTGCTCGGTCATTTTGTCAAGAAGGCAGCATGGTGCATAGTCCAAAAACATACATCTCTCTCTTTTCCATAAAGTAAATGTTTGAATTTTCTCAAAAAAAATCATTTGAAAGGTAGATAACGCGTTTTTATTTAAAGCAAACACTTTTGCATGGGAAACCCAGAATCATACTAATTGCTACACGTACTTAATTGCATCACTTTTGTTTTGAGCCGACTTCGCCGAATGCAATTAACTTTCAGCCGATGCAAAACATGCCTACACGGGCCCCCGGGGGAGATCAATCGAACACCCTAATTTTGGTAGTAGGGTATGCCTAGCGGGGCTACTTTCATTGGCTGTTGGTCCCGCCTCATTTTCGGTTTTCTGGATGTTCATTGCTCAAACTAGACAGCCATCGTGTTTACCGCCGACGTCATCTAGGCGCTGGAACTCGGTAATGATGTTGTGGTTATCCATGCCTCCCACTCAGTGCTTGTGTCTGAAGATCTCCTTTTGACCAGTCTGCCTCGCATGGAGTTGCGCGCTGACCGCAACCTTGGAGATGTCGGAGATTAAAGGTAAAGATGAGGAACCTTTGGAAGGCGACGGTGACTACGAAAGTTTACCACCTCATGCCTCATTGACAATCCACATGACAGCAGGAGCAGTGGCTGGAATCCTGGAGCACACGGTGATGTACCCAGTGGACTCTGTCAAGGTAGGCGGGCTAGCTACCCCATGAACCAAGTGATGGCTCAATAGCCCATTTCATTTCTTATCATTATGCATTTCTGCTTTCTAGCTCACCAACAAGCATAGGAGGAAATAACCTTACCAGATTTGCTTGTGTGAAAACTAGCTATTTGGCTAGCTAGCTGCTAACTAGCCAGCTAACTAACGTTATGAGACATGCAAGACACTGTTGCTAGCATATGTGAAATCCTCCCTGTCTCCCTGAAAATACTTACCCTGTTAACGAAACATGCAATTGAACGTTTCCAGTAAGCTATTCAGCCGCACACTTAGCTACAGTTGCTAGTTAGGTAACATATAACAGTTAGCTTGTTTGCTAAAACTTTCAAATCCAACAACCATCAAGTTCTGACGCTTGCACATGTTGCGATAGCTCTCTGACATTAACCACACAGTGCCCATTTGTTCAATGTAATTATTTATCGTACCCACAACCGACCTTATTAAACTAGTTGTCAGGCAATTGAGGCAAACAAGTGAAGGTCAAAAGCTGTCAAACGGGCTCAATTGTAGGTGGCTTTGGGGGAAAGGTGTTCCTAAAGGAACTGGACAACTGTAGTTAGTGGTCAATATTTTTTTCCATGTTAAATATACAAAACCAAGTGGTTTAGTTCTGGGCTGGACTAGTCAAAGCTGAAGGGCATGTAAGTAGCCTATAGTAAGACATACAAGTAATGAGTTGTGAACTTTGTCCCCTGCTATGCCCCCTCTCATTGCATACCGGTAGTTATTGTTTTCCAGCTCATTCAGTGAAGTTCATTCATACACGTTTATCTAAGTACATTGCTGGATAGCCCTGTGTACATAAACACTTGACTTGACACATCAACAGAATAAAGTTTGTGGCAAAAAAGGCATACAACTTTTTGTCTCATTCTAATGGTTTGATTAAGATAATCTGACATGGAGCCAAACTAGGTTGTGTGTCTATTCAACAGGCTCAACAAGCCATTGTCGCCACTTCCTCAGTAGCTGCCAGAATCTGGTGTTGGACCTTTCACGCTGTCCATCTTACAGCTCAAGGTTTAAGAGCCAGACTTGACATGTTTGATAAACACATTGCCACAGTGTTTCATTAACTCAGCTGCTATGAACTTCATTTTAATATATGAATAGATTACATTTCAGTAGATATTCTGTACCCCTTACTTTAAGTTGTCCACTGAAAGATTGCCTCTTCGTCACTAAGTCTGCGTTTAGATTAGGGGACGCAAAAACCGTCATATGTATCGGCGTAGCGGGACAAGAAAGCAATAAAGAGGGTGACAGCAAAAGCAAGCCAGCACGAGGGTATGCGCTGCTATGGTGATTTCAGTAAACAATGAGTGCAAATCAACATCTGTTAGAAAACAATGCTATGGCAAAATATGATGTATTCAAACGTTTGCGGCAATGTCCGTCTACTGTGGCGGCTGACAGCATTCACTGCCAGTCTCAATGGCATTTACCGTCATGCTCTCATTGAAAACAATGACATCGGGTTTGCCGTCTACCGTGAAGGTTAGGCCTAAAAGTTTAGTGACTACTGACAAGGAAAATAACCCTGACAACTAAGAAGCCGCTCATCACTTCAATTGTTTGTCATTGGGCTAGGCCAATTCAGTGGCTGCAGAAGACATTACTCATACTCTAGAAAAACATTATGAGAAGAAAGATGGTACCAGGGTGATTTCCCCACTTAGGAGACACAAGACACAGCAGAAATCTATTTACTGAATCTCTGTAAAATTAAGAAACAATAACTTAGTTGTTGATGTCCCTGTGATAAGGATTGCCAGTACAGGATAAACACAGGCTACATTAATTAATAAAACAATAACCCTTGTGCTTTTATGTAGGAGAAAGTTGCAGGGAGTTACCTATATGTTCCTACTTCTAGAAGTGTCGGGTGTTATCTTCATGTCCCAGCGTGGAAGTGTTTCGAATTATTCACTTGCAGAATAATGGTGTGCGCACTATCCCCCTCTTATACAAGCCGATTAGCAAACCGCTTGTGCCAGCCATGGGATGCACTCATCAAATGCATTTACACACATGCTATGAGCACAAATTTAGTCATGATTCTCCCCAATTTCGTGGAATCCAATTGGTAGTTACAGTCTTGTCCCATCGCTGCAACTCCCGTATGGACTCGGGAGAGGCGACGGTTGAGAGCCGTGCGTCCTCCGAAACACGACCCGCCAAGCTGCACTGCTTCTTGACACAATGCCCGCTTAACCCGGAAGCCAGCCGCACCAATGTGTCAGAGGAAACACCGTGCACCTGGAAACTGTGTCAGTGTGCATGCGCCCGGTCCGTCACAGGAGTCGCTAGAACGCAATGGGACAAGGACATCCAGGCCGGCCTAACCCTCCCCTATCCCAGACGACGCTGGGCCAATTGTGAGCTGCCTCATGGATCTCCTGGTCACGGCCGGCTGCGACACAGCCTGGATTCGAACCAGAATCTTGGCTGTGAATTTTTTTTTAACCCCTACAGTGTGTGAGGTTTCTCAGGCTTCTGAAGTTAGCTTGCTACTGATGAAGTCACTCCCTTCTGAACAAAGCAGCTGTGTCACACAGAAACAGGGATTCCCTGCCCCATGTCTAAACTGCAACCTCCATACATTGTCATGGAAGAGTGTCAAAGAACAGCATGTCTTATGCTTCCCATAAAGTCCAGATTAGTTTTGCTCCTTCCAGACCTGCTTTTCTCTCCTGCCCAAAACAAGCAGGATGAGCTGGTGTGGTTTTTCCACTCCAGTGCCAAATGGGTCCTTTTTTTCCCCTTGCCAGTAGGAAGGGTGAACATTATTTATTTTTTTACAAAAATATTTTGAAATAAAGAGTTAATCGAAAAAATGTGAGTTTCAGGTGGATGTATTGGACATAACTTTACAATTAGCCTAACCCTAGATCCTGGTAGCATATATTTACTAATCGTTTTATTACTGTGTGCCATCTCCAAAGGGTGGGTTTTATTACATTTTTTAATTGATCTACTTCTTGTTATGAAGTATGTCTTAAGCCTATCATGAATGCATTTCCTGGTGGTAAACTAAGATCGATGGCAGTAGAACAATGCAAACAAAGGACTCATTGTGTGTTATGCAGCAGATTTATTTTATTTATGTTATACAGTTGGCCTAAATATGAGTTATTACATTGTTGGAGATTTTACATTAGTTGCTTGTTGGACAAGGTGAGAAAATAAACCAAATGAAGTAAGGTCACCAAGTTTGAATATTAGACAATCAATAGGCTAGTTTCCTGGTTCTTTGGCACTGCACAGCCAGAAAGAGTAGCCATTTTAAATAGCCTGAAGCATTGTACTGTCACTGTGAGACCCGCCAATTGGGATAAAGCTAGCTCTGTTTTGTCAAGTGGACTCGTGTGTGCAGACAGAGGCAGTGTCTGTCCTGTCTGTCCTGTCTGTCCTGTCTGTCCTGTCTGTCTGTCCGTCCGTCTGTCTCAGGCTGAGCCTAGAGAATCAAAAAGTAAGATGTTTGACAGTACAGTCTCATTCTGTACACTTCCTTCACCACTTTGTGATTGCTCAATTTTGTATGTCTCACTTCATTAGTGCTTAAGAGGGAAGAGGACACTTTTACTAATCACTTAAAGTAGGCTCTGAAAGAGGATGTCCAACGTGTATCAGTATTACAGATCTGAGATCACAATAATCACTGATCTGGCTTTCAAGTCTCTTTAAAAAATATCCTTTTGGTAATTATTTTTTTTACCAGAACCATGCATAATGCACATTCACTAATAATGACTAATGCCTTGATCACACTGATAGTGTTATAGCGCAAGATAGTACACAGCATCATCTGGATATGTGTGCAGCAGAAGTTCAACATTCACCTTCTTCCACCATTTCCGTCAAGCCGTCTACGCGTACAGTTTGACAAATACGTTCGATAAATCGAACGTATGCGCCACACAGGACGCACTGCAACTGCCTCTGCAACGCAATGCTGCAAGGCAAACGCAGCGTTCCATTGGAAATGAATGTACTTCTGGTGTACCAAAATGCGATAATGCTGTCGGTGTGATCGAGGCGTAACTTCTTGTAGCAGGCATTATAGAAAATTAACACAGGTCTCATAAACAATCTCTCAAGCACAAGCCTATGTGCTAGTGAGTAGCAACATAGGCCCAATCTTTATATTTCAAGTTTAGCCAACTTGTATCTATTTGCTAGCGAACAGGGTAGAACAGTTGAATTGTTATGCACACACCCCTCTGTCCATCTCCAACTGTTTAAACAGCATGCTAGCCTGTCCACTTTGTTCAGATGTTGAAATCAAGGAGCCTACCCTTTTTCTCAAAATGAGAACAAGTTGCCAATTCCTTATCATTTTGTTTTATGCTTATTGCATTAAAACACGCACTTGACAGCCAATATAAGTCTTTGGCAAAAAATGCTGCTGGCCGTACATGGTACAACAAACTGAATTAATTTTCCAGAATCAATGTTCATTGATACCTCCCCTATTTTAGTAGTGTCTGCATGCAATTTGAGTTGAGACATAAAAAGTGTAACTTCTCTATTACAGTAAAATGTCTCAATGTGTTTCTGTGTCCATATGACTGATTCTGTTGGACCAAACCTCAAATGCGAATAGCGAGTTGTCAGAGTGGAGGAAGTGATCTTTGTTGTTGTGAGTGGCAGGGGGAGGGGCTTGATGTGTGTAATTGGAAGGTGCACCCAGCCTACAGTCATTGCACGAGGCACAGAAGGAGTGAAAGAGACAAGACCAGAAAGACATGAGAACAAGCGGACCTAAACGCTCATAAAACTGAAATAAAAAATACCTTGATTCTTACAGGCATTTGAAATATTGCGCAAAAACATTTGAATTCAAAACATCACCCAGCCTTACATCACAATCATTTTTATTTGCCAAGTACATTTATACACCGTGGTGGAAAAAGTACCCAATTGTCATACTTGAATAAAAGTAAAGATGCCTTCATAGAAATTGACTCAAATAAAAGTGAGTCACCCAGTAAAATACTACTTGAGTAAAAGTATTTGGTTTTAAATATACTTAAGTATCAAAAGTTAATGGAATTGCTAAAATGTACTTAAGTATCAAAAGCAAAACCATTTCTTTTTTATTTACGGATAGACAGGGGCACACTCCAACACTCAGACATAATTTGCAAACTAAGCATGTGTGTTTGAGTCCGTCAGATCAGAGGCCGTACGAGGTGTTCTCTTGATAAGTGCATGAATTGGACCAATTTCCTGTACTGCTAAGCATTCAAAATGTAACGAGTACTTTTGGGTGTCAGGGAAAATGTGAGTAAAAAGTACATTTATTTTCTTTAGCAATGTAGTAAAGTAAAAGTTGCCAAAAATATAAATAGTAATGTACATAAACATCCCACTTAGTATTACTTTAAAGTATTTTTACTTAAGTACTTTACACCACTGTATAAATATACACAGAATTTGCCTTAGTGAGAAGATACTGGCTAGTGTTTTGACTTCGATACCAGGTTTAGTATCACAATACTCGATACCGTCACGATACTCAATACCAAAACTATATAAAAACAATACCACAAAAAAAATACGTATTTAGCAAAAGTCACAGAATAGCACTTGATCCAGACAGATATAAACTCAGCTACTGCGCTGTAAAATCATTGGGCATCTGAGTTCAATATCATTGCATTTGAACATAATTTACATAATCTTAAGACAGCCATGTAGGCATTGAGTCAATTGTACAATTTTTATATATATATATATATTTTTTTTTAAACTAATCTAACTACAAAACAATGGTAATCATTTATTTGAATGGTAAATCTCTATTGATAAACTGGGTAAATCAAAATGTAGCCTAAGTCTATTCACAATACAGGTCAATGCATATTATTCAATAGGAGTGTGTGTGAATGAGTTATTGAGCATGTTTTGGCTGATTTCATGGGGATACCGACGAGAAACAATGCCTTCCATTTAGGACTTATGTTCTCTTAGCAGCTGCTAACATATTTTATTTGTACTGATTTTAAAAACATTTGCATAGAAGAAGCAATCTGTTTTCTAAAAGTGTGTGCGGTGTCTTTTAAGAAATGAATGACTTAATTGCCAGTTTGGTCACATGCATTGGCATACTGTTATGTTCAGCTGGTAACTGTTTTCTTTCATTCATTAGTCTGGTGGTCAAACCAAGAGTGTTAAAACAGTCTGGACAAACTTCCTTTCTCCCTTTCTCCCTTTCTCCCTTTCTCCCTTTCTCCCTTTCTCCCTTTCTCCCTTTCTCCCTTTCTCCCTTTCTCCCTTTCTCCCTTTCTCCCTTTCTTCCTTTCTTCCTTTCTCCCTTTCTTCCTTCCTTCCTTCCTTCCTTCCTTCCTTCCTTCCTTCCTCCCTTTCTCCCTTTCTCCCTTTCTCCCTTTCTCCCTTTCTCCCTTTCTCCCTTTCTCCCTTTCTCCCTTTCTCCCTTTCTCCCTTTCTCCCTTTCTCCCTTTCTCCCTTTCTCCCTTTCTCCCTTTCTCCCTTCCTTCCTTCCTTTCTCCCTTCCTTTCTCCCTTCCTTTCTCCCTTCCTTTCTCCCTTCCTTTCTCCCTTTCTCCCTTTCTCCCTTTCTCCTTTCTCCCTTTCTTCCTTTCTCCCTTTCTTCCTTTCTCCCTTTCTTCCTTTCTTCCTTTCTCCCTTTCTCCCTTTCTCCCTTTCTCCCTTTCTCCCTTTCTCCCTTTCTCCCTTTCTCCCTTTCTCCCTTTCTCCCTTTCTCCCTTTCTCCCTTTCTCCCTTTCTCCCCTTCCTTCCTTCCTTTCTCCCTTCCTTTCTCCCTTTCTCCCTTTCTCCCTTTCTTCCTTCCTTTCTCCCTTTCTCCCTTTCTTCCTTTCTTCCTTTCTCCTTTCCTTTTCTTCCTTTCTTCCCTTTCTCCCTTTTCTTCCTTTCTCCCTTTCTCCCTTTCTTCCTTTCTCCTTTCTCCCTTTCTTCCTTTCTTCCTTTCTCCCTTTCTTCCTTTCTTCCTTTCTTCCTTTCTTCCCTTTCTTCCTTTCTCCCTTTCTTCCTTTCTCCCTTTCTTCCTTCTCCTTTCTCCCTTTCTTTCTCCCTTTCTTCCCTTTCTCCCTTTCTTCCTTTCTCCCTTTCTTCCTTTCTCCCTTTCTCCCTTTCTTCCTTTCTCCCTTTCTCCCTTTCTTCCTTTCTCCCTTTCTTCCTTTCTCCCTTCCTTTCTCCCTTTCTTTCTCCCTTCCTTTCTCCCTTCCTTTCTTTATTTCTTTATTTCTCTCTTTCTTTAACACTACAGTTAATGTCAGCTCTCCCAGAACTTACTGACACCTCCAATGAGCCCTGTCTCTTTCCATTTACTGTAACCAGCATCCTTACCAACTGAGCACCGACCGATACCGGACGTGCATGGACGTTGAAATTTGGTCCGGCCACTTGCCTTGATGGTAAAAAAGACGGACCGGACTGGACCAAATCTGAACTTATCATTGATGAATGTTTCACAAGTTTGGACAGAACAGTGAGTAGAGTACAGTCAATACATTACATTGAAGAAAGTAAAGTACAGTGTCCTGTGCTGTGCTGTATTGTACTATGCTCTGATGTCCAAACTTGTGAAACATGAGGAGTATGACCATATCCATAATTATGCATTTCTGTGAAGTACAGATCAGGGACCCATGATGTAATTCCATTGCCACTTCCTTTACTGTACTTCAATAGCCTAACTAGATTTTTTTCAAAATCAGTGTGCCATGTCGTAGCTGAAACTCTGTTCTTTCTGCAGACATCTTTGAATCTTAATTCTGAGCAGATATTGACTAGTTTTTAAAACAAGAAGTGGTTCTCAGCATTGACAGAAGGGTTGCATAAAAACCATAATTCTGTTCCCAGTTTGCACAGTTCTTCCACTAAATTAGTTTATGTTCATTATTCAGTTGAAATTGTTAACAGTAGACCTTGTGCATAGAGTTGTATGGATTGTTAAACTTTGAAATCAATGATTTTTGTTTGGCATACATTTTTAAAGTAAAAAAATAAAGAGTGAAAGTATAATTTCGTTACCGTGGAATTTCCCTCAGGGTCTCCACTGGCAGATGGAGTCCGATACATTCAGCTTGGGTAAATTTGTACTCTAGCTGGTCCGGAATGATTGTGTTGAAGGCTGAGCTAAAGTCCTCAAACAATATCCTTACATATGTCCTTGGGTTGTTGAGGTAGTGAAGGCCCATGTCGGCGTTGTCCACAACAATGTTTTATATAGACTTTTCCCCCAACCTAAATATGATGGACTGCCTGTGAATTCTGAAACATTTTAGGGCAGGCTACTCTCCCAAAAAATATTACAGTACTTACAGTAGTTAGTTCTTTTTCTCGTGTGCTTTTGTTCTACTTGACTTTTTTGTTGATAGCACTACTGATATTCATTACTGCATTATTGGGAACGAGCAAGCAAAGGCATTTCACTTGTGCATGTGACAATAAAAACTTGAAACTTGATGCAAAGGCCTACTTCAATGTAAAAGATCAACTATTTAATTTTGACTGTATACCAGTATTATAAACCGCCCAGCCTATGATATTGCAAAACCTGAAATACATACAGCTTATCTATTTACTAGGCTAATAGGTCCAATTAAATGAGAGATGCCCATTGTCATTTGTTGTATGGCTCCGACGGGAATATGAACCCATCACGGCCAGAAAAGGTGAGGAATATATTCTGCAGTGGTTATGAATCAAAAATAAATAGGAAAAAGATTCCTATGTCTAATTATCCAATTTTTATGTGTAATTATTTTAGATTTTACAAAGAATAATTAAAAAACATGAGCTGGCGCACACCCAGAGAAGATTATTTAGTGTAGAGGTGCTGACTAATGGTGAATAAACTGTAAGCTATAAAAACAAAGTCACACACTCCATGTATAAACTCCCAGTGATTTGAAGTCATTTCAACCCATGCTTCCTGAAGCACCTCCCACAAGTTGGATTGATTTGATGGGCACTTCTTACGTACCATACAGTCAAGCTGATCCCACAGGAGCTCAATAGGGTTGCGATCCGGTGACTGTGCTGGCCACTCCATTAGACAGAATACCAGCTGACTGCATCTTACCTAAATAGTTATTGCGTAGTTTGGAGCTGTACTTTGGGTCATTGGCCTGTTGTAGGAAGGCCAGCATCCCGGAGTCGCCTCTTCACTGTTGACGTTGCGACTGGTGTTTTGCCGGTACTATTTAATTAAGCTGCCAGTTGAGGACTTGAGGCGTCTGTTTCTCAAACTAGACACTAATGTACTTGTCCTCTTGCTCAGTTGTGCACCAGGGCTTCCCAATCCTCTTTCTATTCTGGTTAGAGCCAGTTTGCGTTGTTCAGTGAATGGAGTAGTACACAGCGTTGTTCGAGATCTTCAGTTTCTTGGCAATTTCTCGCATGGAATAGCCTTCATTTCTCAGAACAAGAATAGACTGAAGAATTTCAGAATCAAGTTTATTTGTTTCTGGCCTGTAATCGAACCCACAAATGCTGATGCTCCAGATACTCAACTAGTCTAAAGGCCGGTTTTATTGCTTCTTTAATCAGAACATTTTTCAGCTGTGCTAACATAATTGCAAAAGGGTTTTCTAATGATCAATTAGCTAATCCAAGTTTATCATTTTAAAAAGGCTAACACAACGTGCCATTGGAACACAGGAGTGATGGTTGCTGATAATGGGCCTCTGTACGCCTATGTAGATATTCCATAAAAAATCTGCTGTTTCCAGCTACAATAGTCATTTACAACATTAACAATGTCTACACTGTATTTCTGATCAATTTGATGTTATTTTAATTTATTTGCAGCAATTAGACCATGAAGGCCAGTCTCCTCTGAATAGTGGATGTTGAGATTAGAGGGCGACCGATTTGATTTTCTTTTTTTTTTTTTTTTCAACACGATACCGATTTATTGGAGGACCAAAAGATGCCGTGTGTATGTATGTATGTGTGTGTATATATATATAATATTTATTTATTTATTTATTTTTTGATTTTTTTATAAAAAAAAAAAAAATATTTGTTAGAATGACAATACTGAATGAACAATGAACCCTTTTATTTTAACTTAATATAATACATAAAAAAAATCTATTTAGTCTCAAATAAATAATTAAACATGTTCAATTTGGTTTAAATAATGCAAAAACAGTGTTGGAGAAGAAAGTAAAAGTGCAATATGTGCCAAGTAAAAAAGCTAACGTTTTGAGTTCCTGGCTCAGAACATGAGAACATATAAAAGCTGGTGGTTCATTATTCCCAGTTAAGTAGTTTTATAGGGACGGCAGGTAGCCTAGTGGTTAGAGCATTGGACTAGTAACCAAAAGGTTGCAAGATCGAATCCCTGAGCTGACGAGGTAAAAAATATGTAATTCTGAACAAGGCAGTTAACCCACTGTTCTTAGGCCGTCATTGAAAATAAGAATCTGTTCTTAACTTGCCTAGTTAAATAAAGGTAAAAATAAAATAAATAAAAATAGGAATTATGACGCATCAGCTATTCCTATACCATTTGTATTCCATATACCTTTGATTATTGGATGTTCTTATAGGCACTTTAGTATTGCCAGCCTAATCTCGGGAGTTGATAGGCTTGAAGTCATAAACAGGGCTGTGCCTCAAGCACTGCAAAGAGCTGCTCGCAAACACAGTAAAGTGCTGTTTGAATGAATGCTTATGAGCCTGTTGCTGCCTTCCACCGCTCAGTCAGACTGCTCTATCAAATATCAAATCATAGACGTAATTACAATAAACACACAGAAATACGAGCTTGAAGAATATGGTCAAATCCGGAAATGATCATTTCGAAAACAAAACATTTATTCTTTCAGTGAAATACGGAACCATTCCGTATTTTGTCGAACGGGTGGCAACCCTAAGTCTAAATATTGCTGTTACATTGCATAACCTTCAATGTTATTTCATAATTATGTAAAATTCTGGAGAATGAATTACAGTCTTTGTTAGGAAGAAACACAGTTCGCAACGAGCCAGGCGGCCCAAACTGTTGCATATACCCTGACTCTGCTGGCACTGAACGCAAGAGAAGTGAGACAATTTCCCTAGTTAGTATTGCCTGCTAACATGCATTTATTAAAACTAAATATGCAGGTTTAAAAATATATACTTCTGTGTATTGATTTTAAGAAAGGAATTGATGTTTATGGTTAGGTACACTTGTGCAACGATTGTGCTTTTTTTCCCGCAAATGCGCTTTTGTTATCATCACCGTTTGGCGAAGTTGAATTAGGCTGTGATTCGATGATAAATTAACATGCACCGCATTGATTATATGCCACGCAGGACAAGCTAGTTAACTACACATGGTTGATGATATTACTAGGTTAACTAGTGACTATCTGAAGATTGATTTTTTTATAAGGTAAGTTTAATGCTAGCTAGCAACTTACCTTGGCTCATTGCAGCCACAATGTCCTTTTGACACTGCACTCGTGTAACAGGTGGTCAGCTAGCCATGCCGTTTCCTCGTGGATTGTAATGTAATCGGCGTCCAAAAAGGCTGATTACCGATTGTTTTGAAAACTTGAAATCGGCCCTAATTAATCAATCGGTCGACCTCTAGTTGAGATGTCTGTTACTTGAATTCTGTGAAGCATTTATTTGGGCTGCATTTTCTGAGGCTGGTAACTCTAATGAATTTATCCTCTGTAACAGAGGTAACTCTGGGTCTTCCTTTCCTGGGGCAGTCCTCATGAGAGACAGTTTCATCATAGCTCTTGATGGTTTTGCCACTGCACGTGGAGAAGCTTTCAAAGTTCTTGAAATTTTCCGGATTGACGGATCGTCATGTTTTAAAGTAATGACGGACTGTCCTTTCTCTTTGCTTATTTGAGCTGTTCTTGCCATAATATGGACTTAGCCCTTTTTGGTATAAGAACCACCCCTATGTGAACCACCCCTACCTTGTCACCACACTACTGATTTGGCTCAAACGCATTAAGAAGGAAATTCCACACACAAGGCACACCTGTTAATTGAAATGCATTTTTAAATGTAACCTTTATTTAACTAGGCAAGTCGGTTAAGAACAAATTCTTATTTACAATGACGGCCTACAGGGGAACAGTGGGTTAACTGCCTTGTTCAGGGGCAGAACGACAGGGTTTTACCTTGTCAGCTCGGGGATTCGATCCAGCAACCTTTTGGTTACTTGCCCAACACTCTAACCACTAGGCTACCTGCTGCATTCCAGGTGACTACCTCCATGAAGCTGGTTGAGAGAATGCCAAGAGTGTGCAAAGCTGTCATCAAAGCAAGGGGTGGCTACTTTGAAGAATCTCAAATATAAAGTATATTTTGATTTGTTTGACACTTATTTTTTTGGTTACTACATGATTCCATGTGTTATTTCATAGTTGTGATGTCTTCACTATTATTCTACAATGTAGACAATAGTAAAAATAAAGAAAAACCCTTGAATGAGTAGGTGTCAACTTTTGACTGGTACTGTACATAAACGCATATCTTTTTAAAATGTATTTTTCTTAATTTTTCCGCTAACCCTACCACCCCCTTTAAATGGATTAAACTAATGAACAACAACATTTAGGCTTCTACTTCCAGATTATACATACTATATACATTTTACGGACACAATCTATTTCATATTTTGTTTGTTTTTAGTCCTGTCCTTCGTCTCCCATCTATTTCTGATGTCCATCCAGTTTGATTTCTATTTGCCATATATTTTTAACTGTGCTGATTTCACAAAAGTTCTGAACCTATATACGTTTTACAGACACAGAATATTTAACACTTGAATTGCAAACTCTGCTAAACAAGAGCTCTAAATATCTCATTCACCATGCAGACTGATGATAGGAAAAAGTTTGCGTGGAGGTGAGCACATTCTCTCTGGTGCACGCACATTTTGGGGTATATTATGTATGTACGCACAGTTTATCAATGAGGTCCCAGGGGCTCAAAGGATTTCTTGATGACCGAGGTGAGCGCTACAGGTCTGTCGTCATTCAGGCTGGTCACCTTTTTGTTTCTTCGGGACGGGGATGATGGTGGAGGATTTGAAGAAGTCCGGTACAGTGCATAGTTCCAGAGATTTCTGTCAGTGAAAACAGGGGAAAGCTGGTCAGCGCAGTGCTTTAGTGTAGCTGAAGAGATATGGTCTGAGCCTACAGCCTTCTTGCTGTTTTGCCTCTTTATAGAGCTTGTTCACTTCCTGTTCTGTGGTGACGAGGGGGAGGGTAGCCTGGGGTGGGAGGGAGGGGGGAGGTTAGTGTGTAAATCGATGGGTTGTGGGGTAGGGGGTTTTCAGGGAAGTTAGTCCTGAAGGTGTTGTCAGTTGAGGGTTAAGATGGCTGAAAATACTATTGATTCAGAACAACTGTAGTGCTCATTCAGCTGGTTTGGCAGTAGTGGGTCGTAGAGGAGCAGTGCAGACTTATTGATATCACGAAGAGACCATGAAGCTGTCCTGTGTGGTGGTTTATCTCTAGAGCTAAATAGATGGAATTACTTGGAATAGGAGGCTGAGATAATAGGGAGGTAAACTATAGACATGCAGTTGGCCTATTGCTGGTAAGTAAGGGACAAATCTTAACTCGCTCAAGGATTAGGTTTACTTTATTAAATAGTGAGCCACTTTTTTATTTTATTTTTATTTCACCTTTATTTAACCAGGTAGGCAAGTTGAGAACAAGTTCTCATTTACAACTGCGACCAGGCCAAGATAAAGCAAAGCAGCTCGAAACATATAACAACAGAGTTACACATGGAGTAAAACAAACATGCAGTCAATAATACAGTAGAAAAATAAGTCTACATACAATGTGAGCAAATGAGGTGAGATAAGGGAGGTTAAGGCAATAAATAGGCCATGGTGGCGAAGTAAATACAATATAGCAATTAAAACACTGGAATGGTAGATTTGACAGTAGATGAGTGTGCCAAGTAGAAATACTGGGGTGCAAAGGAGCAAAATAAATACAGTAGGGGAAGAGGTAGTTGTTTGGGCTATTTATAGATGGGCTATGTGCAGGGATCTGTGAGCTGCTCTGACAGCTGGTGCTTAAAGCTAGTGAGGGAGATAAGTGTTTCCAGTTTCAGAGATTTTTGTAGTTCGTTCCAGCCATTGGCAGCAGAGAACTGGAAGGAGAGGTGGCCAAAGGAGGTGGTCCACTTAAGAAAGAACAAGATGGCGCCGACAGTAGGGTTGCACATTTTGGGGAAACTTTCCGTGAAAATTAAGGGAATATATGGGAATTAACAGAAATATATTACATTTACATTTAAGTCATTTAGCAGACGCTCTTATCCAGAGCGACTTACAAATTGGTGCATTCACCTTATGATATCCAGTGGAACAACCACTTTACAATAGTGCATCTAAATCTTTTAAGGGGGGGGGGGTTAGAAGGATTACTTTATCCTATCCCAGGTATTCCTTAAAGAGGTGGGGTTTCAGGTGTCTCCGGAAGGTGGTGATTGACTCCGCTGTCCTGGCGTCGTGAGGGAGCTTGTTCCACCATTGGGGTGCCAGAGCAGCGAACAGTTTGGACTGGGCTGAGCGGGAACCGTGCTTCCTCAGAGGTAGGGGGGCCAGCAGGCCAGAGGTGGATGAACGCAGTGCCCTTGTTTGGGTGTAGGGCCTGATCAGAGCCTGAAGGTACGGAGGTGCCGTTCCCCTCACAGCTCCGTAGGCAAGCACCATGGTCTTGTAGCGGATGCGAGCTTCAACTGGAAGCCAGTGGAGAGAGCGGAGGAGCGGGGTGACGTGAGAGAACTTGGGAAGGTTGAACACCAGACGGGCTGCGGCGTTCTGGATGAGTTATAGGGGTTTAATGGCACAGGCAGGGAGCCCAGCCAACAGCGAGTTGCAGTAATCCAGACGGGAGATGACAAGTGCCTGGATTAGGACCTGCGTCGCTTCCTGTGTGAGGCAGGGTCGTACTCTGCGAATGTTGTAGAGCATGAACCTACAGGATCGGGTCACCGCCTTGATGTTAGTGGAGAACGACAGGGTGTTGTCCAGGATCACGCCAAGGTTCTTAGCACTCTGGGAGGAGGACACAAGGGAGTTGTCAACCGTGATGGCGAGATCATGGAACGGGCAGTCCTTCCCCGGGAGGAAGAGCAGCTCCGTCTTGCCGAGGTTCAGCTTGAGGTGGTGATCCGTCATCCACACTGATATGTCTGCGAGACATGCAGAGATGCGATTCGCCGCCTGGTTATCAGAAGGGGGAAAGGATAAGATTAATTGTGTGTCGTCTGCATAGCAATGATAGGAGAGACCATGTGAGGATATGACAGAGCCAAGTGACTTGGTGTATAGCGAGAATAGGAGAGGGCCTAGAACAGAGCCCTGGGGGACACCAGTGGTGAGAGCGCGTGGTGCGGAGACAGATTCTCGCCACGCCACCTGGTAGGAGCGACCTGTCAGGTAGGACGCAATCCAAGCGTGGGCCGCGCCGGAGATGCCCAACTCGGAGAGGGTGGAGAGGAGGATCTGATGGTTCACAGTATCAAAGGCAGCAGATGGGTCTAGAAGGATGAGAGCAGAGGAGAGAGAGTTAGCTTTAGCAGTGCGGAGAGCCTCCGTGACACAGAGAAGAGCAGTCTCAGTTGAATGTCCAGTCTTGAAACCTGACTGATTAAGATCAAGAAGGTCATTCTGAGAGAGATAGCAGGAGAGCTGGCCAAGGACGGCACGTTCAAGAGTTTTGGAGAGAAAAGAAAGAAGGGATACTGGTCTGTAGTTGTTGACATTGGAGGGATCGATTGTAGGTTTTTTCAGAAGGGGTGCAACTCTCGCTCTCTTGAAGACGGAAGGGACGTAGCCAGCGGTCAATTTTCAATATATGAATATTAATACAATTTAAATGTAGATTTTTTTTGCATTGGATATATTTACCATATATTGATTATATATATCTATAGTTTATATTTACCATATCATATTGAGAAAGAAACATAAACATTTTACCTGATCATAAGTAGACATAATTGCAAATCATTCAATTCTTCTAATAGAAATAAAGAAAACAATTTAGTTACGAATTGAACTTTAGATGAGTTGACCCTTCACATGGGATGATTTTACTGAACAACAAAATAAGGGAATATTGAATGATCCCCAATGATCCATCGCATCTCCCAAAAATGTTTTCAACATACATCTGTAAAATTGTCTTCTCCCTGGACCTCCTCAATGTCCAGCTCTTGAACATCAGACTCTGAGGCCTCATCTTCACTGTCAGTTTCCAACCTTGTTGAGGATGGCTCGTTGTCAGGCTCAAAAAAACTGAAATTTGCCTAGATGGCTACAGATTTTTCAACCCTTGTATTGGTCAGCCTGTTGCGTGCTTTGGTGTGTGTTCCCAAACAAGGACCAGTTGCGCTCTGAGGCAGCTGATGTTGGTGGGATTTGGAGGATGATGGAGGCAACAGGGAAAGAGCCTCATATCCACAAAGTCCCTTCCACCAGGCGGCTGTTGAGGTATGTTGGCACGACTGCCATATTGCATCTCCATCCCAAAGCCCTTGCTTCGAAGTGTACTACACCAGACTGCCAAGAACCTTGCCCTCATCCAGGCCAAGGTGGCGAGACACTGTAGTGATGACACCATAGGCCTTGTTGATCTCTACACCAGACAGGATGCTCTTGCCAGCATACTTGGGGTCCAACATGTACGCTGCGGCATGCATGTGCTTCAGGCAGAAGTCTTCAGGCTTTTTGATGTATTTCAGAACTGTAGTTTCTTCTGCTTGGAGCAAAAGTGAAATGGGCAGGGCAGTACGGATTTATTTTCTTACATCAGACAGGATGGCATTGTCTTCCTCAATCCGTGCAATGGCTGCTGCTATAGGTTTCAGGCTGCTTACCACTCTCTCCCAAAATACATCATCCAGGAGGATCGTCTTGATAGGGCTGTCCATATCGGCAGTGATATGGCCATTTCTTGGAGAGACTCCTTCCCCTCCAGGAGACTGTCAAACATGATGACAACACCACCCCAATGGGTGTTGCTGGGAAGCTTCAATGTGGTACTCTTCTCACTTTGCCTGGTGAGGTAGATTGCTGCTATAATTTCCTAACCATTTCCTTGGCTCTCTTGTAGAGTGTATCCATTGTTTTCAGTGCCATGATGTCCTTGAGGAGCCGATTCAATGCATGAGCAGCACAGCCAATGGGTGTGATGTGAAGGTAGGACTCCTCCACTTTAGACCAAACAGCCTTCATGTTCGCAGCTCATCTGCAATGTAGAGACCGGTGTGTCTGTTGTCCCTTGTGTCTGTGCTCTTGTGGAATACTGGTTGAGGGGTGGAGATGATGTAGTTAATTATTCCTTACCCGCGAACATTTGACCACCCATCAGAGATGATTGCAATACAGTCTGCTTTCTCTATGATTTTCTTGACCTTCACTTGAACTCTGTTGAACTCTGCATCCAGAAAATGAGTAGAATACGCATGTCTGGTTGGAGGGGTGTATGCAGGGCGAAGAACATTCAGAAATCTCTTCCAATACACATTGCCTGTGAGCATCAGAGGTGAACCAGTTGCATACACCACTCAAGCAAGACATTATCAGCATTTATCTGACTACGTTCCTCCATTGAGTCAAACTTCTGATTCCAGGAGGACCATGAGCTGTTGCTATCGATAAGGTGTCTGATTCATCCTTTTCACATCGAATTGAAGTAGAGGGACTTTTGTCAGAGGTTGCTTGTGAGCGCTGAGGGAACTTTATGCACTTGGCTTGATGATTCTGCATCTTTGTTGCATTCACATTTGATTTGGCACAGTATTTGCAAATGTACACAGTTTTTCCTTCTACATTAGCTGCAGTGAAATGTCTCCACTCATCAGATAGTGCCTGTGGCATTTTCTTGTAAAGATTAGAAAAAATGAGTAAAAATAATAACACATACAATTCCATGTACAGATACAGTTGACGTAGGAAGTTTACATACACCTTAGCCAAATACATTTAAACTCAGTTTTCACAATTCCTGACATTTAATTCTAGTACAAATTCCCTGTCTTAGGTCAGTTAGGATCACCACTTTATTTTAAGAGTGTGAAATGTCAGAGTAATAGAGTGATTTATTTCAGCTTTTATTTATTTCATTATGTTCCCAGTGGGTCAGAAGTTTACATACACTCAATTAGTATTTGGTAGCATTGCCTTTAAATTGTTTAACTTGGGTGAAACGCTTTGGGTAGCCTTCCACAAGCTTCCCACAATAAGTTGGGTGAATTTTGGCCCATTCCTCCTGACCGAGCTGGTGTAACTGAGTCAGGTTTGTAGGCCTCCTTGCTCGCACACGCTTTTTCAGTTCTGCCCACAAATGTTCTATAGCATTGAGGTCAGGGCTTTGTGATGCCCACTCCAATACCTTGACTTTGTTGTCCTTAAGCTATTTTTCCACAACTTTGGAAGTATGCTAGGGGTCATTGTCCATTTGGAAGACCCATTTGCGACCAAGCTTTAACTTCCTGACTGATTTCTCGAGATGTTGCTTCAATATATCCACCTAATTTTCCTCCTGCAGCACCAGTTCCTCCTGCAGCGAAGCACCCCCACAACATGATGCTGTCACCCCTGTACTTCACAGTTGGGATGGTGTTATTCGGCTTGCAAGCCTCCCCCTTTCTCCTCCAAATATAACGATGGTCATTATGGCCAAACAGTTCTATTTTTGTTTCATCAGACCAGAGGACATTTCTCCAAAAAGTACGATCTTTGTCCCCATGTGCAGTTGCAAACCGTAGTTTGGCTTTTTTATGGCTGTTTTGGAGCAGTGGCTTCTTCCTTGATGAGCGGCCTTACAGGTTATGTCGATATAGGACTCGTTTTACTGTGGATATAGATACTTTTGTACCTGTTTCCTCCAGCATCTTCACAAGGTCCTTTGCTGTTGTTCTGGGATTGATTTGCACTTTTCACACCAAAGCACGTTCATCTCTAGGAGACAGAATGTGTCTCCTTCCTTAGTGGTATGACGGCTGCGTGGTCCCATGGTGTTTATACTTGCGTACTATTGTTTGTACAGATGAACGTGGGACCTTCAGGCATTTGGAAATTGCTCCCAAGAATGAACCAGACTTGTGGAGGTCTACAATTTTTTTTCTGAGGTCTTAGCTGATTTCCCCATGATGTCAAGCAAAGAGGCACTGCGTTTTGAAGGTAGGCCTTAAAATACATCTACAGGTACATCTCCAAATGACTCCAATTATGTCAATTAGCCTATCAGAAGCTTTTAAAGCCATGACATAATTTTCTGGAGTTTTCCAAGCTGTTTAAAGGCACAGTCAACTTAGTGTATGTGAACTTCTGACCCACTGGAATTGTGATACAGTGAAATAATCTGTCTGTAAACAATTGTTGGGAAAATTTGCTTTTGTCATGCACAAAGTTGATGTCCTAACCGACTTGCCAAAATTATAGTTTGTTAACAAGAAATTTGTGGAGTGGTTGAAAAATGAGTTTTAATGACTCCAACCTAAGTGTACAGTGGGGGGAAAAAGTATTTGATCCCCTGCTGATTTTGTACGTTTGCCCACTGACAAAGAAAGGATCACTCTATAATTTTCATGGTTGCTTTATTTGAACTGTGTGAGACAGAATAACAACAAAAATATCCAGAAAAACGCATGTCAGAAATGTTATAAATTGAATTGCATTTTAATGAGGGAAATAAGTATTTGACCCCCTCTCAATCAGAAAGATTTCTGGCTCCCAGGTGTCTTTTATACAGGTAACGAGCTGAGATTAGGAGCACACTCTTAAAGGGAGTGCTCCTAACCGCAGCTTGTTACCTGTAAAAAAGACACCTGTCCACGTATGCAATCAATCAATCAGATTCCAAACTCTCCACCATGGCCAAGACCAAAGAGCTCTCCAAGGAAGTAAGGGACAAGACTGTAGACCTACACAGGGCTGGAATGTGCTACAAGACCATCGCCAAGCAGCTTGGTGAGAAGGTGACAACATTTGGTGCGATTATTCGCAAATGGAAGAAACACAAAAGAACTGTCAATATCCCTCGTCCTGGGGCTCCATGCAAGATCTCACCTCGTGGAGTTGCAATGATCATGAGAACGGTGAGGAATCAGCCCAGAACTACACGGGAGGATCTTGTCAATGATCTCAAGGCAGCTGGGACCATAGTCACCAAGAAAACAATTGGTAACACACTACGCCATGAAGGACTGAAATCCTGCAGCGCCCGCAAGGTCCCCCTGCTCAAGAATACATATACATGCCCCTCTGAAGTTTGCCAATGAACATCTGAATGACTCAGAGGACAACTGGTGAAAGTGTTGTGGTCAGATGAGACCAAAATGGAGCTCTTTGACATCAACTCAACTCGCCGTG
Organism: Salmo trutta; assembly: GCF_901001165.1. Classification (NCBI taxonomy): domain Eukaryota; kingdom Metazoa; phylum Chordata; class Actinopteri; order Salmoniformes; family Salmonidae; genus Salmo; species Salmo trutta. The sequence continues at coordinate 20,151,052 of NC_042983.1, read as the reverse complement.
TTTGGAGGAGAAGGAATGCTGCCTTTGACCCCAAGAACACCATCTCCACCGTCAAACATGGAGGTGGAAACATTATGCTTTGGGGGTGTTTTTCTGCTAAGGGGACAGGACAACTTCACCGCATCAAAGGGACGATGGACGGGGCCATGTACCGTCAAATCTTGGGTGAGAACCTCCTTCTCTCAGCCAGGGCATTGAAAATGGGCCGTGGATGGGTATTCCAGCATGACAGTTACCCAAAACACACGGCCAAGGCAACAAAGGAGTGGCTCAAGAAGAAGCACATTAAGGTCCTGGAGTGGCCTAGCCAGTCTCCAGACCTTAATCCCATAGAAGATCTGTGGAGGGAGCTGAAGGTTCGAGTTGCCAAACGTCAGCCTCGAAACCTTAATGACTTGGAGAAGATCTGCAAAGAGGAGTGGGACAAAATCCCTCCTGAGATGTGTGCAAACCTGGTGGCCAACTACAAGAAACATCTGACCTCTGTGATTGCCAACAAGGGTTTTGCCACCAAGTACTAAGTCATGTTTTGCAGAGGGGTCAAATACTTATTTCCCTCGTTAAAATGCAAATCATTTTAAAACATTTTTTGACATGCGTTTTTCTGGATTTTTTTGTTGTTATTCTGTCTCTCACTGTTCAAATAAACCTACTATTAAAATGATAGACTGATCATTTCTTGTCAGTGGGCAAACGTACAAAATCAGCAGGGGATCAAATACTTTTTCCCCCTGCTGTATGTAAACTTCCGACTTCAACTGTAAATATTTAAGCAGTTAGATTAAACAACTCCTTTGTAAGATAAATGTTTTAAAGTGAAACATGTATGGAAACAGGTGAATTAACACTCCCCAGTTAGCATGCTCAAGCAAGCTAAAACCCACATGGTAGCAAAACTAACTAGCAGAAATTGTTAACCAGTTAGACATGATTTAAACACACTTTGCTGTAGCCTACTATTTTCCAGTTAACAAAAAATCATGTATGTCATATAAAATATATTCACCCCACCCAGTATTGTAGTCAAAACTTACCAGAAAGCATGTAGTCCTTGACTCAGACAGTGTAGTAGTGTGGGCTCAATAGCATTTCATTAGTGTGCAACAGGGTTGCAATTCCATTGAATTGGGGATAGTTCAAACAAAATGCCACGAGCTAGAATTGCCTTGTGTATCCGACAAAAAAGCTTTACTGTTATAAGCTAACTTTTTTTTGATGAATGTAAGCAAAATTCCCCAAATTCCAGGGCTTAACTTCCCATGGAAAATGTCTGGAAATTTACTGGAAAATTTCTGACCCTTTGCAACCCTAGCCGACAGACATGGTTTCACTGTTTCCATCTCCTAGCCAACTTTGCATTATTTCATTTTTTTATGTTATTTCTTACATAATTTGCTTAGAACGTTTCTTGTATTGTTACCACCAGCCGAAAATAACTTTTGGATATTAGATCAGCGGGCTCTCACCAGAAATTCGAGCTGAAATTTGACCTGGATCCTTTATTTGAAATTCCCGAGGCAGCTCTATTTATCCCGGGCTCTGCACCAAGATGCCGAAGAAGAAGAAGTAGGACCCTAGTCAGTCTCTGGTGGCGTGCATACCATCCACCGCTTCCAAGTATATTACTTGCTAACTTTCAGTCCCTGGATGATAAAGTAGACGAGCTTAGGGCGAGGAAGACATCAGGGAGACATCAGGAACCGTAACATACTCTGTTTTACTGAATCATGGATCATTGCTACTCTCTACTCCGGGATGCCTACAAGTCCCTCCTCCACCCTCCCTTAGGCACATCAGATCATAACTCCAATCTGCTCCTCACCAGAGGAGAAACTTAAGCAGGAAGCTCCCGTGGTAAGGATGTTGTTTCCACTGTGACGATTGCAACTTATACAAACCAAAAACCGTGGTATATGGCAGCTTTCGCTCAAAAATGAAAGCACGAACCACCACATTTAACTATCGGCGTGTACAAACAGACCAGCTGACCTCAGTAAGGCAATCGGAGGCAAAAGGACAGTACAGAGACAAAGTAGAGTCACAATTCAATGGCTCAAACACGAGACGTATGTGGCAGGGACTCCAGACAATCAGAGATTATAAAGGGAAAGCCAGCTACGTCGTGAAAACCAACAGCTCGCTCCCGGAAGTGTTACACATTCACCCGCTTTGAGAAAAACAACATTGAGCCGCTGACGCAGGCCCTCAACGCTCACAAGGAATGTGTGCGCTCGTTCTCCGTGTCCGACGTGACTAAATAATTATAAGCATGTTAACCCCTGCAAGGCTGCCGGTCCAGATGGCATCCCAAGCTGCGTCCTCAGAGCATGTGCAGACCAGCTCTCTGGAGTTTTTACGGACATATTACATTTCTCCATATCCCAGTCTGTTGTCCCACTTGCTTCAAGATCTCCACCATTGTTCCTGTACCCAAGAAAGTGAAGGTAACTGAACTAAATGACTCTCGCCCCGTAGCACTCACTTCTTTCATCATGAAGTGCTTTGAAAGACAGGTTAGGGACCATATCACCACCACCTTACCTGACACCCTAGACCCACTACAATTCACATATAGCCCCAACAGATCCATGGACGATGGAGTCGCCATTTCACTGCACACTCTCTTATCCCAACTGGACAAGATAAATACCTACTGTATGTAAGAATGCTGTTTATTGACTACAGCTCAGCCTTCAGCACCACGGTGCCCTCCAAGCTCATCACTAAGCTCAGGGCCCTGGATCTGAACACCTCCCTTTGCAACTGGGTCCAGGACTTCCTGATGGGCCGACCCCAAGTGGTGAAGGTAGGCAAATACACCTCCGCCATGCTGATCTTCAACACGGCATGGCCACGTACATCTCCAACTCAATTATCAAGTTTGCTGACGACACAACAGTGGTCGGCCTGATTACCAACAATGACTAGACAGCCTACAGGGAGGAGGTGATAACCCTGGCAGAGTGGTGCCAGGAAAATAACCTCTCCCTCAGCGTCAACAAAACAAAGGAGCTGATCGTGGACTACAGGCGACGGTAGAGAGAGCACGCACCCCTCATCGACAGGGCCTCAGTGGAGAGGGTCAAAAGCTTCGAGTTCCATCACTGATGACCTGAAATGGCCCCTTACATAGACCGTGCCTGAAGAAGGTGCAACAGTGCCTCTTCAACAGGAGTCTGAAGAAATCCGTCTAACAGTTCATTCGGAAAGTTTTCAGACCCCTTGACTTGTTACACATTTTATTACGTTACAGCCTTATTCAAAAATGTATTAAATCGTTTTTTTCTCATCAATCTACACACAATTACCCATAATGACAGTGAAAACAGGTTTTTAGAAATTATGTACATAAGTATTCAGACCGTTTGCTATGAGACTCGAAATTGAGCTCCGATGCATCCCGTTTCCATTGATCGTCCTTGATGTTTTTACAACCTGTAATACAATTGATTGGACATGATTTTGAATGGCACATACCTGTCTATATAAGGTCCCACAGCTGACAGTGCATGTCAGAGCAAATATCAAGCCATGAGGTTGAAGGAATTGTTCGTAAAGCTCCAAGACAGGATTGTGTCAAGGCACTGAGCTGGGGAAGGGTACTAAAACATTTCTGCATCATTGAAGGTCCCAAAGAAAGCAGTGACCTCCATCATTCTTAAATGAAAGAAGTTTGGAAGCGCCAAGACTCTTCCTATAGCTGGCAGAGCTTCAGAGTTCCTCTGTGGAGATGGGAGAACCTTCCAGAAGGACAACCATCTCTGCAGCGCTCCACCAATCAGGCCTTTTGTGATGGCCAGACGGAATCAGTCCTCCAGTAAAATGCACACTTCCGCCCGCATGGAGTTTGCCAAAAGGCACCTAAAGACTCTGACCATGAGGAACAAGAATCTCTGGTCTGATGAAACCAAGATTAAACTCTTTGGCCTGAATGCCAAGCGTCACGTCTGGAGGAAACCTGGTTAATGTTGCGTAGGCTAATGTTTTTTTAAGTCATGTTTGGAAAACATCTGAGTGGTAGATCTGACTCAAAGTGATCTCAACAAAGGTTGGTGACCACTGGTCTAGGGTGTCTGAGATGGAGTTAATGTGCCATAACCATCGTCTCAAAGCACTTCATAATTACAGAAGTGAATGCTACAGGGCTGTGGTCATTGTGCCTTTTAAAATTCTTGGGGACAGGAATTTTGGTGGTCATCTTAAAACAGGTTGAAAGTTACCGCATGCTCTATGAACGCACCCTGGAATACTGTCGGGCCTTTCCGGTGTTGGCCTGATTCAAGATGTTTCTCGCATTGGCCTTGGAGAGCACGTTCCCTCTGGGTTGGTGACAGCCCTTACACCCGGTACGATGTTGTCAAAGCGTGCCTAAAATGCATTGAGTTTGTCTGATAGAGAGGCATCGTTGGTCAGATCACTGTTGGGTCTTCCTTTGTAATCCGTAATGGACTGTAGCCCCTGCCACATGCGGCAGGCGTTGGAGCCTGTGCAATATGATTCCACCTTTTTCCTAATATGTCCTTTTGCTCGTTTGATGACTGCGGAGGTCATAGCGGGACCAATTCCTGTCCTCAACCGTAGCCTCGAGTGGTCTACGGCAGCTCTGTGTGTGGTAGCCTTGTCCTTTTAGTTTAGTACCAACCTGTGTTAATCCAGGGCTTTTGATTGGGGAAGCAGCAAACCCTCACCGTGGGGACAACGTCGTCGATACATTTTCTAATGAAGCCGGTGACGGAGGTGGATAGCTCATCAATGTTATCTGCGGAGTATCGAAACAACATATTTCAATCAGGGCTAACAAAGCAGTCCTGTAGCATAATCTCTGATTCTGGTGACCCTTTCTCAATGGAGAGAGACGCATGTACTTCCTGTTTTGAGTTTCTGCTTTTAAACAAGAAGCAGGAGTACAGAGTCATGATCTGATTTGCCGAATGATGGGGTGCCTTATATGCTTGCCTGTAGGGCTGGGCGATATGGCCAAAATCTCATATCCCTATATAGGGCACTTTTCATATCCCGATAACGATACATGTCACGATATAGTACATTTTCTGTAAATTCAATGAATAAATAGTTTATAAAATGACCACATGTAAAGGCCTATTTCTTATTACATTTTGAATTATACTCGACAAATAAAAGGTACTTACTCATATTTGGTTATTTCTCCTTTTATTTAGAACCTTTTGTGGAAATTTTAAATTAAGCATGTAACAAAATATTAATGTAGAAAATCTAAAAAGGTAAATAGAAAACACTTCAACTATAGTTGCAAACAAAATAAACATAGGCCTTATATATATTGGGGGCTTACCTGTTTTGCATGCTATTTTGGCATTAATAAGTGTCACATCAATTTGGTACCTTCGGTCGAGTGTTGGCACCAACTCATGAAACCCCTGTTTCTCGACCGTGTAAATTGGGGTCACGTCTTTGCAGATGTAAGCTGTAACGGCAGCTGTTATCTCCTTCCATCTTTGTGATTCTTTGCCATATGGTGTGCCGCGGGCAAAAGCCTCTTGCAACATCTGAGTCGGGTTTGTTTTAAGCACTCGACTGTACTTTTTTGGGTCTCATCCATAGACTCTCTCCGTACTGTTTCACATGATTCTTCCGTAGGTGGTAAAAGAGGTTAGTGGTGTTTGAGCCTGTTGTCGGGACCGACCTACGGCATATTTTGCAGAGGACGGTTTTCTGGTCCATGTCAGACTTTTCATAACCAAACCACGTCCATGCGACCGAAGTAGCCCCTCTTTTAGGTACGAGCTCCGTGTGTCCGTGCTCTGTGTCATGTTCACTCTCCTCCATTTTTGTTTGTGCTGCAAATTTCAGAACGCAAAGCGTTATCCAATTTACGAAAAATATTGCCTTAGAGTGTGATTTGCGACACAACGAAATAGACGATACAGCATAATATGAAACGATATGAAGCGTGAAAATGCTAATATAGCTACCATTGACTTGCATTGGATTTGTGCCACAAATACTAAATTTAAAAAAGAATGCCCGGAACAGCACTATCTAGTGGTCAGAACCTGGTAATATCAGGAAGTAGGATAGGACAACTTCAATGACAAATTTCTCTGGACGGGGAGAAACATCACCAAATTCAGTGTGAATAGATTACATAGGATGAAGAAACAATACTCCGAACTGCAGCACCATACTACTTGTGAGACATAGAGAACTGATACTATATACTCATTGTTGGGTGGGATTGGCGTGGGTGGCTTTTCACCATTTCTTTGGATTCCTCATGTCTAACTCATTGTTAGAAAAAGGTTTAGTCCAAATCGGATGTTGGGTGTAATATTTATTAAATATATGAATTCTTATAAATTAAAATGGCCAATTTGTGTGCAATCAATTAGCTTAATTTCTTAGATCAAATCATATTTCAACACAATAAAGCTGCAGGAATGCTAATCTTTTTCTAACAACATAAGCAATTTCAGAACAATCTGAGATGGTGTCGATCCTCTTTCTTGTGCTCTTTGAGGCGGAACGACCCATTGGAATCCCCCTTTCAAAGACTTGTTGAGAGATTGATGCAAGATAAGTAATATCACATGTAAGTAAAAGACAACTACACAAGCTAGTCTTGAGGGCACGTGCAGAATTTATTGTCTCCAGAATTCATCTTCAACAATGTGTGATTCGTGTAGAGTTTTAGTTCAATTTGACAACTTAAACTAAGTTGTATGAGTCCCTCAAGCCTCCAGATGTATCTGAAGGAAATGTAATTGATATTGTATTGTTTGGGAAAAGGACAGAAACACAAGGCAATGTACTGAGGAAGATAAATGGGCTGCCCTACATTTTAGGCCAAATAAAAACATTCTTTGTGCTGTTCAAATAACTTGGCATGGCAGGGTATAACAAAGAACTGCCACAGCACCCCACCCTAGGCCTGGGACAGAAACGCACCAGGACATGAGTTCTGCCAAGAACAGACATTAACAGAAACATCAGATCACTGGAGAAACAATAACCTCAGAAACAGACAGCCCAGGTGAGTGTGTGGAGGTTTGACTACGGTCTTTAGTTTAGCTTTAGCAGGTTGTATGAACCACGTCATGAGAAGCTCGGGTCTCTCACTTCAAATGACCCTCTTCTTTCTCCAGACCAGGATGCAGAGTTTGCAGCCAGACCCGAAGGCTCAGTACAGCAGCGTATACGAGGCCCTGAGAAGGATCATCCAAACGGAGGGTCTCCTCAGACCCTTGAGGGGCCTCAACATCACCATGCTGGGGGCTGGCCCTGCCCACGCCCTCTACTTTGCCTGCTACGAACGGGTCAAGTGCACACTCAGCGAAGTAATTCAGAATGGAGGAAACAGCCACATAGCCAATGGTACAGTACAGTTCTTTTTCCCTTGGAACTCTCATGTTTCACACTGACCACTGGAAGGTGACCACTGGAACATGGCACAGAAAGAAGTTAATTGTTTTGGTAGTCGTTTTGGCAGTTTTGATAAACTTACAGTATAAATAATTGGCTTGACACAGTTGAGGTGAGAACTGATGTAGTATCACATGAGCTATTGTATGTTGATGGGTGGTAACATGTGGAGGCCTGACTGACTGATGACTCTGTCCCAACTAGGACTGGCAGGCTGTGTGGCCACTGTGCTGCATGACGCAGTCATGAACCCAGCTGAAGGTAAGGCTTTCAAAGGGGGCATTGGGGTGTTCGATTTTAGATTTTTGTGAGGTTCTCAATTAGAAATGAGTACAGAATATGAACCCCCTTTTCTTTGTTCCCCTGTCTGTGTGACGATGCTGTCCTGCATGGTGTCTTAGTGGTGAAACAGCGGATGCAGATGTACAACTCTCCCTACCGGAACCTGTTGGACTGTGTTCGGACTATACGACATACTGAGGGGCTCGCAGCCTTCTACCGCAGCTACAGCACACAGCTGGCCATGAACATTCCCTTCCAGGCTGTCCACTTTATGACCTATGAGCTGATGCAGGAGCGGCTCAACCCCCACAGACAGTACCACCCCGGCAGCCACATACTGTCTGGGGCTGCGGCGGGGGCCGTGTCTGCAGCCATAACCACCCCGCTGGATGTGTGTAAGACCCTGCTCAACACACAGGAGAACGTAGCGCTCAGCTCCATGCACATCAGCGGTCACCTCACAGGCATGGCCAATGCCTTCAGGACAGTGTATCGCTTTGGCGGCATGGCTGCCTTCTTCAAAGGGATCCAGGCCCGGGTCATATACCAGATGCCCTCCACTGCAATTGCCTGGTCAGTCTATGAGTTCTTTAAGTACTTCCTGACCAAGCAGCAGATGGAGGGAGAGGCTGGGACAGCAGGCCCAGTCTGAGGAAGGGCTGTGGACGGTGTCGACCATCCACCACACGTATTCTGGAAGCTCCTGGTTCTCCAATGGAATCAATGGCAAAAGTCTCATCGTGTACGCAATGTCGTGTTCATAATTTATATCTGTGTGCTGTTGTGTAATAATCTTTGTTTTCTCAAAGGGAAGTCACTGCAATGGAGGAAGTTTGAAAGACTTGCTGTGGGAGTGGTAGACTGTGGCACTCCTTACCCTTCTTACCTACTCAGCAAGCCCTTCCATTGTACAGTGTCATTCATTAGAGGAGTGGAGGCTGTTACATAAACAGGAAATGCACAGAGATGGCTTGTCTTTCCATTAATGCAGAGAAAAGGGCATCTTCATATGGCAACAGGCCCTTTTCACAAATCACCTGTTCACTACGCGCATAACACTCCCAACTTCGTCTATCTCTATTTGGTGATTTGTGTTTGGCTACATTCATACAGTATGTATACTGAACAAAAATATAAATGCAACATGCAATTTCAACGATTTTACTGAGTTACAGATCATATAAGGAAATCAATCAATTTAAAGAGATTCATTAGGCCCAAATCTATGGATTTCACAAGACTGGGCAGGGGTACAGCCATTGGTGGGCCTGGGAGGGCATAGGCCCACTCATTGGGGAGCCAGGCCCAGCCAATCAGATTGAGTATTTCCCAACAAAAGGGCTTTATTACAGTCAGAAATACCACTCAGTTTCATCAGCTGTCCGGGTGGCTGGTCTCAGACGATGCTGCAGGTGAAGAAGCCAGATGTGGAGGTCCTGGGCTGGTGAGGTTACACGTGGTCTGCGTTTGTGAGGCCGGTTTGCGTACTGCCAAATTCTCTAAAACGACGTTGAAGGCGGCTTATGGTAGAGACATTAACATCTCTGGCAACAGCTCTGGTGGACATTTCTGCAGTCAGCATGCCAATTGCACGCTCCTTCAAAAATAAAGGGCCACATTTTATTGTCCCCAGCACAAGGTGCACCTGTTTTAATGATCATGCCGTTTAATCAGCTTCTTGATATGCCACACCTGTCAGGTGGATGGATTATTTTAGCAAAGGAGAAATGTTCACTAGCAGGGATGTAAAGAAATGTGTGCACATTTGTGCTTTTTTTGTGCGTATGGGGGAAAAATGGGATCTTTTATTTCAGCTCATGAAACAGAGGACCAACATTTTACATGTTGCGTTTATATTTTTGTTCAGTGTGGATCTGATATGGGAACACTTTTTTTAAATGTACTTTTCAGTGCTTGTATTTTATGTATTTGGAAGAGACACGTGGCTGTTTGCTTGATTTTATTTTCTTGTGTATTTATAAAGGACTGTTTGAACACATTCCTGAGTCTCGCTGCACAGTAAACACAGAACAATTGCCCTTTCAAAGTGCCTCTTTAGTAATGAAGTCCGCTACAAGCTAAGCTTTTTATGTTGTTCAGGTCCTAAATAGAAATAGATTGGACTGATCATCATTATTTCCATGATCATAATCATTGTTTGCCATTAAAAGGGCTTATCATTCTGTGGATTGAATCTCAAATGGTCTTTTAAATGTTACCTCTGGAAGCCAGGTTTGATCAATCATAGCAAGAAACCACTCATGTCAAAACCAAATGTACTGAAATGGTACCATATTGCTGTTTTTCCTTGGTCAGAAGGTTGGCATCATGCAATGTGGCTGTAGTCTGAGCTGAACCTTTCAAGATTAGGGATATTTTCTATTCTGTGTTAGAAATGCAGTTCTGAGAATTACATACAGTAGTGCATTGGCTCAACCCCCAAATGTTGGTTTATTTTAATTTTCATGTTGGGTATTTTCACTTTATATTGGTCTTCATTCAAACCTCTGCACCTCCCATACTCAAGACTGCAGTAGTTTAGTTTCAGTAATTTATTTTAACCACACAGTGAAGTGAGTCGGCCTCCTTTTCCTGAGCTTACTGGAATCCCTCGAAATAAGCCGTAACGGCCCAAATATTAGCCTTGTTTGAGCACGGTAGTAGGCCTATGCACTGGAATCATGCACAATGATCAAGAGTGTTAGTGGAAATTGTATAACGATCTTCTATGTTGCAGAGAATAAGCTTTTTAAAAATATTTTTATGCAATCCCTTTAAGCAGTGGATTCTGTCTGTGACAGTGAGACCAGTACTAATGGTTGACCAGATGAGCTGTTTGTTCTCTGGCATGTTTTAGCCAGTTACTGTGCTCTCCCTCTTCCCAGCATCTTGGCTCAGTGTTTTCTGCTCCGAAGACAAGACAGTTCTCCACATATTGCTGTAACCACAAAGCTGCGAGATTTGTTTGTTTTTAAATAGATGCTTATGTTTTATTTTCATTCACCAGTGAAGTATAAAGTTCTATGAGATCTCCAAAGATCAGTCCCTCAAATGTAGGCTAATTCATTCCTTGTTAAAATCCTAAAGATATGCATTGTATGCTTCCACTCGCAAACCTGTATTTCTGAAGTTAGCGGTGTGAAATAATAATAAATTAAAGGACTGCTTATTGGAAGTCCTTTCATTCCAAGCGTCATCTCCAGCCAAAATATCTTTAGCGTCTTTTTCTTTGGATTTCTTCATTTAAGCTTGTAATTTAGCTGTCTTGAGGTTTATTGCCTTATGTTTGGAAAGTATCTGTGGGTGCCTCAGCATTTTTATGAAGGGTAGCGATATGATCATTTCTTCTCCAAATGTACTGTATCTGTGGAGGCTGACGTGTTTGATGGAAGGGGATATTTTAGTCTAAACTGGGACTACCAGGTAAACGGTGGTAGAGAGAAGTTGGCACAGTACATGACCATTTGTTTTAATTTAAATTGTCACTCTCTTAATTTGAGCCTTTTCTGTGTGTGTGTTTTATAGAATTACACCTATGTTTTTGCTAAATATCACAGCTATTGTTTATTTAAATGTAAACAAATATGCAACACTAACACATTTAGGTCAATTAAATTCAAGCTTTTTTACAACTATTGGACAGCTGAAGGTTAATTCATTTGATGTTAGTTTATGGCATATTGTTGGTTCATATTTCTGAAAAGTGAATTCAAGACTTGTCTTATATGATTCTGTACAAATCAAATGTTATTTGTCACATGCACCGAATACAACAGGTGTAGACCTTACTGTGAAATTCTTACTTACAAGACCTTAACCAACAATGCAGTTCAAGAAATGGAGTTAAGAAAATGTTTAATAAATAAACTAAAGTTAAAAAAAAGAAAAGTAACACAAGAATATACCGGGATTTCTTAGAAGCGTCCGGATTAGTGTCCCGCTCCTTGGAAGCGGCAGCTCTAGCCTTTTTAGCTCGGTGTGGATGTTGCCAGTAATCCAAATGCAGAACATGCAATTTCTGTACTGACTTTTATTCAATTTGTATTAATCTTATGCTTAAATGCTTGTCATTCAGTTGATGGAATTCATTGCATTAAAAAGCACTCACCAGGTTATTTAACCCCTCCTCTTCAATAATACTGCTCTTATACATTGTTAAATGTTTAGCAGGACTGATATTCTATTTAAGAAATAGATGGGTTGGTTGATAATTCAAGATAATCAAATGTTTCCAATATTCTAATTAACTAATATTGTTCACAGATTGTCTGAAGTACCTTTTTTAGCTTCTGATAAAATATCCACAGAATGCAGGTCTTGCCTTGTTTAGACACATTGCATTACAGCCCTGGAGATATAAGGAAAAATACTTGAAGAAAAAACCTTGCTTAATTATCTAGCTTGTCTAACTTGACCGTAAGATCATTTCAACAATGTACATTGTAAGTATTATTATGTATGCCACATTAAGTGATTTTATATATTTCAATGGAGATTGGGTAATTAAAATCTTATCCAGGTATGTTCATCATGTAACATTGTTGCTGCTTTTTTGCACACAACAAAACAAGGGGGGAACCTGGGATGATATGACTAGAGTGCCATCTACAGTAAAATTTATATTTTAGATTTGGGGGAAAAAACACCATGCAAATGTTAAAATGATTGTGGTTATGCTGCTACAGTATGTAACACTGGAGCTCAAATAAAATGCAAGTGGTCAATGCTGTGTTTATTGGATAAACCTATTATTTTTGTTGACAATGATGTAAAGGAGTATCACTGAGGGCTCAATCTAAAGTAGACTGATCAGTCTACCTTAAACTTTGTTGCATTAGAACCAATAGAGGGCACTATAGTTGAAAGTTAATCTCATGGATAGCCTCCTTAATCCAGCCTGCACCCATGAGGGCACTGCTAGAGTTGTTGGCCTATATCCAAGATAGACCAGAGCTTGTCCTTTCCAAATTGAGTACCACTGTATGAGTCCTAATATCTTTATAAATCCTAGCGGTAAAACCCGGTAATGGTTACAATCCTTCTTTCACCATTCATTTTTCTGTTTGGGATTTTACTACTACTTCATATAAATCAAATGTTATTTGTCACATGCGCTGAATACAGCAGGTGTAGACCTTACTGTGAAATGCTTACTTACAAGCCCTTAACCAACAATGCAGATTTGGTTAATAACAAATAATTAAAGAGCAGCAGTAAATAACAATAGCAGGGCATACCGGTACAGAGTCAATGTGCGGGTGCACCGGTATTGAGGTAATATGTACATGTAGGTAGAGTTATTAAAGTGACTATGCATAGATAATAACAGAGAGTAGCAGCAGTGTTAAAGGGGGGGGAATGAGAATAGTCTGGGTAGCCATTTGATTAGCTGTTCAGGAGTCTTATGGCTTGGGGGTAAAAACTGTTGAGAAGCCTTTTTGTCCCAGACTTGGCACTCCGGTACCGTTTGCCATGTGGTATTAGAGAGAACTGTCTATGGCTGGGGTCTTTGACAATTTTTAGGGCCTTCCTCTGACACCGCCTGGTGTAGAGGTCCTGGAAGGCAGGCAGCTTAGCCCCAGTGAAGTACTGGGCCTTACGCACTACCCTCTGTAGTGCCTTGCGGTCGGAGGCCGAGCAGTTGCCGTAGCAGGCAGTAATGCAACCAGTCAGGATGCTCTCGATTTTGCAGCTGTAGAACCTTTTGGGGATCTCAGGACCCATGCCAAATCGTTTTAATTTCCTGAGGGGGAATAGGCTTTGTCGTGCCCTCTTCACGACTGTCTTGGTGTGTTTGGACCATTCTAGTTTGTTGTTGATGTGAACACCAAGGAACTTGAAGCTCTCAACCTGCTCCACTACAGCCCCGTCGATGAGAATGGGGGCGTGCTCGGTCCTCCTTTTCCTGTAGTCCACAATAATCTCCTTAGTCTTGGTTACGTTGAGGGATAGGTTGTTATTCTGGCACCACCCGGTCAGGTCTCTGACTTCCTCCCTATAGGCTGTCTCGTCATTGTCGGGTGGTGCCAGAATAACAATCTATCCCTCAACGTAACCAAGACTAAGGAGATGATTGTGGACTACAGGAAAAGGAGGACCGAGCACGCCACCATTCTCATCGACGGGGCTGTAGTGGAGCACCACTGTATGAGTCCTTTTCCTGAAGACTGTTCCAAGTCGGGAGAAGAACCAAACGTGCTTGCCTGTGTCTTCTCAGGAGTCCAGCAGAAACTGCAGGATGGTCATTGACTGTACTGACATTGAAGTTGCTACTCCAAGTCCGATGGATCTGCAGAATCAAACCTACTCTGTGTACCATTCAATGCACTCCTTCAAGCTACTCCTGGGAGTTGCACCTAATGCGATGATAACATACTGCAGTGATCTGGATCTGTGTCGGACAAAGCCATTGTCCAGAAGTCAGGGTTTGAGAAGATCTTCACACCTGGATACATGATTTTGGCAGACAAAGGTTTTGATCCAGAGCTTGATGGCTGCAGGAGTTACTGTGAACTTTTCTCCATTCCTGAACCACGGAAGGTTCACAGAGTGCGATACATCTCACAAAAGACATGGCGAAAAACAGGATCCATGTTGAGAGGATGTTGACTAGCATTGTTAAATACCCACCACTGAGTGCATCCCTCAGACCATCTGATGCATGGACATCCTGTGGCAGTGTGAGCAGAGCACAAGTGTCCAGTTGTGGAGACTGCAGCACATCGAGCCTGTGGACGAACAGGTCAGTAGCTCATCAAATATGATACAATATTGTGTAAAACATTGAATTTGGCCTACCAGACGAGCTAAATAACGTCTATGCTCGTTTCGAGGCAAGTAACACTGAAACATGCATGAGAGCATCAGCTGTTCCGGATGACTGTGTGATCATGCTATCCGCAGCCGATGTAAGACCTTCAAACAGGTCAACATTCACAAGACCAGACCGATTACCATGACGTGTACTGCGAGCATGCGCTGACCAACTGGCAAGTGTCTTCACTGATATTTTCAACCTCTCCCTATCCGAGTCTGTAATACCAACATGTTTTAAGCAGACCACCATAGTCCCTGTGCCCAAGAACACTAAGGTAACCTGACTACATTATTCTTATTTTTCTTCACATATCTTTTTAAAATATTTTTCTAAACTCAACTTCAAAACACTCTCCTGCAACCCGCCTCACCCAATATGGTGTGGATCTGTTTTTTTTCCTAAAGTGTTTTTATTTACCTCGAATCCGGAATCCCCCAACAGAAGCTAGCCAGCTCACTAGCTACTAGCTAGTAGTCAGCTAACCACTGCTAGCGGTCATCAGCTAACCTTTGGCTCGGAAAGCTCTCGCCAGTTTGTACAACGCGACTCAAACCAGAGCATACCGGACCTATTTTCTGACCATATCCCTGGATTCCTACCGCAAGCTCTGGACATTTTCACCTGGATCATCGCAGCTAGCTAGCTGCTATCCGAGTGACTACTGGCTAACGTCGGTCCCGGAGCAAGCACCAATTAGCCTGGAGCTAGCCCATGATTGGCCCTTTCTCCCGGCTGGCTAAAGAGGCCCATCAGCCACTCCTGGGCTACAATACCTGGACCCCTTCTACTGCCGGTATGGGGCCGTATGGAACCCCGCCGATCCTTCACAACTGGACTACAATGTAATCTGCTCGAGGGGGTACTCAACTGGCCTCTACATCGCCACGTCCCCTGAATGCCCATCTGCTAGCCGTGCCCCGCTAGCTGCTAGCCGCAGCCCACTAGATGTCTAGAGCATATTGGACTGTTAGCTGTATAGATCCATCGGCCAATTTATTGGGCCACTATACCTTTTTTGCCAATTGGACTTGGATCCCTCTGCTACTCGGAACCCTACTAATCCATCATGACTGGTATATCGACGTCACCGCAAGCAGAGGCTAAAACAGACTTTCCCTCCATCGAGACGTCCCTCTAAGGCCCTTCTGCTAGCTTGCTAGCCCCGGCCTGCTAGCTGTCTGAATCGCCGTGTCTCCAGCCAGCCCAACCACTCACTGGACCCCTATTGATCACCCAGCTACGCATGCCTCTCCCTAACATCAATATGCCTTGTCCATTACTGTCCTGGTTAGTGATTGTCTTATTTCACTGTAGAGCCTCTAGTCCTGCTCAATATGCTTTAACCTACCATTTTAGTTCCACCTCCCACATATGCGGTGACATCACCTGGTTTAAACATCTCTAGAGACAATATCTCTCTCATCATTACTCAATGCCTAGGTTTACCTCCAATGTACTAACATCCTACCATACCTCTGTCTGTACATTATGCCTTGAATCTATTCTATCGGGCCCAGAAACCTGCTCCTTTTACTCTCTGCTCTGAACGCATTAGACGACCAGTCCTGATAGCCTTCAGCCGTACCCTTATCCTATTCCTCCTCTGTTCCTCTGGGGATGTAGAGGTTAATCCAGGCCCTGCAGTGCCTAGCTCCACTCCCACTCCCCAGGTGCTCTCATTTGTTGACTTCTGTAACCGTAAAAGCCTTGGTTTCATGCATGTTAACATTAGAAGCCTCCTCCCTAAGTGTATTTTATTCACTGCTTTAGCACACTCTGACAACCTGGATGTCCTAGCCGTGTCTGAATCCTGGCTTAGGAAGACCACCAAAAACACTGAAATTTCCATCCCTAACTATAACATTTCCCGACAAGATAGAACTGCCAAAGGGGGCGGAGTTGCAATCTACTGCAGAGTTCTGTTTTACTATCCAGGTCTGTACCCAAACAATTCGAGCTTCTACTTCTAAAAATCCACCTTTCCAGAAACAAGTCTCTCACCGTTGCCGCTTGCTATAGACCACCCTCTGCCCCCAGCTGTGCCCTGGACACTATATGTGAATTGATTGCCCCCCATCTATCTTCCGAGCTCGTGCTGCTAGGTGACCTAAACTGTGACATGCTTAACACCCCGGCCATCCTACAATCTAAGCTTGATGCCCTCAATCTCACACAAATGATCAATGAACCCACCAGGTACAACCCCAAATTCATAAAAACGGGCACCCTCATTGATATCATCCTAACCAACTTGCCCTCCAAATACACCTCTGCTGTTTTCAACCAAGATCTCAGCAACCTATTCCCCCTCGGGAGACTGAAAAATTTGGCATGGGTCCTCAGATCCTCAAAAGGTTTTACAGCTGCACCATCAAAAGCATCCTGATGGGTTGCATCACTACCTGGTATGGCAACTACTCGGCCTCCGACTGCAAGGCACTACAGAGAGTTGTGCGTACGGTCCAGTACATCACCGGGGCCAAGCTTCCTGCCATCCAGGACCTCTATACCAGGCGGTGTCTGAGGAATTGTCAAAGACTCCAGCCACCCTAGTCATAGACTGTTTTCTCTGCTACCGCATGGCAGGTGGTACCGGAGTGCCAAGTCTAGATCCAAGAGGCTTCTAAATAGCTTCTACCCACAAGCCTTAAGACTCCTGAACAGCAAATCAAATGGCTACCCAGACTATTTACATTGCCCCCCCACCCCACCCCCCCTACGCTGCTGCTACCCAAACGGCGTTCCTTACAGGTGAAGGGTGGCTATTTGAAGAATCTCAAATATAAAATATAATTTAATTGAACACTTTTTTGGTTACTACATTATTCCATGTGTTATTTCATAGTTTTGATGTCTTCACTGTTATTCTATAGTGTAGAAAATAGTAAAAATAAAGAAACTCTTGAATGGGTAGGTGTTCTAAAACTTTTGACCGGTAGTGTAAATTCCTACTGTGCACATGATAAAATGCTATGTTAATTGTGTTGTACCACTGAATGAAACTGTGAGATGCACTCAGACCAGCCTTTGTGATTGAACTTACATTAATTAACTACAGTACTTTAGTTGGCTGCTTTGAGCAAAACTTGTATGTAATATAACATTCTGGGAGCCTAGTGTGCGTATGAACTATTTGGAATATTTTTGGACCCTTGGCTTCCCTGAAAACGGGTACTGACAGGAGGTGCGACTAGAACGCTGATCCAGTGCCTCCCCCCCCCCCCAAAAAAAAACAAAAAAAAACAAATTGGAATTAAACCGCAATGTAAGACCAAAAACGGATTTGTGCGAGAACTATTTACAAGATATTTAGATGTTCACTGTTGCAGTGCCAATTTTGTGAGCCTGTGGTCCTTGAAAAGCTCCTCTAGTCCAGCAATATGAGTCTGCCCAAGGTCGTCACGCTGGATGGTGATGGAGGGTTTGGTGGTCCACACAACGAAGGATAAAGTGTCCCTTCCAGTGATGTGGAGCTGCCCTTGAACCTGGTGCCAGTAAGGAGGATCTTCACGGAGGCTGTAAGACACCCCCTCTGGATATAGAAATCCTTTGACTTCACTGCCTCTTCAATGGTAAGGTCCCTTGCACCATACGGTCGCTTAACCTCCACCACTGTTGTGGTGCCCACCAGACCATCTGGTGATTCCAGGATACCAGACCATGTGACCCAAAGTCCTGACTCCTGCACATCCATCCCTGTAGCCATTTTGAATGCCTTGATGTTCTCCTCTTTATCTGTGCTTCACTTTACAGACAACACCCCATCCAATGACACCTTGAAATGTATTTGTTGTAATAAATGTGCCAAATAAATAGTTTTCTTTTATTGATGACATTACAGCTGTAGAATATTTCATAAACTGTAATTTTCACATGAGGACAAGTGCAGTTTTTCCATAAACTTTTTTTGTTAACTTGGGATTTTATCACTTGACATATCAATCATATAGTGGGAAGGATCCTATAAATCAAAACGGAATGCATGTAGCACTCTGAATAAATAAATACTTTGCCTTTTTGAAGATTTGTCTCTGGTCACAAAACTACAATACAGGCTAGATGTCTAAACAAAAGTCCATTCTGAATGTCAATAGATTGTTTTATTCATTCTCAATGACAACATTCTAGAATTACCGCTCATCGAGTTACCGCTAATCAAAGTCTGGTATCAGGGGTAATCTGGTTAATAATTATGTCATTGAATAAGTGGTTCTTTGTATAGAAAACATTGTATTGCTAAGATGCTCAAACTTAATAGCTATGCTCACCGACACCGGATAAGTTGCGTCATGCTGGCCCTGACCAAACCGGTAAGTTGCCTCTAACCATAGTGGTCTTCTTCCCTTTTAATGTTGTTTTCCTCATCCTTGAAAAATGCCATAAGGGAGGAAATGGACACCAAGTTCACATACTGTACAAACAATTATCTAGGCTAAGTAAAGCAAAAAATGTTTTTGATCTACTACTCTGTTACCTAGCTAATGTGTTGTCTGTGGCCTAGCTTGGACAGAGGAAAGGGGATGGAAATGAATGGATTGGGCACAGGTCTCTGGGCACGCTGGTTAACGTAGCTGACAGCTTTAAGTGCAGAAATTTCCTGCAGGAATTTGTAGTCTTGCTGTGGTATTCTCTGTTGCTAATTAGCATTTCGAATTTGAGAGTAAATTGAGGTGAATATATTGACAAAACTCACCTTGTCTGAGAGAGAATTACATGGCTATCAAAATGTCACACCAGGGTAAGCCTACACAAAACACAGACCTTATGTGAAGTAGATTTAAAATTCCAGATGCAAAAATGAATGGGGGAAAAACGATTGGAACCATTACTGGGTATTATGACGAGTCCACTGTGCCGGTCTATGGGAGCAAATTAATTATAGTGGGCAGAGCTAGTGAGATCCTATTGGCGCATTCTAGCATTTATTTGCATATTTCCATTAGAGAACGCCTTTGCAATAGCTCAATTCGCCCTTGCACTCCTAAACAACGCAATTTTTAAAAACTTTGGCAAAGGGTAAAGTCTACAAAACGCAATCCATTCTTTGTTACATATTCTAGTTTGGGAAACAGAAAACTGTATGGAGATCAAATGTTTCATCGATGAGAAAATGAGCAGGAAGTCGGACAAAATCCACCTCGCTCCATCTTCTCCCACTTGCCTGCCACAGGGCTTCCTCTCATCACCATATTTGTTAGTAAGTGGAAATGCCAACTGGATGCTTCACATTTTATACATCCGGTGAAAAATCTGTCTCATCTATGCCTATATGCATTCAGTATTTTCTGAAATAATTTTGAAATAACTTAATTTAGTCTCTTAGCTAATCACCTATGCTTTGACCGTTTTAGAGCTGTAATAACTGAAAAACATTTGAAATAACTTTTTCCTTAGTATTGTATCTACAATGCTATGAATGTATTCACCAATCACATACATAATATGAGTTATACATGTCCCAAGACACGTACACTCCTAGAGGGCCTGCTGTCCCCTTTGTGTTTTGTTTTTCCTTGCTGGCTGTTTATCTGTATGAATGGCCCATGTCGCTGTCCTTGTCATTCTGCTCTGCTCTCTAATCACTTTATCTGCAGTAAACCGTCCCACCACTTTGTGTCTCTGTCTTTGAGATAAGGTCGTTGGAAATTTCAACAGACTGGATCCATACACACACTCACATTCTCTTAACCATGCTGCTAAAACACACACACACTGCTCACACACACTTTGCTCAAGACAGTACGTACGTACAATCAATGACAACCATCTGACGAGTCGGATGCAAGGTATATCTGCAGATGGGAGAAGAAAGGAGCTGTGCTGGTACCATGTTACATCAGGGATCCAGTTTCACCGCTGTCCTGGGAAGTTTATGAATCTTCCCTTGTGCAACGATCTGGGCTGATTTTAAACCACCTTATCAGCTCCAGCAAATTTGTTAGCCAGTCACGGCATATTGGAGCACTGACAATGACTGTCTTTGTGGTGAAGTTCGGTTTTCCCCTGTCTTTAAAGGAAGAAATCTGTTAGTTTTCCAAAGTATGTGTGGGTACCATGAAGAGCTGTATGATGGCTTCTTGACCACTCTGTGTGGGCCAATCAGATTCATGAGGAGATGGGACAGACAAGCACAGGACCAAACAGAGGCAACATGCAGGTATTTAAAAAAAAATCATAAAATAAACTTGAGAAATATTGATTTAATTCTGTTCAGACATTATGGGCACATTTCCATGAAACCTTGCTTCACTTTAGTCATTACAGATATACCACTGTCAAAAAATAACTCATAAGGAATAATATTACATTATTTGGTTATTTATTTTTTTCCTCCGCAATTTCGTGATATCCAGTTTGGTAGTTACAGTCTTGTCCATTTGCTTCAACTCCCGTACGGACTCGTTAGAGGCGAAGGTCGAGAGCCATGCGTCCTCCGAAACACAACCCTGCCAAGCCGCACTGCTTCTTTACACACTGCCCTCTTAACCCGGAAGCCACCCGCACCAATGTGTCGGAGGAACACTACAGCTGCCGACCGAAGTCAGCATGCATGCACCTGCCAGTGTCTGTCCTATATCTAGGAGATATATGAAATATTAGGAAATATGTTTTTTTGGACACATCCTTAACCCTTTATTTTTGTTGGCACAAAACTACCTCCATACTTCCATTTGTTTGTATGGGTTACCTTCAGACGAGTCCCGTGACACTTGTGGCACAACGGAGAACATCGTGTTCTCGAGAGTCCCCTTTTCATAGTGGTCATAATAGTTTGTAATGGGGATTTTTGTATTATGTCACTTAGATTGATGCACAGTTAAGTCAATAGACTTAAATATTTTTAAAGACTCGTAAGAAAACAATGTGGTGTCCCTCTGTTCCCATGCAGTTTCTCTTTCTATAGTATGGCAACTATGGACTCATGGCACTCACTTTTTCTTGCCACTGTAAACATTGCAGTATGTGAACCCTTTGGAAATGCATGGATTTCTGCATAAATTGGTCATAACATTTGATCTGATCTTCATCTAGGTCACAACAATAACCCACAATAATAACACACAAACAATTATACGCTTGTCTTTATTGAACACACCATGTAAACATTCACAGTGCAGGGTGGGAAAAGTACAGTGAGGGAAAAAAGTATTTGATCCCCTGCTGATTTTGTACATTTGCCCACTAACAAAGAAATGATCAGTCTATAATTTTAATGGTAGGTTTATTTGAACAGTGAGAGACAGAATAACAACAACAAAAATCCAGAAAAACGCATGTCAAAAATGTTATAAAATGATTTTCCTTTTAATGAGGGAAATAAGTATTTGACCCCTCTGCAAAACATGACTTAGTACTTGGTGGCAAAACCCTTGTTGGCAATCACAGAGGTCAGACGTTTCTTGTAGTTGGCCACCAGGTTTGCACACATCGCAGGAGGGATTTTGTCCCATTCCTCTTTGCAGATCTTTTCCAAGTCATTAAGGTTTCGAGGCTGACGTTTGGCAACTCGAACCTTCAGCTCCCTCCACAGATTTTCTATGAGATTAAGGTCTGGAGACTGGCTAGGCCACTCCAGGACCTTAATGTGCTTCTTCTTGAGCCACTCCTTTGTTGCCTTGGCCGTGTGTTTTGGGTCACTGTCATGCTGGAATACCCATCCACGACCCATTTTCAATGCCCTGGCTGAGGGAAGGAGGATCTCACCCAAGATTTGACGGTACATGGCCCCGTCCATCGTCCCTTTGATGCAGTGAAGTTGTCCTGTCCCCTTAGCAGAAAAACACCCCCAAAGCATAATGTTTCCACCTCCATGTTTGACGGTGGGGATGGTGTTCTTGGGGTCATAGGCAGCATTCCTCCTCCTCCAAACACGGCGAGTTCAGTTGATGTCAAAGAGCTCAATTTTGGTCTCATCTGACCACAACACTTTCACCCAGTTGTCCTCTGAGTCATTCAGATGTTCATTGGCAAACTTCAGACGGGCATGTATATGTGCTTTCTTGAGCAGGGGGACCTTGCGGGCGCTGCAGGATTTCAGTCCTTCACGGCGTGATGTGTTGCCAATTGTTTTCTTGGTGACTATGGTCCCAGCTGCCTTGAGATCATTGACAAGATCCTCCCATGTAGTTCTGGGCTGATTCCTCACCGTTCTCATGATCATTGCATCTCCACGGGGTGAGATCTTGCATGGAGCCCCAGGCCGAGGGATATTGACAGTTCTTTTGTGTTTCTTCCATTTGCGAATAATCGCACCAAATGTTGTCACCTTCTCACCAAGCTGCTTGGCGATGGTCTTGTAGCCCATTCCAGCCTTGTGTAGGTCTACAATCTTGTCCCTGACATCCTTGGAGAGCTCTTTGGTCTTGGCCATGGTGGAGAGTTTGGAATCTGATTGATTGATTGCTTCTGTGGACAGTTGTCTTTTTTACAGGTAACAAGCTGCGGTTAGGAGCACTCCCTTTAAGAGTGCTCCCAAAAATCCAGAAATCTTTCTGATTGAGAGGGGGTCAAATACTTATTTCCCTCATTAAAATGCAAATCAGTTTATAACATTTTTGACATGCGTTTTTCTGGATATTTTTGTTGTTATTCTGATTCTCACTGTTCAAATAAACCTACCATTACAATTATAGACTGATCATTTCTTTGTCAGTGGGCAAACGTACAAAATCAGCAGGGGATCAAATACTTTTTTCCCCCACTGTATGTGAACCCTTGGATTTAATAACTGGTTGACCCATCTTTTGCAGCAATAACCTCAACCAAACGTTTTCTGTAGTTGCGGATCAGACCTGCACAATGGTCAGAAGGAATTTTGGACCATTCCTTTTACATAACTGTTTCAGTTCAGCAATATTCTTGGGATGTCTGGTGTGAACTGCTCTCTTGAGGTCATGCCAGAGCATCTCAATCGGGTTGAGGTCAGGACTATGACTGGGCCACTCCAGAAGGCATATTTTCTTCTGTTGAAGCCATTCTGCTGTTGGTTTACTTCTGTGTTTTGAGTCGTTGTCCTGTTGCATCACCCAACTTCTGTTGAGCTTCAATTGGTGGACAGAGCCTAACATTCTCCTGCAAAATGTCTTGATAAACTTGGGAATTCATTTTTCTGTCGTTGATAGCAAGCTGTCCAGGCCCTGAGGCAGCAAAGCAGCCCCAAACCATGATGCTCCCCCACCATACTTTACAGTTGGGATGAGGTTTTGATGTTGGTGTGCTGTGCCATTTTTTTTCTCCACACATAGTGTTGTGTGTTCCTTCCAAACAACTGAACTGTAGTTTCATCTGTTCACAGAATATTTTTCCAGTAGCGCTGTAGAACATCTAGGTGCACTTCTGCAAACTTCAGACTTGCAGCAATGTTTTTTTTGGACAGCAGTGGCTTCTTCCGTAGTGTCCTCCCATGAACACCATTCTTGTTTATTTTTTTATGTATCGTAGACTCGTCAACAGAGATGTTAGCATGTTCCAGAGATTGCTGTAAGTCTTTAGCTGACACTCTTGGATTCTTCTTAACCTCATTGAGCATTCTGCGCTGTGCTCTTGCAATCATCTTTGCAGGACGCCCACTCCTAGGGAGAGTAGCAACAGTGCTGAACTTTCTCCATTTATAGACAATTTGTCTTACATTGGACTGATGAACATCAAGGCTTTTAGAGATATTTTTGTAACCCTTTCCAGCTTTATGCAAGTCAACAATTCTTAATCTTAGGTCTTCTGAGATCTCTTTTGTTCAAGGCATGGTTCACATAAGGCAATGCTTTTTGTGAATAGCAAACTCACATTTTGTGAGTGTTTTTTATAGGACAAGGCAGCTCTAACCAACATCTCCAATCTCATCTCATTGATTGGATTCCAGGTTAGCTGACTCCTGACTCCAATTAGCTTTTAGAGAAGTAATTCGCCTAGGGGTTCACATATACTTTTTCCAACCTACACCGTGAATGTTGAAATTATGTATTCAATATAGACAAGAAAAATACAATCATTTGTGTGTTATTAGTTTAAGCACACTATGTTTGTCTGTTGTTGTGACTTAGATGAAGATCAGATCAAATTTGATGACCAATTTATGCAGATATCCAGGTAATTCCAAAGGGTTCACATACTTTTTCTTACTTTTCTTTTCTTGGCTCCACGAGTGTGTTAATATGTTACAGTGGGGGCTTATGAGCCTCTCTGTGTGGGAAGGTGCATTGGGACCTTCCAACCCCTCATCTTTGACTTTGGGAAAGCCAGTTTGTCCAGGTGGCAGAGACACTCCCTCTGTCTGAGCCTAAAGAAAGATGTGAAGGAAGAGACAGACACGGAGGATGATGTTTTACTCTACTGCATTTGTAAATCAATGTACCGTGTCCCTCTCAGCTCTTGGAAGTGCAGGCGTCACAAGGGCAAGTGGGGTAATAATAGTTCTAACCTTCAGCTATGCCTGTCACCAAGCTCCTTTATCTTGATGGACATGTTCTTTTACACCATGTTGCCAGAGACACACTGAGAGATACTGATCTCCTCTCTTCACATCTAATTGCTCCAAGGGCCTTGTTCACAAAATATAGCTTGCTAGAGATGAAGGGAGACCACTTCTGTTATTTGAGCACTTGAATGGGGATTTAGTCATCTTTTTTAAAGTTATTCTTTCATTCAGACATCTGTTTAAATTAACCTGTCCAGTGTTTCCAGATTTCTATGAAATTGTACCTATAATTAATTACAATATGAGTGAAAAATGTTCCTTCCAATTAAAAAATAAAAAAATAAAGTATGTTAAAAGCAGCTTTTAAGTGTTTGGAATGGTGTGGGTGTACCCCAACAACAGAATGGTGTGGGAGTATACCGGTCATGAACAATATTCATACAAATAGACCACTGATTGGCTAGCTGACATCATTCTCTGTGAAGAAATAGCAAGCATTTTTGAAACGGTCGGTATGATGTGATTTTTTTTCAATTTATGCCTTTGTCACAAATACGAGTATTGGATGAGTCAACAACATTTATTTGGGTATGAGTAAACAGAATATGAACTTTTTAAAAGTTATATTTTCACTAGACAGTTACTTTAAGTTTCACTTCACATTGGCATAATAATGAGAAGCCATAAGCATCATTCCACCTTAGTTTCTTTGACTCCGTATACCATAGTATCCTTTAGAGTGGAGAATCTTGCATCAGTCCCCTGCTGCGAGTGTCTCCACAACATAAGTCATGCTCTTTATGACAATCTCCAGCAAGTAATGCTTGGTTGAATCAACTCTTTTGAGTGCATCCAAGCAGTGCAGAGCAAGTTAACTTCACAAAGATGCAGATCCCAGACCTGCCCGTACGTGTGCAATGTTGACAGACAGATGAGCACTGCAAGAAGGAAACATGAACAAAAACCTCACTTGAATGAATAGCAACCAACTCTAGGGTGAGAAAAGGGATGAAAAACGAGCAGCACCTGTACAGTGAAGCTTTTGACATTTTATTGTTAGACTATGAACATATGTATAGTGAAATGTAATCCTGACCATGTAAGTACTACACTTTTTATAACCCTACATTTACACAGTATCTGTAAACAGGTTACAGTTTATGTTATTTATTTTAATAGCAGTACATACATTGAAAATATAATCCATTGGTTGAATGATTCCTATATGATCCCTATAGTTGATATGGGAGTTACCAGTTGAATACCACTGTATGTAACATGTTAGTTGGGTTTCCTGAGGAGGATCCACAAGGTCAGTGAGTTATCAGTCTCAGACAGGTTATTGGCGTGGGCGCTTCAAACTTACAGATAAAGGCTATGGTTATCTGAACTGGATCAGATTTCTGTTCACACTGGAGTTGTGCTACTGTAAACATGCCCTCCCTCATAGCACAGCCCCAGACCCTGTCATCTTATCAGCACTGTTCTGAGGATTTTGTCCTGTTTGTCTGGCTACTGTTATAGTTGAAACTTCACTTTGTTGCAATATTCGATTTTGGTCCTTACTCATTCTTTGGTGGGCGATTATTTTTCTGACACAGTAAAGAATTATTGCTTAAATCTACAGTAAAAAAAATATTTAAAATCTATTTGATAAATGACGTAGATGTCCATTTTCTTTGTGTAATCTACTATCTCCAAATGGAAACGGCTTACTTCCCTCTTCATAAAGAGGAGGGGTGCTTCCTCAAATATGTTGATAGTCATTGTCGATAGCTCTATCAAAAACCTAATGAAAGTCGAGTTTGTAGACTCATTCTTAAACACTCCCTGACCTGTAGAAACAATGTGAAAAAAGTAAAACCCTTCATTAGGATTTAAGTTAATCCTGTTCATCCATAAACTATTTCACTTCAGCCTGGTTGAGTGTCTTACAGTTTCAATAGTTATAACTATTGTGAACAACAACTACCTGGTATTGTTCTTGAAAATGCTCTCTGATTCTAATGTTGAATTTAATTATATTTTTTTACATAAAATTGATAGCACCCTCTTGTATCTGAGATGTCAAATCAAAACATGCTCTGCTAGAGCGAGGGGAATGTGATTATCAGTGGATGGATCATCAGCGTGGGTCTCTGCAGCAGGGGAACGCTGCTTGGTCTGACTCAGCTTCATGACCCATTGTTCCTGCCCTCATTTTGAGTGCCATGGATGAGAACTCATCTGTCTAGGAGAGCACCAGGAGAGGGGCTTCTGGAGGAGAAAACCACCAACTCAAAACACATCTGACTCATTTACAATGAATCACAAAAACAGTCCAATGACAATCAAGGTACATTGAGCTAAATTGAGGTGAAGTAGTAGACAACTCTTCCAGACACTGAGGCCTCAGGCTTTGGAAAGCAGTGCCTCCTCAGCTGATAAGAGCGAGGCCCTTGCACTTCGACTATGTGATTGAGTGGGGATAGGAGGCACTAAATACAAGCCATGGATAATATCAAAATGCTTCCAGAGTTTCCTGGAAACAGACAACTGGACCGAGTGCATTCCATGGCTGCCAAAGAGGTCAGCCGGGTTGCATTCCATTTTTCTCATTCATGGTACCATCATATCTTACTCTTGCCTACCCTTATGCTACCTTGCCCATCTCAATGAAAACAATGTCAACAAAGAGATTGCTATTATTAGGTGGCATAACATCACTGAGAAAATATGGGCCACAATGCAGCTTCCCTGACTGCCATGCAAGTGTCACCAGTGGCGGTTCTAGACCATTTCAACTGGGGGGGCCAAGCTGGGGCCAGTTACATTAGACGTTATTGTTGTCATGTCGTTTTCTTCACTGCATTGCAGGCATTAGCAGGCAAAAGACCATGTTCATAATCATTAGTGTTCCGCGTTGCCACTGTCTAATAACGGATGTAAAAAAAGAATGATAGCAACAATTTGTTATGTAAAAATTATTTCATACTCCACATTTAGGGGGGCCACAAGGTGGTCCAAAATTGAAATTGTTGTCACAGGGGCACTGCCCCCCCCCCCCCCCCCCCCCCCCCCAGAACCGCCCCTGAGTGTCACATGCTCAACTCAACGACCCTTTAATTGTGGGCATTCTACCAACAGTTATACCCCTCATTTGATCCTGAAGGCTATACACTAACTTTGGTTTCCCCCATAGCTCCATATAATAATAAGAATTTTAGGTGGGTGCTTATATTTGTCCTAATTCACACAAGTACAAGTGTGTATTATATGCATGTGTGAATTGGAAATGTTTTTGTGCATATCCCAGGCCCCCCTGAGACACCCTCAGAGAGTAGGATCATGGCTAGGGTCTGCCATTATCAAAGGTGACCCTGGAGCAATTAGGGTTAAGTGCCTTGCTCAAGGGAACATCAGCAGATTGTTCACATCGTCGGCATGGGGATTCAAACTAGCAATTTTTCTGTTAGTGGCCCAGCGCTCTAACCACTAACCGATGGCTATCTGCTGCCTCAATGTGTCTATCACTTGCCTGTCTCACAGTTCTCACAAGCGTGCATCTGCTGATGTTCCCTTGAGCAAGGCACTTAACCCTAATTGTAGTCACCACAATGAGGAACTGCCTTCAGTAGGGTCAGTTAAAAACACCTTGATGTTGAATCAAGCCTCAGTTTAAATGGATGGATAGGGGCTCTTTATCTGTTAAAGAAGCCAAGCATCGTTTTTTAGAGAGGGCCCTTATGTTTTCTGAAGACCAGGCAAACCCTTATCTGCTCATGCAATTTTCTAGTATTATCAAAGTTTAACTACAGGTACAACCATTGTTTGCCTCTGGCAACAGTTACTGTAGACCATATTTCAAGCATTCATTCCTGAATGTAAGAATATACATTTCAGTTTAAAGAAACATTCATGGCTGCTCCAGGGAGAGGAGTTTGTCAAGATATTGCCAAGTAAAATTTGTCACATCTTATGTCTCCAACCAGCCATGGCCCTTTGCATACATAGTGTTTTAGTGTTTCACTGTTTATCTTCAGCATCTCAGAGCTCAGAATTATGACATTTATGCTTCCACAGAGAGATAAAGTGTTAGCTGGAACTCTGTAAAATGGAAAGAGTAAACTGTCATTTTCAATAACCATCACTACTCTCAATAGTATTTGTATTACTACAGCTGGAAAAACTTTCCATAGACCTTGACACTACAATATCCTTTGAATTACTTAGTCTCAATTTCAAATCAGTTACCCTTTATTTTCTTGCAACTTCGGAAAAAATATACATAAAAAAAGAAAATACAAGTAATAAAGTGATTAGGTCATTTTTTCTGTGATAACATACTCAGACATATAGGCTATGAATGAAAAATGACAGCTGACAGTTTGACATAGGTAGGCTACATTTTAGCCATATAAAAGTAGATTGTGAAAAAATATGACAAGTTACTGTGCTGAATAGATCAAATACCTAGGTAACATAATTCGTTGTTTAACATGCTCTCCTCATGAGGCATTGTGTCCATATTGACCTGAATATTGTCCAGTATTATGTAATGTTCACCACAGTATTGGTCTCCATGTGCTATTGAAGTCATACACACATGGTTGGTATTTATATGTTTTGTAGAACGTGGAGAGAAGCGACGATCTGACTAAATTGTCCTCTGTACTTAGTTCTTCTGACTTTTGAAAGATGTTCTTACAGTACTCCGTAGCTTGCTGCTTCCGTTTGGTTTTGTATCTTCTGTTCTGAAACCAGATTTTAACTTGGGTCTCGGTCAGTCCCAACGTGTTGGCAAGATTGGCTCTTTCGGGAGCGGACAGGTACTTCTGGTGGTTAAATTTCTTCTCCAGTTCTAACACTTGCAGATGCGTAAAGGCAGCGCGCGAGCGCTTCTGTTTGCCGACTGATGTAAAACGTATCATGGCATCTGGGGTGCTAGAACAAGAGCTGTCAAATAAATCTGTAAAAGAGAGACATGATTAGCCCATTTGTGGTGTGGTGACTTTGCGTCAAAAGCTGGCAACTGACAGGTAAACAGGTTCATATGGAATCGATTTATTCCTGTTGTTATTAGTATGAGTCCAGGGAATCTGGAACATCACCGTCAATCAATACCTTAGCCTAAACTATTTTTAAGTAGCCTACATACAATCCAATGTGCTCACCTTTCCGCGCTTCAAATGCTGTATCCTGTGCGCAAAGTTCCTCTGACTGTGATACATGCTCGCACTGTTGGTTATTCCATTGCGCGCATCCCTCCTTGGACTTGTGTGAGGAAGAGCACCTGAAGTTTAGCCGTGTATTCTCTTTAATGGACAGGATGTCATCGATGAAAAACGAAGTTGGTGGCTTGACTGTCTCCGACATTCTGCAGTTAGGAATCCACCGTATGGGCCAACGAATGTATGCTAGGCTTGACTGAAGCGCACAAGCCAAGTGGGGAATGATGCTCGGGACACAGGGCTAACTCGTAACAAAGCTTATACCTTGTGAAAGACTTACTGGCGCGTCAATTTATACTGGTGCTGTAGTGGTAATGACAGCACAAGCGACTGGCGAGACGCGTCATCTCGTCGACGTCACTGGTGTAGGCTACCTGGATGACACTGATGATAGGAACAGAACTGCTGTGCTCACTTTACATTGATTTATTCTTGATTTTAAGATGTCTTTGTCATGGCACCTCATGTGTGACTTCACGATATAGTCAAATTAATCATTATATCTAAATAATATTGCATGGACAATAAATTAAATGAACATGTTCATTTATCCGTGTCTCCCTGATATTTAAATATATGTATATTTATAAAACATTATGCCTACTGTTCAAAAGTGGAAATACTATTGTGATGTGATTAAATAAGACTTGGAAGATCTGGGGATGTGGCCCTTTGTCTTGTGCTCATTATTAGAGCTGTGAGATGTATTTCTAAATGTGTGCAACAGGATAGCTATATTCATTACAGCCATGCCTGGGTTTCAGCCATGCCTAGGGAGTAAGTGACCCTTGTGTCTGCGCTTGCGGGGGCTGCCAGTGCCAGGGAGGGGTCAGGGTGGGTGGCCAGCCGTCTTGGAGGGGCTAATGTGTTCAGCAGATTAACCAACACATACATTGTTCAATGGCTGTTTGTTTGTTGTGCTCTACCATGCTTCTGCCTGTTTTTTTTTCAGTGGCACAAACCCTTGGAGAATTGAGACTGTTTGTAATAACAAGAATCTAGGGACGACAAATAGATCAGTTTACCCCCACATGCCCCCTGCCCTCGCCTATTACCTCATCTGCTTTCCTTGACATCTCCTTTACTTACCACACCATGAAAGCTAATAATTCTAACTTTAATTTTACATTCCCTTTTCTATTGTTACACTGCATGTTATGGCAAATAACCAGTTTGCTTAAAATATGTAATTTTATTTATTGTATTAATTCCCCAGTTTTCTTTATTCCCATTATTTTATGACTGATTGGATCTCAACAGAGGTCAGGTTGAGTTACCTTTCCAAGTAGATCATGTAGCCTGGTATTTTAAGTAGAAAAACAAGAGCATGGATATTTTAGGGTCCGTCTAAATTTCAAACATTAGCTGTTTTCATGTAAACCTTGTATTAAGATGTTTTGTTTGATAAGGTTCATCTTGAATTCTTTGTCTGCCTCTCTCCCCCGGCTCCCTCTGTGAGTATGTTGTATTGTGGGATATATCTTCTCACAGTGCCTTTATTCCTTATGTATGTCTTTGATGAAGTATTTTTCCGGTTTAATGTTTTCCCCCGATGCCTATCTTAATTGTAAATGCATAAACCTTGTTTATCCTGTATACTGGCTATGTCATCTCCTACCCTGACTGTTAAACAAGCTGTGTAATTAAGATAGCATTACTCATATCATGTGGACACTGGTCTCTGTCTCTTCTGTAGACCACCATTGTGTCCTAAAGCTCATAGGATGGTGCAGATATGTAGCAGAAGCTTTCTCTTGGCTGGCCCAGCATGGCCACACCAAATGTTGGCTTGTTAGAATCTGACCCTATAGCCTAGGAAGGCATTAGTCTTCCACCATACATAATAACATGTTACTGTCTGTTGTTTTGTTTCCACTCAGTCAAGATGTCTTGGTTTGGACTATCAATCTTCTGTTGTTTTTATTCAGTACAATTATTTGTGTCCAATACATGCTAGTTGTAATGAATATAATAATGTGTGATACATTTCATTTATAAATCACTTTTCTCCACGTTCTGCCTCTATACAACACTGTAAAAAAAAGTTGGATATGCAACGCTCGTGGAGATGCCCTCTACTGGTGCAAATGCAGCAGAGCACAGGATCAAATACTCATCTCTCACTTTGCACACTCACTTTACAGGTGATGATCGTGATCCACAAGTTCAATTTACAAAATAATCAAGATTGACATTTACAAACTTTTCAATATAACTTTAATGAAAAGAAAATACGAGCAGCCAAACTGTTATTCCATAAGACCAAGGTTTGGGTAGGCTATACCAGGCTCACATCAGCCTACCCTCACAATTAGGCCTACCAAGACAAATCTCTCAGAAAAGCCCCAAAACAGTCGCTTATATTCACTTAGCCCCTCCTTCCTAGTACATACCCAGCCTGGCCTCAGAGCCCCATGAAATACAGTTGAAGTCGGAAGTTTACATACACTTAGGTTGGAGTCATTAAAACTCATTTTTCAACCACTCCACAAATTTCTTGTTAACAAACTATAGTTTTGGCAAGTCAGTTGCCAAAACTATACTTTGTTCATGACTCAAGTAATTTTTCCAACAATTGTTTACAGACAGATTATTTCACTTATAATTCACTGTATCACAATTCCAGTGGGTGAGAAGTTTACATACACTAAGATGACTGTGCCTTTAAACAGCTTGGGAAATTCCAGAAATGATGTCATGGCTTTAGAAGCTTCTGATAGGCTAATTGACATAATTCGAGTCAATTGGACGTGTACCTGTGGATGTATTTCAAGGCCTACCTTCAAACTCAGTGCCTCTTTGCTTAACATCATGGGAAAATCAAAAGAAATCAGCCAAGACCTCAGAAAAATAATTGTAGTCCTCCACAAGTCTGGTTCATCCTTGGGAGCAATTTCCAACCGCCTGAAGGTACCACGTTCATCTGTACAAACAATAGTACGCAAGTATAAACACCATGGGACCACGCAGCCGTCATACCGCTCAGGAAGGAGACGCGTTCTCTCTCCTAGAGATGAACGTACTTTGGTGTGAAAAGTGCAAATCAATCCCAGGACAACAGCAAAGGACCTTGTGAAGATTCTGGAGGAAACAGGTACAAAGTATCTATATCCACAGTAAACGAGTCCTATACTGACTTAACCTGAAAGGCCGCTCAGCAAGGAAGAAGCCACTGCTCCAAAACCACCATAAAAAAGCCAGACTACGGTTTGCAACTGCACATGGGGACAAAAATCGTACTTTTTGGAGAAATGTCCTCTGGTCTGGTGAAACAAAAATATAACTGTTTGGCCATAATGACCATCGTTATGTTTGGAGGAAAAAGGGGGAGGCTTACAAGCCGAAGAGCACCATCCCAACCGTGAAGCATGGGGGTGGCAGCATCATGTTGTGGGGGTGCTTTGCTGCAGGAGAGACTGGCGCACTTCACAAAATAGATGGCATCGTGAGGAAGGAAAATGACATGGATATATTGAAGCAACATCTCAAGACATCAGTCAGGAAGTTAAAGCTTGGTCGCAAATGGGTCTTCCAAATGGACAATGACCCCAAGCATACTTCCAAAGTTGTGGCAAAATGGCTTAAGGACAACAAAGTCAAGGTATTGGAGTGGCCATCACAAAGCCCTGACCTCAATCCTATACAAAATGTGTGGGTAGAACTGAAAAAGCGTGTGCGAGCAAGGAGGCCTACAAACCTGACTCAGTTACACCAGCTCTGTCAGGAGGAATGGGCCAAAATTCACCCAACTTATTGTGGGAAGCTTGTGGAAGGCTACCCGAAACGTTTGACCCAAGTTAAACAATTTAAAGGCAATGCTACCAAATACTAATTGAGTGTATGTAAACTTCTGACCCACTGGGAATGTGATGAAAGAAATTAAAACTGAAATAAATCATTCTCTCTACTATTTTTCTAACATTTCACAGTTTTAAAATAAAGTGGTGATCCTAACTTACCTAAGACAGGAAATTGTTACTATAATTAAATGTCAGCAATTGTGAAAAACAGAGTTTAACTGTATTTGGCTAATGTGCATGTAAACTTCTGACTTCAACTGTATGTCTCCAGCTTCAGTGATTTTTGCAATTCGTTCCAGTCATTGGCAGCAGAGAACTGGAAGGAAAGGCGGCCAAAGGAGGAGTTGGCTTTGGGGGGTGACCAGTGAAATATACCTGCTGGAGCGCGTGCTACGGGTGGGTGTTGCTATGGTGACCAGTGAGCGTAGATAAGGCAAGGCTTTACCTAGCAAAGACTTTTACCAATCCTGGTCCTGGGACATCAATGGTTACACATTGTAACTCTGCAAAAGACTAACACATGATTTAGCTATTTAAAGGCTGATTTGTAATTCATATATGCAGAACCAGAATAAAGAAATACAGTACACTACACTTCCTATGCATTGTTATCCACGTCGGCACCAACGATGTTAGGATGAAACAGTCAGAGGTCGCCAAGCGCAACATAGCTTTAGCGTGTAAATCAGCTAGAAAGATGTGCCGGCATCGAGTAATTGTCTCTAGCCCCCTCCCAGTTATGGGGAGTGATGAGCTCTACAGCAGTCTCACAACTCAATCGCTGGTTGAAAACTGTTTTCTGCCCCTCCCAAAATATATAATTTGTAGATAATTGGCCCTCTTTCTGGGACTCACCCACAAACAAGACCAAGCTTGGCCTGCTGAGGAGTGACGGACTCCATCCTAGCTGGAGGGGTGCTCTCATCTTATCTATGAACATAGACAGGGCTCTAACTCCTCTAGCTCCACAATGAGATAGGGTGCAGGCCAGGCAGCAGGCTGTTAGCCACCATGCCAGCTTAGTGGAGTCTGCCACTAGCATAGTCAGTGTAGTCAGCTCAGCTATCCCCATTGAAATTGTGTCTGTGCCTCGGTCTAGGTTGGACAAAACTAAACATGGCGGTGTTCGCCTTAGCAATCTCACTGGAATAAACACGTCCTCCATTCCTCCTCCAGTCATTATTGAAAGAGATTGTGATATCTCACATCTCAAAATAGGGCTACTTAATGTTAGATTCCTCACTTCCAAGGCAGTTATAGTCAATGAACTAATCACTGATCATAATCTTGATGTGATTGGCCTGACTGAAACATGGCTTAAGCCTGATGAATTTACTGTGTTAAATGAGACCTCTCCTCCTGGTTACACTTGTGACCATATCCCCCGCGCATCCCGCAAAGGCGGAGGTGTTGCTAACATTTACGATAGCAGATTTCAATTTACAAAAAAAACAGACTGAGTTTTCATCTTTTGAGCTTCTAGTCTTGAAATCTATGCAGCCTACTCAATCACTTTTTATAGCTACTGTTTACAGGCCTCCTGGGCCGTATACAGCATTCCTCACTGAGTTCCCTGAATTCCTATCGGACCTTGTAGTCATGGCAGATAATATTCAACATTTTGGTGAATAATATTCACATGGAAAAGTCCACAGACCCACTCCAAAAGGCTTTTGGAGCCATCATCGACTCAGTGGGTTTTGTCCAACATGTCTCTGGACCTACTCACTGCCACAGTCATACTCTGGACCTAGTTCTGTCCTATGGAATAAATATTATGGATCTTAGTGTTTTTCCTCATAATCCTGGACTATCGGACCACCATTTTATTACATTTGCAATCGCAACAAATAATCTGCTCAGACCCCAACCAAGGATCATCAAAAGCCGTGCTAGAAATTCGGACAACCCAAAGATTCCTAGATGCCCTTCCAGACTCCCCCCACCTACCCAAGGACATCAGACTAAAAAAAAAACCACCTGAGAAACTACACTGCTCAAAAAAATAAAGGGAACACTTAAACAACACAATGTAACTCCAAGTCAATCACACTTCTGTGAAATCAAACTGTCCACTTAGGAAGCAACACTGATTGACAATACATTTCACATGCTGTTGTGGAAATGGAATAGACAACAGGTGGAAATTATAGGCAATTAGCAAGACACCCCCAATAAAGGAGTGGTTCTGCAGGTGGGGACCAGAGACCACTTCTCAGTTCCTATGCTTCCTGGCTGATGTTTTGGTCACTTTTGAATGCTGGCGGTGCTTTCACTCTAGTGGTAGCATGAGACGGAGTCTACGACCCACACAAGTGGCTCAGGTAGTGCAGCTCATCCAGGATGGCACATCAATGAGAGCTGTGGCAAGAAGGTTTGCTGTGTCTGTCAGCGTAGTGTCCAGAGCATGGAGGCGCTACCAGGAGACAGGCCAGTACATCAGGAGACATGGAGGAGGCCGTAGGAGGGCAACAACCCAGCAGCAGGACCGCTACCTCCGCCTTTGAGCAGGAGGAGCACTGCAAGAGCCCTGCAAAATGACCTCCAGCAGGCCACCAATGTGCACGTGTCTGCTCAAACGGTCAGAAACAGACTCCATGAGGGTGGTATGAGGGCCCGACATCCACAGGTGGGGGTTGTGCTTACAGCCCAACACCGTGCAGGACGTTTGCCAGAGAACACCAAGATTGGCAAATTCGCCACTGGCGCCCTGTGCTCTTCACAGATGAAAGCAGGTTCACACTGAGCACATGTGACAGACGTGACAGAGTCTGGAGACGCCGTGGAGAACGTTCTGCTGCCTGCAACATCCTCCAGCATGACCGGTTTGGCGGTGGGTCAGTCATGGTGTGGGGTGGCATTTCTTTGGGGGGCCGCACAGCCCTCCATGTGCTCGCCAGAGGTAGCCTGACTGCCATTAGGTACCGAGATGAGATCCTCAGACTCCTTGTGAGACCATATGCTGGTGCGGTTGGCCCTGGGTTCCTCCTAATGCAAGACAATGCTAGACCTCATGTGGCTGGATTGTGTCAGCAGTTCCTGCAAGAGGAAGGTATTGATGCTATGGACTGGCCCGCCCGTTCCCCAGACCTGAATCCAATTGAGCACATCTGGGACATCATGTCTCGCTCCATCCACCAATGCCACATTGCACTACAGACTGTCCAGGAGTTGGCGGATGCTTTAGTCCAGGTCTGGGAGGAGATCCCTCAGGAGACCATCCGCCACCTCATCAGAAGCATGCCCAGGCGTTGTAGGGAGGTCATACAGGCACGTGGAGGCCACACACACTACTGAGCCTCATTTTGACTTGTTTTAAAGACATTACATCAAAGTTGGATCAGCCTGTAGTGTGGTTTTCCACTTTAATTTTGAGTGTGACTCCAAATCCAGACCTCCATGGGTTGATAAATTGGATTTCCATTGATTATTTTTGTGTGATTTTGTTGTCAGCACATTCAACTTTGTAAAGAAAAAAGTATTTAATAAGATTATTTCTTTCATTCAGATCTAGGATGTGTTGTTTAAGTGTTCCCTTTATTTTTTTGAGCAGTATACATTTAACCTTGCGTAATACCCTAGATGCAGTCGCACCCCTAAAATTTGTCATGAGAAACTAGCTCCCTGGTATACAGAAAATACCAGAGCCCTGAAGCAAGCTTCCAGAAAATCGTAACGGAAATGGCGCTACACCAAACTGGAAGTCTTCCGACTAGCTTGGAGAGACAGTACTGTGCAATATCGGATAGCCCTCACTGCTGCCCGATCATCCTATTTGTCCAACTTAATTGAGGAGAATAAGAACAATCCAACATTTATTTTTGATACTGCCGCAAAGCTAACTAAAAAGCAGCATTCCCCAAGAGAGGATGGCTTTCACTTCAGCAGTGATAAATTCATGATCTTCTTTGATGAAAAGATCATGATTATTAGAAAGCAAATTACAGATTCCTCTTTAAATCTGTGTATTTCTCCAAAGCTCAGTTGTCCTGAGTCTGCACAACACAGGACCTAGGATCAAGGGAGACACTCAAGTTTTTTAATACCATATCTCTTGACACTTTGATGATAATAGTCTTGGTGTCTAAACCTTCAAGCTGCATACTGGACCCTATTCCAACTAAACTACTGAAAGAGCTGCTTCCTGTGCTTGGCCGTCCTATGTTGAATATATTAAACGGCTCCCTTTCCACCGGATGTGTACCGAACTCACTTAAAGTGGCAGTAATAAAGCCTCTCTTGAAAAAGCCAAACCTTGACCCATAAAATATAAAAAACTATCGGCCTATATCGAATCTCCCATTCCTCTCAAAAAAATTAAAAAAGCTGTTGTGCAGCAACTCACTACCTTCTTGAAGACAAACAATATATATGAAACGCTTCAGTCTGGTTTTAGACCCCATCATAGCACTGAGACTGCACTCATGAAGGTGGCAAATGACCTTTTAATGGCGTCAGACCAAGGCTCTGCATCTGTCCTCGTGCCCCTAGACCTTAGTGCTGCTTTTGATACCATCGATCACCACATTCTTTTGGAGAGATTGGAAACCCAAATTGGTCTACACTGACAAGTTCTGGCCTGGTTTAGATCTTATCTGTCGGAAAGATATCAGTTTGTCTCTGTGGATGGTTTGTCTTCTGACAAATCAACTGTACATTTCGGTGTTCCTCAAGGTTTTGTTTTAGAACCACTATTGTTTTCGCTATATATTTTACCTCTTGGGGATGTCATTCGAAAACATAATGTTAACTTTCACTGCTATGCGGACGATACACAGCTGTATATTTTGATGAAACATGGTGAAGCCCCAACATTGCCCTCCCTGGATGCCTGTGTTTCAGACATAAGGTAGTGGATGTCGGCAAATGTTTTACTTTTAAACTCGGACAAAATAGAGATGCTAGTTCTAGGTCCCAAGAAACAAAGATTTTTGGATCTGACGATTAATCTTGATGGTTGTACAGTCATTTCAAATAAAACTGTGAAGGACCTCAGTGTTACTCTGGAACCTGATCTCTCTTTTGAACATATCAAGAATATTTCAAGGACAGCTTTTTTCCATCTTCATAACATTGCAAAAGTCGGAAACTTTATATCCAAAAATGATACAGAAAAATGTATCCATGCTTTTGTCACTTCTAGATTAGACTACTGCAATGCTCTACTTTCCGGCTACCTGGATAAAGCACTAAATAAACTTCAGTTAGTGCTAAACAGGGCTGCTAGAATCTTGACGAACCAAAAAATGTGATCATATTTCTCCAGTGCTAGCCTCTCTACGGGTCATCTGCACTGATCTGAGGACACAGGATAGGTGTAGTATTTCAAAAGATGAGCGACTTAATTTCAACCAGTAGAGAATTTGAACCAATTCCAGTAGAGAATTTAAAAAGCATTATTGAAGGAAGTTAATTATCCAAGTGTTATAAATACATAATACCTGTGTTATAAATATTATAATTGTAATATATTATAAATACAATGTCAATCTGTATTTCAATGCACATCTGGTGTGCATTATAAAACAGAGGAAGAAAGAGGAGGTGGGGAGAGAGGTGTGAGAGTGTAAAAGACAGAAAGGGAAAGAGATAAGAACAGAGGAGCAGGGAAGACAGCATATGATTAATGAATTACAGCACTACTAAACTCCATATTCTCTCAGGTCATCATCATAATAGTGTCTCTAGTGGTGTCTCCTAACCAGCCTTGGACCCCGAGTTGGCCCAAGGGTTATCTTAGAGCGGGTGAGGTGGTGATAACGGGACTGGGGCTGGGCACTCAATTCAAAACCTACCTGCAGACGAGAGACAGATGAAGAGAGAGAGCATGATTAAGCCTTGTGTTTTTGTTTACTCTAACACTGTCAGTCATCAGGAGGTGAAATTCAAAACTGACCTTGATCATTAACTCTGGGACTACTACATCTCTATCTGTATTTCAATGTAAAGCATCTATTTAATAATACTTCCTGTTGACCCGACCAAGTGACCTCTCACCTCTGATCATGCTGTGCCCTCTGTTTAAAAAATATATATATATATTTCTCCTTTATTTAACCAGGTAGGCCAGTTGAGAACAAGTTCTCATTTACAATTGCGACCTGGCCAAGATAAAGCAAAGCAGTGCGACAAAAACAACACAGAGTTACACATAAACAAACGTACAGTCAATAACACAATAGAAAAATCTATGTACAGTGTCTGCAAATGTACCACCTCTGGCCTGCTCGCCTCCCTACCTCTGAGGAAGCACAGTTCCCGCTCAGCCCAGTCAAAACTGTTCGCTGCTTTGGCACCCCAATGGTGGAACAAGCTCCCTCACGACGCCAGGACAGCGGAGTCAATCACCACCTTCCGGAGACACCTGAAACCCCACCTCTTCAAGGAATACCTAGGATAGCATAAAGTAATCCTTCTAACCCCCCCCCCCCCCCTTAAATGATTTAGATGCACTATTGTAAAGTGGTTGTTCCACTGGATATCATAAGGTGAATGTACCAATTTGTAAGTCGCTCTGGATAAGAGCGTCTGCTAAATGACTTAAATGTAAATGTAGAAGAGTAGGGAGGTAAGGCAATAAATAGGCCATGGAGGTGAAATAATTACAATTTAGTGTGATAGATGTGCAGATGATGATGTGCAAGTACAAATACTGGGGTGCAAAAGAGCAAGAGGATAAGTAAAAATATGGGGATGAGGTAGTTGGGTGTGCTATTTACAGATTGGCTGCGAACAGTGTGGCAGACCAGGGGGTTTGGTCAAGACGTTTACACAGATCAGACACGGACAGAGTAGGATTAGCTCGGTTTCAAGGGTGTTTATTTAAATAATAAATCAAAAGAAAAGGATAGGTCTCCCCCATGAGACCCTCTCCGGGATACCGTCTTCTGGGCTCCGGGTCTTGCTGTATCCTGTCGGGCACAAAAACTGAACTCCCTTCTTTTAGCTCCGGCACCGTCTCCAACTATACAGAAGTCACCTTTCTTCCCCTCAGTCCCCCTCCTTGTGAGCTGCCCTTCTGGCAGATTTATGGGACTCGTACAGCTGGTGAGCAATCAGCCCTTGATTACTCACAAACCACAATCAGCCCCAATTAGTCCTGGCCGGAGAGCCCGTCGAGACCTGGCACGTCCAGCAGAGGGAGCCATCGCCTCGTGATGTAGACTCCGTTTGCCACCAGGCCTCGACGAGTCTTCCCCTGGTGGCTGACCTGCTGTACGCTACCACAGGTACAGTGATCGGTAAGCTGCTCTGACAGCTGATGCTTAAAGTTAGAGAGGGAGATATACGACTTCAGCTTCAGTGATTTTTGCAATTCGTTCCAGTCATTGGCATCAGAGAACTGGAAGGAAAGGCGGCCAAAGGAAGTGTTGGCTTTGGGGGTGACCAGTGAAATATACCTGCTGGAGCGCGTGCTACGGGTGGGTGTTGCTATGGTGACCAGTGAGCTGAGATAAGGTGGGGCTTTATCTAGCAAAGACTTATAGATGACCTGGAGCCAGTGGGTTTGGCGACGAATCTGTAGTGAGGGCCAGCCAACAAGAGGATAGAGGTCGCAGTGGTGGGTAGTATATGGGGCTTTGGTGACAAAACGGATGGCACTGTGATAGACTGCGTCCAATTTGCTGAGTAGAGTGTTGGAGGCTATTTTGTAAATGACATTGCCGAAGTCATGGATCGGTAGGATAGTCAGTTTTACGAGGGTATGTTTGGCAGCATGAGTGAAGGAGGCTTTGTTGCGAAATAGGGAGCCGATTCTAGATTACATTTTGGATTGGAGATGCTTAATGTGAGTCTGGAAGGAGAGGTTACAGTCTAACCAGACACCTAGGTATTTGTAGATGTCCACATATTCTAAGTCAGAACCGTCCAGAGTAGTGATGCTAGTGAGGGTGCATGCAGCATGCATGCATGTTTCAGGTAGTTCAGAAGCGGGAGGGCTTCACCGACACAGCGGATATAACCTAGAAGAT
The DNA here is from genome assembly GCF_901001165.1 of Salmo trutta. Lineage (NCBI taxonomy): Eukaryota > Metazoa > Chordata > Actinopteri > Salmoniformes > Salmonidae > Salmo > Salmo trutta. Next base: position 20,109,155 of record NC_042983.1, on the reverse strand, counting down.
TTAGGGAGAAGGGGGGAGAGGGATAAAGTGAAGGACAGAGACTGTTATTGAGAAAATCAGGTAGTTAAAGCGACATGTGTTCCACAGGAATCTGTGTGTGTGTGGCCTAACCAGGTTTCCACAGTAAGTGGCTGCAGAGTACTTTATACTGAAAAACATGCACAGACACACAAGTAGGGCTGTTGCGGTGACCGTATTAGCCCCACACTCGTGGTCACGAGTCATGAAGTCAGGCAAATTCCACGTGCCCGTTTAGTCACAGTAATTACAGTAGGCTTCTCCTAGCTCTGATGCTGCTGATGGTCATTAGTAGCCTACCAAACTTGCTAACTGCCTGGTACTCAGCACTCTATTGTCTCTCTAATGACTCTGACATCAATGCAAATGTAATAGAAAATCTAATCAAACACTTCATGAGAGCCAAAGAGCTCATGTTGCGCAACATTTCTATAGGCTATGCAATTGCATGAGAAAACAGAGTGACGATATCTATTAAAAAGAGGAGGATCAGCTTTCTATAGGCTTGGCCTACTATATTTATTTCTCAACTTTCCAAATATTAAGCACATTGCTTATCTTTACAACAGGAGTATAGCCTACCTGGCTGGCATGAAAATGAACCAAGGGAAAAGCGTCCTCCATTCGCTATTTAAGTGCATAGATGACATGTTTTTTTCCCCGCTGTCCCTGTTTCAATAAAGGTGCATGATCCATTCTAAATCAAAACAAATTTCACATATATATTTTTTTGTATATGTATAGACAAGATTAAATCGAGAATACTCTGATGGGTGACAATATTAGCCTATCACTCGTGAATTATTTATTATCACTTATGAATGATTACCAGCATAAGGCAAGAAACAATGCCCTTTTCGCGACTTTTTCTAATCATAGTCGCACACCTCATGTAGTTTAGCCCATAGGCCTATATGTTTTGATAAGGTTTGTATCACAACTAAAGTGGCCAAATAACTTCTTAAAATTAAGCACATTCATTCGCTTTACAACTGGTATAGAACCTGACTGTCATACATAAGCAGCGTGTTTCAAGTTTGGGGAAGATCATTTTCATCATTAAAAATGCACCTTTATAATAAAAGCATTACACTCATAATCACATTTGCGGCCACTTTTTATAATGGTGTTTTCCCGCTAATGGAACATTAGTGCTTATAGCCTACTGCCATGTGCGCATTGCGGCACTTATACTGTGAAGAAATAGCATAATAGTTTATCAACATTTAAAGATAAACATTCTGAAATGTTGCGTCAGCCACATTGCATAAAAAAAGTTTTTTGATGCTCGTGGTTGTATTCATTTGAGATCTATCGCATTCCACAACTGTCCCACACTATGTTTGGAATATTTATTTCTCTCACAGAATAGAATAGGTCAACTTTTGTACTATGGGGGATAGTAGATTGACATAGGCTAGTGATTTTGCTGTTCGTTAGGCCTGCTCATCTTGTTGGCTGGCGAAAAGTAAATGTGGACAGTTCTTCCAATATCTTCAATATGTACCGCACAATTGGATAAGCAAGCACGCAGTTGAGTCCCCGATGTGTCTTTCTTCACTTGTAGCCTGTGAGAAAGACCCAATCAAATGATGGAGAGTGAGTGAGAGGTGCTTCGGAGCACGCAGCACTCAGGGAGAAGGGCACAACGCAGCACTCAGGGAGAAGGGCACAACGCAGCACTCAGGGAGAAGGGCACAACGCAGCACTCAGGGAGTAGGGCACAACGCAGCACTCAGGGAGAAGGGCACAACGCAGCACTCAGGGAGAAGGGCACAACGCAGCACTCAGGGAGAAGGGCACAATGCAGCACTCAGGGAGAAGGGCACAACGCAGTACTCAGGGAGAAAGGCACAGCGCAGCACTCAGGGAGAAGTGCACAACGCAGTACTCAGGGAGAAGGGCACAACGCAGTACTCAGGGAGAAAGGCACAATGCAGCACTCAGGGAGTAGGGCACAACGCAGCACTCAGGGAGAAAGGCACAACCCAGCACTCAGGGAGAAAGGCACAATGCAGCACTCAGGGAGAAAGGCACAACCCAGCACTCGGGGAGAAAGGCACAATGCAGCACTCAGGGAGAAAGGCACAACCCAGCACTCCGGGCCAAGGGCACAACGGCCAATGGCCGCAAAAGGCATGGATTTTTTTATAGGAATTATGGCCACACAAAGGGGATGCCGATGTGAAATTCTTATCAAATTGTGAATGAGAGACTGTTCAAGTGTGTACAGCGTGCGCAAAAAAACAAAGGGGAGCTTATGCCTTTCAAGCGACTTTTTTCAAATCATCATTAGAGTCGCATCATGCAGCCTTACAATGTATTAAAATCAAAACATATAGCCCAACGTTTGTAGAACAACTAAAGTTACATTAATAACTTTAAATTAAGCATATAGGAGTACTTATTTCTTTGTTAACCGCTCAACACAGAATAGCTGAATGGGCACAAATCGTTTGGAGAAAATATTCTTTCTATTTTATTCAGCTTTGTTCAATTGTAGTCTTCATACTATAAAATAATGCCACGGAATTCTAAGTAAATCTTGTCTGCTAAATGAACTAATGTAGCCCACAGCCATTTGGCATGGCCAGATCAGGACCTAACATAAGGACAACTCAGAGTATGCTATTCTGTTCTTCTGAAATAGACTACATTTTCTTCATATCATGTTTCTTTAGACCTGTCTAAAATAAATAAGGGATTTATTAGGAAGGTGTAGGCTATATTACATGGATTTCTTTAACTTTTTAAAATGTAGATTCCAAAGGTCTGCATCAGGGCTTGTAGGCTGTGTAAGCCAAGAGATTCTAAATGCGTTAATTAACGTCAATTACCATGAGACCGATAGTTATTTGTTTGACAATCACAGGCAGACGAAATGTTATCACCGCCACAGCCCTACACACGAGGACAAACAATATAGCGTAGTTACATAAATATAAATAATGGAGTGTCTTGCTATGCTCAATGGTTGGTCCTCTTGTCTATTTTTGAAGGTAGTTCAGTAGCCACAGTTATACACCTGAGCCTGCTTACTGCACAACACAATCCATCAATCGGATTGATACACAAGTGTGTAGGTGTGGGTTGTAAGGTGTCTAATTGTTCTAAATGTTTTCAATATGGGTGACTCTTAAAATAGCCTGTTTTGGTACAGACATCACCCTTACCTGAACAGCACCCTCACCTGGGAAGTAGAAATCAAAGAGAGAAAACTGGGAGTTGAATAACTGCAGTTGACATACTGTAGCTAAGTAAATGGAAGAATACTCTTATTGCAATATGGATGCAATGTGAATGGCTCTCAAAAGAGCCTTTGGTTGTGCATAGCGTAGTCTATGGTGTTACCAGGGAACAGCACCCTCTTCGAAGAAGTAGGAGGTTTATTTATTATTTTTTATTTAACCTTTATTTAAGGTGAAGATGTCCCGCACTCGGATTGCCTCCCGTGCTGCGTTGTTGAACCCCATCCTTGCAACATCCTGCCGAGCACCAGACCTCTCCTCTAGCACATGGCGGTGAGCTACAGGTCCCCTCCTGTTCCTCATGTCCATCCTCATGAAGTTATGCAGGACATACTTCACACACGCCTGAATTCCCCCATGAGGCAGTCCCAGATGCCCTGGTCACCCAACTGTGCAGTGCCCTGGTCACCCAACCGTGCAGTGCCCTACACGATAACTGTAGGCAATCGTTTTGAAGGAATCTACAGTTACAAGGTATATGAAGGAGTATGGAAGATAATGTCATTATTAGACTTTTACATCACCAGGTCATTGTGGATTACTAAAGTATAATATCTCTTCTGACAAATCATGATGACACTTGATTGATAGATGCATGTGCACACACATGGCATGTGTAGCATATGACAACAGCAGGAACATATCAAGGATAGCATCACAAATTAATACATAATTACCGCTTGAATCTTGATGATGAGTTGATCATTTGAATCACCTGTGTAGTGCTAAGTGGAAAACAAAAATGTGCACCCCTTTGAGTCCCCAGGACCAGGACTGAAAAACACTGCTCTTCATTGGGACCTCTTCATCATATCTGACCTTTCTCATTTAAGAACATTTTAGGAGGCATTGGAGAGCTTCTGGACGTTGGGGTCAACTAATCTATATCCCATTTATGAAGTAGGCTTAAAATATGCAAAAGTCTCTCAATTTATTATTTATTATTTAGTTTCATTCCCTGCATTAGATGAGATTGAAATGGAATTGAGACCCTAACCTGTCTATTGCATTGTGGGCCGTGGAAGAGCTCATGTTAAACCCTGGTCTTTCTTTTCTCTTCCAGCACGTCACAGCATCAGCCAAGCATTGTAGGCTGGTGCCGTGGCCTCTCCACTTCCACAGCATCAGTGGCGCATTTCCATTGACGATTTACCCCAGTGTTTAACCCGAAAGGCTTAGACTTTTCTGTTTCCATCTACGCGGGCCGGCACCCGTGTCTCACGCCATGGCTCTAGCAGACCTGTTCTAACTTAGAGCCAAGGCAAGGCACTGGGTACTTTTCAGTTTGCATTTACATAACACTGGCTAACTGTGAACTTTAAAACCTTCTCACAAAGCAACAGGCTTGAATGATACATAGGTTGTTGATTCTTCTCACCACAAGTCTTTAGTTTCACACTCCTGATGGAAACACAATAACACTAGAGCTAACATTAACATAAAATACTGGCGACCCACTGGTGTAGGGGTGAGTCTCAATGGAAAAGCACCACAGGTGTTATGTTGTTGTTTGCTGTGGCCTAAGCATACAAATAGGTCATTGGAAGTCAGCATCCTTGTAAACCTGGGCAACATCCACCTTGCTGGGCAAGATCACTCAACCAAGACCTGAACAACAATTTAGTGACCTACCTACCCTGTCTCAAAAGAAGCGCATGACTAGAGAGCCACTGGTTTGGCAACATGCAGCCTGTCTGGTTATAGTTCTCGCAGTTGCGAGTTGAATTTCAAATCAAAATCAAATCAAATGCTATTTGTCACAGACCAAATGCTTACTTACGAGCCCTTAACCAACAATGCAGTTCATGAAAAAGAGCTAAGAAAATATTTACTAAATATACTAAAGTAAAAAATACAATTTGTATTGCTGCTAGTAGTACCATATCTGATTCAAATCCTAAAATCCTCCCCCCCAAAAAACAATCAACGTATATAAACTATTCTGCAATGATCTCAGTTACAGTGGTGTAAAGTACTTAAGTAAAAATACCTGAAAGTACTACTTAAATAGTTTTTTTTGGGTATCTGTACTTTACTTTACTATTCATATTTTTGACTACTTTTTGTTACGTGAATTAAGTTATCAATGTTCTTAAACCGAACTTCAATTAAACGACTCAGTCTGCCCCCCCAGAGTGTGTAAGATTCTGGTTGAATGAAGCAGACGGAGAACCAGCCTACAATGGTCAAAACGTTTATTTATGAGAGCTCTGAAATCCTTACAATGTACAAAGCCTTTTATATTAACACACACACACACACACACACACACACACACACACACACACACACACACACACACACACACACACAAACTTACATCAGTAGAGAACTCCACCCCGCTTTAGGCGGCTGTATTTTTCCACAGTACACATACATTCCTTATCAACCTTGCCACCTGTCTTCTAATCTCCTGCCAACTAAGCCGTTCCCAGGCCGTTGTTTCTCTCCCTAACTTAGGGAGGCTTCTTCTCCTGTTCCTTTCCCAAGGTCGTCTTATCAACTCTGCCCTGCTCATTTTGAAGTGGTAAAAGTGTCTTAGTCTTAACCCATCTACTCACACACAGTATTCGATTATAGTTTTTAACATATTATTATAGCCTTATAATTACCTAATACATTTCAACAGGTTATATGGTTTCTGAGTGAAATCATTTAGTCAAACCTTTAATCATATAATTTCCATTACACTTTTACTTTTACTTCACAACATTTCTCAAGAAAATGATGTACTTTTTACTCCATACATTTTCCCTGACACCCAAATGTACTTGTTACATTTTGAATGTTTAGCAGGACAGGAAAATTGTCTAATTCACACACTTATCAAGAGAACATCCCGGGTCATCCCACTGCCCCTGATTTCACTAAACACATGCTTCGTTTGTAAATGATGTCTGAGTGTTGGAGCGTGCCCCCCTCCGTAAATAATAAAAAACAAGGAAATGATGCCGTCTGGTTTGCTTAATATAAGGAATTTGAAATTATTCATACTTTTACTTTTGATACTTAAGTATATTTTAGCAATAACGTTTACTTTTGATACTTAAGTGTTTTTAAAAGCAAATACTTTTAGACTTTTACTCAAGTAGTAATTTACTGGGTGACTTTCACTTTTAGTCATTTTCTATTAAGGTATTGTTACTTTTACTCAAGTACGACAATTGGGTACTTTTTCCACCACTGCTCAGTTATAATGTACATATCAGAACAGCCAAACCTTCTTCACCATCATCATCATCATCCTCAATAACAACGACAAAGTATAGGCCTAATATCTCCTCATACTGACACCCCACCCCCATTATGTCACTCTTTACCCAGACGAAGTGAGATGTCTCGTGTCATTGTGTATGATAAAAATTTGTGGTTAACTTCTCAGGGCTACGTGGGACGTTAACGTCCCACCCACGGTTCACACTATTCAACAGCCAGTGAAATATCAGGGCGGCAAATTCAAAACAACTAAATGTCATAATTTAAATTTCTCAAACATACAACTATTTTACACCATTTTAAAGATACACCTCTCCTTAATCCAACCACATTGTCCGATTTCAAAAAGCGAAAGCATAACGTTAGATTATGTTAGGACAGTGCCAACACAAGAAAAACCACACAGTCATTTTCCAAGCAGGAAAGGGGTCACAAAAAACAGAAATACAGCTAAAATTAAGCACTAACCTTTGACGATCTTCATCAGATGACACTCCTAGGACTCAATGTTACACAATACATGTATGTTTTGTTCGATAAAGTTTATATTTATATCCAAAAACCCAATTTTACATTGGCGCGTGATGTTCATAAAATATTTTGTCTCCAAAACTGCCGGTGAATCAGCACAGCAATTTACAAAAATACTCATCATAAACGTTGATAAAATATTAAACTGCTATTTAAAGAATTATAGATAAACATCTCCTTAATGCAACCGCTGTGACAGATTTCAAAAAAGCTTCACGGGGAAAGCACACTTTGCAATAATCTGAGTACGGCGCTCAGAAAAATACATCAGGCAATACAGATACCCGCCATTTTGGAGTCATCTAAAATCATTAATAGCATTATAAATATTCACTTACCTTTGATGATCTTCATCAGAAGGCACTTCCAGGAATCTCAGGTCCACAATAAATGTTGTTTTGTTCGATAAAGTCCATAATTTATGTCCAAATACCTCCTTGTTGTTTGCGCGTTCAGTAAGCTACTCCAAATGTAGGAAGTGCGCTGAAAATTTCATGACGAAAAGTCAAACAAAGTTACATTTATGTTCGTAGAAACATGTCAAATGTTGTATAGCATCAATCTTTAGGGCCTTTTTAACATAAAACTTCAATAATATTCCAACCGGACGATTCCAATGTCTTGAAAAACATTATGGAACACAGCTACCTCATCACGTGAACACGCGCCACTGAAGTCATGTCATTTTCTGAGTCACCAACTTCCCGGCCTTCTTGTTCGATCTCTGTTCACCTCAAAAGCCTGAAACAAGGTTCTAAAGACTGTTGACATCTAGTGGAAGCCAAAGGAAGTGAACCCTAAGTCACTGTGTGTTAGATAGGCAATGACTTGAAAAGACTACAAGCATCAGATTTCCCACTTCCTGGTTGGATTTTTCTCAGGTTTCTGCCTGCCATATGAGTTCTGTTATACTCACAGACATCATTCAAACAGTTTTAGAAACTTCAGAGTGTTTTCTATCCGAATATACTAATTATATGTAAATATTTGACTCTGGGCCCGAGTATTAGACAGTTTACTCTGGGCACGCTTTTCATCCGAAATCGAAAATACTGCCCCCTATACCTTAAAAAGTGAAAGTGCATGAGACAGTGATGTGCACATCATGCTTAGTTATTGGCTAATGGCAGTTTGGAGCGTTTTCTTTGGAGTGTTGAAAGGTAGGCTGTGAGACCAGGTTGACTTTCACAATGACTGTGCTTCTCAACTCACCTAGATCTAAGGAATTATTACATTCCTATTGAAGAACATTTGGACAACATCGATCATATCTGTTGTATGATTGATTTGACCACTTTGAATCAATGCCATTAGCCTATACTCGAACCTGTTTTACAAATAATCCTCTGTATAAACTAGTGATGCTTCCCAGTCCAGTGACTTCAACACCATTCTCAGTGAAGGATATTCTATAGCTGGAGAAACTACAACAACACCACCACCATGTTTTTACTCACCAATAATTTAATCCGGTTCCAGACATGCAGCACATAGTGTTCTTCAGAGGCTCAATTTACTTAACAGCCAGGATAAATTGTGCTTCTCTGGGGATCACAGATTAAATGAAGCTACAGTTTGGAGGACATTGACATCCTGAGGGGCAGTTGTAGTTCAGCGGCTGAGAAGGAGACAAATGAGGACCCAGGTAAGTTAAAACCATAGTTAAAACGATAATCCGATTGGACTATGACGCAAAGTCAATTCGAGAACTGTATTGAAATCTAAATGTATTTTAAATAATTAAAACCAATTATTTTGAAACAACCCCGAATTAGGCTATTGATGTTATTGGCCCTAACCCTGCCTCCTGTTGCTAAATTATAGCTAAACCTAATTCCATTTTGGACATTATTATCCAAACATAAGTTCATGGCAATGATGAGCCCTAAGCTATACCTTTTGGAGAAAATAAAGCTTAGTAAAGGTAAATTCATTTACCTTCTATAGAAAACTTTGTGGTCGTATGTACATCCTGAAAAAACGTAGGTGCTGGGCTAATAAAGTAGACTTGAAAATAACAAATTGAGACCCTCACACTGAATATGCTCCCATTTAGCATCTTTATTGACAACGTTTCCATCCACAAGGATCTTCGTCAGTTCAAAATAATTTACCTTCTGACCACATTTAAATGAATCTCTGTTTGAGCTTCATACTGTATATGGTGACATTGATGAGAACTGTAGGCCTACGCGTAATCTGTTTTTGTATCGCCTAATAGAGTGCATGAAGCAATTTCAATTGAAGTAGGCCTATGCCTACGTTTTTGACTTGGAAGTTTTCTAATGAAGGTATGGGTCTAACAGTGCTATTTCTTATTATTGCTTGTTGACGTTTCGTTGAGTTGTGATGGGAAAAAGGACAATACCTATTCAGACAAAGATTGCGCAGAATGCCACAGGTGCTGTTTCTCAAACACCGTTTTTTGAGCTGGAACAACGTTTCGAACAGCAGAGGTACATTTCTGCACCAGAGCGGGACCACCTCGCCAATGATCTTAAGCTTGCTTCCACTCAAGTCAAAATGTTGTTTCGAAACAGGAGGTATAAGTGCAAGCAAAAAAGACAAGACAAGTCTCTGGAATCGGCTGGATACCCGCCTCCCAGTGGCGACCCATCATTCAGGGCAGGTGGAGCAGCACCTGTTTTGAGCCCCACATTTTTAGCAAAGAAATGATAAATAAATAAAATATATATTTTGGGGGGGGTGGGGGCCTTGCCTGTTTTGCATGTTATTTTGGCATTAATACGTGTCACATTACAAACAACACAAGAATTACAAACAATAAAATAATATATATATATCATTGAGTTAAAAAAGCCGCATACAAAGATGGTCTCTTTTTTGTTTTCTTGAGTAAGGCAGCTCCAAAATGCAGGTGTTTTCAGCCCAGCTCAGTGATTTCAGTGGTGGTGGGGCAAGCCAGCAGAAAATACGGAGCGTTGCACCGTGATCGGCTCAGTGTTCTGTCGCTCATGGGGAAACTACGTCACTGCGAAGTCTAAAGGGAGACCTCGAAAATTCTAGCCCTTTGGGTGCTGACACAGAGATACATTAGCAGTGTCCATCCAAGAAGGCTCAAGGTCATTGTCCACAGACAAAATGATGTCAAATCAGATTATATGTACAGTAGCTTTGATTGGACTGATCATGTCAACCTCATACTTTCAAAATCTTAGCTAGCAGTCATCATGAATCAAGTCGACAATCTACTGATCTACTGTCTGGCAGCGAAACTGTTCATTCAGCCTCATTTACTGCCTTTTAAAAAAACATAGCTGATATGGCTGATTTGCTTAAACAATGTGGTTTCTACTGACAATTGAGATGTACAAATTGTGGCATAAAGGGACGACAAGTGGATAACAGGCAATCCGTAATTCCAAAAAGTTTTGGGACACTGTAAAGTCCATGGACAATAACAGCACCTCCTCCCAGCTGCCCACTGCACTGAGGATAGAAAACACTGTCACCACCGATAAATCTATGATAATCGATCATTTCAATAATCATTTTTCCACGGCTGGCCATGCTTTCCACCTGGCTACCCCTACCCCGGTCAACTGCCCGGCACCCTCCACAGCAACCCGCCAAAGCCCCCACCATTTCTCCTTCATCCAAATCAAGATAGCTGATGTTCTGATAGAGCTGCAAAATCTGGACCCATACAAATCAGCCGGGCTAGACAATCTGGACCCTCTCTTTCTAAAATTATCTGCCAAAATTGTTGCAACCCCTATTACTAGCCTGTTCAACCTCTCTTTCGTATCGTCTGAGATTCCCAAAAATTGGAAAGCTGCCCCGGTCATCCCCCTCTTCAAAGGGGGTGACACTCTAGACCCAAACTGCTACAGACCTATATCTATCCTACCCTGTCTTTCTAAGGTCTTCGAAAGCCAAGTTAACAAACAGATTACCGACCATTTCGAATCCCACCGTACCTTCTCCGCTATGCAATTTGGTTTCAGAGCTGGTTATGGGTGCACCTCAGCCACGCTCAAGGTCCTAAACGACATCATAACCGCCATCGATAAGAGACATTACTGTGCAGCCATATTCATCGACCTGGCCAAGGCTTTCGACTCTGTCAATCACCACATTCTTATTGGCAGACTCGACAGCCTTGGTTTCTCAAATTATTGCCTCGCCTGGTTTACCAACTACTTCTCTGATAGAGTTCAGTGTGTCAAATCGGAGGACCTGTTGTCCGGACCTCTGGCAGTCTCTATGGGTGTGCCACAGGGTTCAATTCTCGGGCCGACTCTCTTCTCTGTATGCATCAATGATGTCGCTCTTGCTGCTGGTGATTCTCTGATCCACCTCTACGCAGATGACAACATTCTGTATACTTCTGGCCCCTCTTTGGACACTGTGTTAACTAACCTCCAGACGAGCTTCAATGCCATACAACTCTCCTTCCATGGCCTCCAACTGCTCTTAAATGCAAGTAAAACTAAATGCATGCTATTCAATCGATCACTGCCCGCACCTGCTCGCCCGTCCAGCATCACTACTCTGGACGGCTCTGACTTAGAATACGTGGACAACTACAAATACCTGGGTGTCTGGTCAGACTGCAAACTCTCCTTCCAGACTCACAATAAGCATCTCCAATCCAAAATTAAATCTAGAATCGGCTTCCTATATCGCAACAAAGCATCCTTCACTCATGCTGCCAAACATACCCTCGTAAAACGGACCATCCTACCGATCCTCGACTTCGGTGATGTCATCTATAAAATAGCCTCCAACACTCTACTCAACAAACTGGATGCAGTCTATCACAGTGCCATCCGTTTTGTCACCAAAGCCCCACACACTACCCACCATTGCGTCCTGTACGCTCTCGTTGGTTGGCCCTCGCTTCATACTCATCGCCAAACCCACTGGCTACAGGTTATCTACAAGTCTCTGCTAGGTAAAGCCCCATCTTATCTCAGCTCACTGGTCACCATACCAGCACCCACCCGTAGCACGCGCTCCAGCAGGTATATCTCACTGGTCACCCCCAAAGCCAATTCCTCCTTTGGTCGTCTTTCCTTCCAGTTCTCTGCTGCCAATGACTGGAACGAACTGCAAAAATCTCTGAAGCTGGAGACTCATATCTCCCTCACTAGCTTTAAGCACCAGCTGTCAGAGCAGCTCACAGATCACTGAACCTGTACATAGCCCATCTGTAAACAGCCCATCTATCTACCTACCTCATCCCCATACTGTATTTATTTATTTATCTTGCTCCTTTGCACCCCAGTATCTCTACTTGCACATTCATATTCTGCACATCTACCATTCCAGGGCCCCAAACTTAATGATGAGCTTTGAGGGTACTACGGTGTTGAATGCTGAGCTATAGTCAATGAACAGCATTCTTACATAGGTATTCCTCTTGTCCAGATGGGATAGGGCAGTGTGCAGTGCGATAGGGCAGTGTGCAGTCCAGATGGGTTAGGGCAGTGTGCATTGCATCGTCTTTGGATCTATTGGAGCGGTAAGCAAATTAAAGTGGGTCTAGGGTGTCAGGTAAGGTAGAGGTGATATGATCCTTAACTAGCCTCTCAAAGCACTTCATGATGACAGAAGTGAGTGCTACGGGACGATAGTAATTTAGTTCAGTTATCTTTGTTTTCTTAGGTACAGGAACAATGGTGGACATTTTGAAGCTAGTCTAGACAGCAGACTGGGATAGGGAGAGAATATGTCCGTAAATTGTCCAGCCAGCTGGTTTGTGCATGCTCTGAGGACTCACGTCGGCCCCGGAGAAGGAGAGCCCGCAGTCCTTGTTGACCCTGTCACATACATCTCGTGTCTGAGCCGTTGAATTGCGACTCCACTTTGTCTCTATACCGACCTTTTACCTGTTTGATTGCCTTACGGAGGGAATAACTTCACTGTTTGTATTCGGCCATATTCCCAGTCACCTTGCGATGGTTAAATGCGATGGTTCTCGTGTTCAGTTTTGCGCGAATGCTGCCATCTATCCACGGTTTCTGGTTAGAGTAGGTTTTAATAGTCACAGTGGGTACAACATCTCCTTTACACTTTCTGATAAACTCAGTCACTGTATCTGTGTATTCGTCGATGTTATACTTAGAGGCTACCCGGAACATATCCCAGTCTGCATGATCAAAACAATCTAAGAAGACAGTTACGTTTACCACAAAATACTCAAATTAATCATACTCTAAAACAGGGAGCTGAAAGGAGAGCTAGGTTCTTCTTCCATTGACTTAACCAGAACCCCCTCTCTCATGATCAATTTGTCACCAAAGAGCTTCATCCATTAAAGTGGGAAACGTTTCAATTGGCAAAGCTTTCTTCCCACTGTAATCCCATATAGTAGGGATTCTGATGTTGACTCTGACAGGGTGTGATTCTCAGGCTGATTGTTGATGGCTTCAGGGCTGATCGGTGTGCTGGCTGGACCTCGGCTCTGTGAGGTGGTGTGATTGTTGTGTAGCAATTATTCCTTAGCCATTTACCAGATGGAGCAATATCTATGTATTCTTGCACCTAACTGTTGTTACATTAATTAAGGATATACAGGATCCATGTCCCTATACTGGGACGGTTGTTGCTAATGTGACTAGAATGACGTTGTAAGTAACAGCAAACTTTCCAGGACATAGACATGTCTTATATGGGCAGAAAGCTTACATTCTTATTAAGCTTACATTCTAACTACACTGTCCAATTTACAGTAGCTATTACAGTGAAAAAATACCATGTTATTGTTTGAGGAGAGTGCACAACAACAAAAAACTTTTATCACGGCAACTGGTTTGATACATTCACCTCTGAAGGTAAATAATGTAGTTACATTCAGTAATCTTGCTCTGATTTGTCATCCTGACGGTCCCAGAGATAAAATGTAGCATAGTTTTGTGTGATAAAATCTATTTTTATATTCAAATGTAGGAACTGGGTTCTACAGTTTGAACCCCTGCTGTCTCTGTATGGCCTTTCTCTTGTATTTCAAAGATTGGTTTGTATGATCTTTTACCAGATCTAATGTGTTATATTCTCCTACATTAATTTCACATTTCCACAAACTTCAAAGTGTTTCCTTTCAATGGTATCAATAATATGCATATCCTTGCTTCAGGTCCTGAGCTACAAGCAGTTAGATTTGGGTATGTCATTTAGGGGAGAAAATTGAAAAAAAGGGTCCGATCCTTAAAAGGTTTTAAACACTACTATTTTCACATTTTCACAGTGTTTTTTTTATAAAGAAGTAAAAGAGGGTTTGGTTGAGATTTATTTTTGGAATTTGAATAAATGGTATATCTTTAGACTAGGTGTTTCCCTTTGAGACTTGCTTGGGGGGAACCTTGTTGTAGCATTGGGGGATGGGGGAGGGGATAGAGCACAGAGGCATCTGCTCATTGTCAAGGAAACTGCCACTCTTCTCCATTGCTGCTAGGCAGAGGTCTCAACAGGCCTGGCTCAAACCCCTTTAAGTTCTGTCACTCACCCTGGGTCTCCTACCCTTGTCGGCTACCTCCTACACTCAGTGTACTGTATACACCACACACTTTGCACCTGAGCTGCATCTGTTACTGGCTCCCTACACAGGCAGCCAGCCCTTATGGAGATTTATGTCTGTAGCTTGTCTGCACATAGAAGCTTAAATGGGTGCAATTTATATGGCCATGCTTCTCTGTGCTCCAAAACTGTATCTTCTCAGTCTTGCTCAATGACACTTCCTTGGAGATTGATGTCGTGTTCATTTGATTAACCTCCAAAATAACTATGAAACACAATTTTATGGTATATACATTTCCAGGTAGTTATTGGGAATTTACATGGTGAAATGATAATTACACAGTAATAACCCAATAATAACTTATCAAGCACCAAATGACACCATTTGGTTACCAGGTAACTTCTGTTACTTTTATTGAAGTATAACAGAAAGTAGACATTACCACACAATATCCTAGTTGGATTCATTATTAATTGTGCAACCACTAGATGTCTCTGCAAGACTGGCATAAAACTGTATGTCTCCAAATTCTCTTGAGAGTACAGCAGAACTGTGCATATGTCAAATACTTTAATAGTTTGCTTGATTTAGCTTGACCAATGTGCAGAGTGGGACCAGTTTGGACATTTGGGACAACAACATGGTTTGATGCTTCATTTTGTATCCAGCAAGCTTAATCAAGCACACCTCAAGTATTTGGAAGTTTTTGACTTCAGTTTTGATACATACCTTTATTGACTTAATCTGGAGGGGACTGATTTAGTCCAGACAGGAAATACTTGCCAGAATAAGGATTTAGACAGACATACATAAAAAAAGATCTTTAGCACTTCACATTTCATTATTAAAGTGTGAGGCAGTTACATAGTACTAACAATGGATCCTAAGAAAAATACTAAAAGCATAAAACATTTCAATTTTCCATAACATGAATCCACTAGTGGCCCATTTTATGTTATTCCTCTGGTAGTAGGCCTACTCTGGTACAACGTCTCAATCAAGGCTTGGAAAACACCCCCGTCTGGTGCTAGTGGCCAGACATCTGGCAGGTTCATCCTTGAGTGGATGTAAAAGACATAACGATGTGCTTTCCCAACTGCAATCAACTGATCTTGTAGTTACTGAGCCAGCTAGGTTTTGATAAGGACCATGTCTGAATAAAACCTTGGTAATGCTGGTAGTAATGTAGATGGATCCATGGTAACGGTGTTAGTTCACTTCATCTCCATTAGCCAAGGTTAGAAATATGTAGTGTTTCACTGAAACCTAGAATATTCAAGAGCCTACTGGTGTGGTACAGAGAGGGTACAAAATACTATTATTAGGATATGATATTAAAAGCTTGAGTTGATTTTCAAACTAAAAGGTATGGGTGAAATTG
This sequence comes from Salmo trutta, assembly GCF_901001165.1. Classification (NCBI taxonomy): domain Eukaryota; kingdom Metazoa; phylum Chordata; class Actinopteri; order Salmoniformes; family Salmonidae; genus Salmo; species Salmo trutta. Next base: position 20,093,278 of record NC_042983.1, on the reverse strand, counting down.
TTATATGGATTATGATGTGTAATATGTGTTGTAATAAGAAGTATTATATTGTGCAGATCATGAGGACAGTGAAATTATACTTGTTCAATGTTTGGAGTGAAACTGAATGTGTACCCATTAATTAGATAATCATTCTCATTCCTGTGAGAGTGAGGCCAAGGGCCCCATTCATTCAAACCCTTTCTATACAGTGCCTAGTGAAAGTTTACACACCCCTTGCACAGTTGTCACATATTTGCTGCCTTAAAATTACATCTAAAAAGGATCAAATTAGATTTTCATACAGATCTGTACAACCTGATTCACATTTTCAAAGTTAAAGAAAAAGTACTGAACATTTTCTAAATGAATAAAATAAAAAAACGAAGATGTAATTGATTGCATATACTACTCCCTTCACAGAACAGCGCAAACTGGCATAACCAGAATAGAAAGAGGGGTGGGAGGCCCCGGTGCACAACTGAGCAAGAAGACAAGTACATTAGAGTGTCTAGTTTGAGAAACAGACGCCTCACAAGTCCTCAACTGGAAGCTTCATTAAATAGTACCCGCAAAACACCAGTCTCAACGTCAACAGTGAAGAGGCGACTCCGGGATACTGACCTTCTAGGCAGAGGCCCTCTGTCCAGTGTCTGTGTTCTTTTGCCCATCTTATTATTTTATTTTTATTGGCCAGTCTGAGATATGGATTTTTTCTTTGCAACACTGCCTAGAAGGTCAGCATCCCGGAGTCGCCTCTTCCCTGTTGACGTTGAGACTGGTGTTTTTCTGAACAAGAATTAATGTACTTGTCCTCTTCCTCAGTTGTGCACCGGAGCCTCCCACTCCTCTTTCTATTCTGGTTAGAGCCAGTTTGCGCTGTTCTGTGAAGGGAGTAGTATATGCAATCAATTACATCTTCGTTTTTTTATTTTATTAATTTAGAAAATGTTCAGTACTTGTTCTTTAACTTTGAAAATGTGAATCAATTTTTAGGGCATTCCTCTGACACCGCCTGGTATAGAGGTCCTGGATGGCAGGAAGCTTGGCCCCGGTGATGTACTGGGGCGTACGCATTACCCTCTGTAGTGCCTTGCGGTCGGAGACCGAGCATGAGGACCCATGCCAATTCTTTTCAGTGTCCTGAGGGGGAATAGGTTTTGTCGTGCCCTCTTCATGACTGTCTTGATGTGCTTGGACTATGTTAGTTTGTTGGTGATGTGGACTCCAAGGAACTCGATGCTCTGAACCTGCTCCACTACAACCCTGTCGATGAGAATGGGGGAGTGCTTGGTCCTCCTTTTCCTGTATTCCTCTACCATCTCATTTGTCTTGATTACATTGAGGGAGAGGTTGTTGTCCTTGCAACCTACGGTCAGGTCTCTGACCTCCTCCCTATAGGCTGTCTCATCATTGTCAGTGATCAGGCCTTCCTTTGTTGTGTCATCAGCAAACTTAATGATGGTGTTGGAGTTGTGGTGCCTGGCCGTGCAGTCATGAGTGAACAGGGAATATAGGAGGGGACTGAGCACACACCCCCGAGGGGCCCCCATGTTGAGGATCAGCCTGGCGGATGTGTTGTTACCTGCCCTTACCACCTAGGTGCGGCCCGTCATGAAGTCTAGGATCCAGTTGCAGAGGGAGGTGTTTAGTCCCAGGGTCCTTAGCTTAGTGATGAGCTTTGAGGGCACTATGGTGTTGAACACTGAGCTGTAGTCAATGAATAGCATTCTCACATAGGTGTTCCATTTGTCCAGGTGGGAAAGGGCAGTGTGGAGTGCAATAGAGATTGCATCCTCTGTGGATCTGTTGGTGCGGTATGCAAATTGGAATGGGTCTAGCGTTTCTAGGATAATGGTGTTGATGTGGACCATGACCAGCCTTTCAAAGCATTTCATGGCTACAGACGTGAGTGCTACGGGTCGGTAGTCATTTAGGCAGGTTATCTTAGTGTTCTTGGACACAGGGACTATGGTGATCTTCTTGAAACATGTTGGTATTACAGACTCAGGGAGAGGTTGAAAATGTCAGTGAAGACACTTGCCAGTTGGTCAGCGAATGCTCGGAGTTAACGTCCTCGTAATCCGTCTGGCCCAGCAGCCTTGTGAATGTTGACCTGTTTAAAGGTCTTACATCGGCTGCGGAGAGCGTGATCACACAGTCATCCGGACCAGCTGATGCTCTCATGCATGTTTCAGTGTTATTTGCCTCGAAGCGTGCATAGAAGTTATTCAGCTCGTCTGGTAGGCTCGTGTCACTGGGCAGCTCTTGGTTATGCTTCCCTTTGTAGTCTGTAATAGTTTGCAAGCCCAATAGTGCCTTGCAGTATTACTTAAGGGCCTTTTTGCAAACATTATGGATGATTTGAAACATGTTTTTTTAACACAGCCTTCTTTCTTTTCACTTTGTCATACAGGCCAGTAATGTGGAGTGAATGCAATGTTGTTGATCTCTTTGCATTTTCAAGTATTGTGGTGGCAGTATCCTGTTGTATGTTTGTCACCGACAGGGGCTAAGGAGTTTGTCAGGATCAAAAGAATATGAAAGGAGCAAAGCCCAGATAAAAAGCTAGAGGAAATCCTGCCTCAGTCTTCTGAATACGTGACCCTAGAATAGAGTTTAATATTTTGGGGGGACAATTACAAAAATTATTTGTAAAAACATTTGAATGTTTTTCCAAGAGGAATTGAGTGTTCCTGAGGGGTTCAGTCTCAGTCCTGACATTAAAATGGTTTGAAAATCAGAGACAAGGTTTGAATATTGCTGTCCATTAATGATTCCGAACCAAATAAACTGAGCTTGAGCAATTATGTTCCCCTAAGAGTTGTGCAGAGTTGGTAGAATCTTATTCAAAATGAATTACAGCTGTAATTGCTGCCAAAGGTGCTTCCACCAAGTATTAACTCTGGGGTGTGAAGACATATGCAATCAAGACATCTTCTTTTTTGGTTTTTTATTAATTTAGAACATTTTCTATATTTGTTTTACTTTGAAAATATGGAGCAGGTTATGTATATCTGTAGGAAAAAAATCTAATTATAATCCCTTTCTAGATTGTGAAAGGGGTGTGTAGACTTTCACTAGGCAATGTATAGCTAGCCATGGATAAATGAATTGGGACCGAAGTTTGGTGTAAGGCATATATGATCACTCAATTATAGCACACTTTCCTACATCCGCTTTCTGTGCATCTATCTTTAGTTCAATTCAATCGCATTCTCTTTCTCGTCCCTGGGTATTTCCCCAGTCAAATGAAGGGATTGTTGAGAGATTGCCTGTTGGATTTAATTCTCCACTGCTCTCCTCAGTCACACCACATTTCACTGCACATCTGATTTGTCACGCTGCCAATGAATATGTCACAAGTTTTATGGGAAAGAGAAAGACATAACGAATATATAATGCATATGGAGAAGTATGATCTTCTTACCGCATTTATAATAGAGCATTGTTCAATGGTCTAATCACATTGTTGACAGACAGTGTACAGGTATTTTGGACGTATAGTGGCCAGCCTAATGATGTTAATGAAGAATTATTACATGTAATATATTACAAGAGATATTTTGAGAGAAAAGATTGGATGCGCTGCAAGAGGGTAGAGATAGATGATCTATGTCTTCTTCGTACAGCATAAACTCAGCAAAAAAAGAAACGTCCTCTCACTGTCAACTGCGTTTATTTTCAGCAAACTTAACATGTGTAAATATTTGTATGAACATAATAAGATTCATCAACTGAGACATAAACTGAACAAGTTCCACAGACATGTGACTAACAGAAATGGAATAATGTGTCCCTGAACAAAGGGGAGGGGTCAAAATCAAAAGTAACAGTCAGTATCTGGTGTGGCCACCAGCTGCATTAAGTACTGCAGTGCATCTCCTCCTCATGGACTGCACCAGATTTGCCAGTTCTTGCTGTGAGATGTTACCCCACTCTTCCAACAAGGCACCTGCAAGTTCCCGGACATTTCTGGGGGGAATGGCCCTAGCCCTCACCCGCCGATCCAACAGCTCCCAGACGTGCTCAATGGGGTTGAGATCCGAGCTCTTCGCTGGCCATGGCAGAACACTGGCATTCCTGTCTTGCAGGAAATCACGCACAGAACGAGCAGTATGGCTGGAGGCTCATGGCAGGATGAGCCTGCAGGAAGGTTACCACATGAGGGAGGAGGATGTCTTCCCTGTAACGCACAGCGTTGAGATTGCCTGTAATGACAACAAGCTCAGTCTGATGATGCTGTGACACGCCGCCCAAGACCACGATGGACCCTCCACCTCCAAATCGATCCCACTCCAGAGTACAGGCCTCGGTGTAACGCTCATTCCTTCGACGATAAACGCGAATCCGACCATCACCCCTGATGAGACAAAACCTCGACTCGTCAGTGAAGGACACTTTTTGCCAGTCCTGTCTGGTCCAGCGACGGTGGGTTTGTGCCCATAGGCGACGTTGTTACCGGTGATGTCTGGTGAGGACCTGCCTTACAACAGGCCTACAAGCCCTCAGTCCAGCCTCACTCAGCCTATTGCGGACAGTCTGAGCACTGATGGAGGGATTGTGCGTTCCTGGTCTAACTCGGGCAGTTGTTGTTGCCATCCTGTACCTGTCCCGCAGGTGTGATGTTCGGATGTACCGATCCTGTGCAGGTGTTGGTACAAGTGGTCTGCCACTGCGAGGACGATCAGCTGTCCGTCCTGTCTCCCTGTAGTGCTGTCTTAGGTGCCTCTCAGTACGGACATTGCAATTTATTGCCCTGGCCACATCTGCAGACCTCATGCCTCCTTGCAGCACGCATAAGGCACGTTCACGCAGATGAGCAGGGACCCTGGGCATATTTCTTTTGGTGTTTTTCAGAGTCAGTAGAAAGGCCTCTTTAGTGTCCTAAGTTTTCATAACTGTGACCTTAATTGCCTACCGTCTGTCAGTGTCTTAACGACCGTTCCACAGGTACATGTTCGTTAATTGTTTATGGTTCATTGAACAAGCATGGGAAACAGTGTTTAAACCCTTTACAATGAAGATCTGTGAAGTTATTTGGATTTTTATGAATTATCTTTGAAAGACAGGGTCCTGAAAAAGAGACATTTCTTTTTTTGCTGAGTTTATGTGTAAAAGCATGGTGCAGAAGACTTGCACTTCTGAACATGATCCCTGGCTTTATGAAGCAAGTGCAGTATTCCCACTCATCTCACAAAGCGCATGTGCTTTATGTCCACTATATATTTTTCTCCAGTGAAGAGAATGCCCCCTTGTGACCAGATTCAAACCCACCAGAAAACCTCTCCTGTTTGTCTCCTAGAAAACACATAACGTTGTAATCATAGAGGACTAATGGAGAAGTACATTTTTCTTCCAGGGAGTGGTCCTGCCTTGCACTGGGATTATTTTAAGGCTATTACACATCTATACTAATAATGAAAGGGGCTAGTGCCTTGCACCGTGTAAGATAATGGGATGATGACTTCCATGTGAGTGTCTCTTTAAAAGCAGAACATGTTGGAATCACTCTATGCAGAGCAGCTGCATCACCTATCCCTGGGACTGGAGTGCTGCTGATGAGAAAGCCCTACAGGACTCTTCCAAATTGGCATGAAATGATGTTTGCCTCTGACTGAGATAGCGGCCATGCGGCCCCTCGTGTACCGCTGTCTCTTTTCCTGGGGCACTCCAATGACACAGGCACTTTGCAGTTTCAGCTCATTTGTGCTCAAGTTTAAGAAAGTAAATTTTCATAAGGATGTGCTCTGTTAGTCCTTGTTTTCTACTTCATGGGTACAATTCATTATAGATATTCATAATTGCTAATACTTGCACTTTGTTTCCAGATTTGAAGTTTAGATATACGGTATGTGTTAACAGTACCAATTGTACATGTTAGTCAAATGAAAGCAGTCAACACATTTGATACCATATGCCAGATATGATAATAGTTTATTTCTAATCAGCAAAGACACACAGTTGATGCATTTGTATCTTTCATAATTTTTAGCACAGAGAAAAAAGCCATACATCCATGTATACATAATGGGTATATATGTAGATGGGTATGTATTAAAGTGCAAGTGATTCACAAGGATCAATCATGCTTAACATAGCTACTGTATTAGGAACTTCAGCAAGTCATCTCCTCAAATGGCTTACTGATAACTTTCATCTATGAATTTGAAAGTAAAGTAACTGTCACTCCGATTAAGATTTCACTCTTACTGATCACCCAAGTAGTTTTAATTCTGGCAAATTGATTTCAAGTCTTGAGGGGAAAGAGTACCATGGAGTTCCAGAGTTCAGGGAGCCCAGTCCCCAGCCTGCCATAAACATATGGTGTATCAACAGAAAACACTGCTGCCAATTTCACTGATTTCCCTAAGGATAGATTTAGCTAATAATCCAGTAGGCCTACCACCCAAATGCACCCTATTCTTGTCTTGCAACAAATAGCCTAATGAATCAAACAAAATGTCTCGAAAGGACAAAATATGACTTGTAAGTCTGTTAATTTAATTCTCATATTTGCCTATTTCAGACTTTCATACACTATGCACCTTTAACTAAACACACATTAAAAAATATGTCAATGAACCATCTAGGTTAGGGCACATCCTCACCAGAACAAACATTCAATATAAGATACATTCTCTAAAGTTACCCAGATTTTGGATTTATAAGCATAGTCTCAAGGGAGAGAAAATAAACAGAATACTATTGTCAAATATGTTCACTGCAAGCAACATTCAAATAAATTTACAAATTCTAGAAGAAGTACCAAACTGAATGTAAATGGTAAAATGCAAGTATACAGATTGATGCCAGGTTCTGTGAATGGGTTTTCACCATAGATATCCAAGTAAATGTAAAATGATAACCCATCATACAGGAGAGCAAGCTATTGTTTAGCAGCAAATGTTTTGGATTTTGTCCAGCTATTACAGACACAGAAATACATGTATTAACAGTATAGGAAGGAAGTAGTCCCAACCCATCGCAAGTGATGAATGTTTCAATGCCCCTTTATAGTGGTCATAAGAGATGCAAAGTGCATATGTAACATAAGTAGTAAGATACACTACATTGCTAATAAAGTCTTAACATTTGAGTGATTTTTTCCTTACTTTTTCTTTTTAATATACACTATATTGCTACTAAAAGCAAGATATTATTATATCCCAAGAAAAAGACAAAACAAAAAACAATACAACATAAACCACAGCAACAAACACAGCAACAGAAAGGGGGAGTCTAGGGGCACATTACATTGCCTGCATACTTCACTATGAGTATGGGAGCAAATAAGCTGCTGCCACATTCATTCAGCATCAGCTGGCACTGTTTGTGACAAAGGGCAAGGTTGTGTGTTATTGTGAATCCTCCATATGAGAGATTATTGCATAGGTTTGTGAGTTCTTAACATTTCAAATGATTTGGTATTGTAAAACCACCAGATCTCTCTAACATTATTTTTCCCTTGTGCACATCGCCTTCATCCAGGCATGTGTGAAAAGTCTCTTGAATTAACCTCCCTTTATTGAAGCACTTATGGAGTAATGTCACCAGGGTAACCTTTCTGAGAGAAACATTATTTTGCATGATATTAAGAATAGATTCAGCAAATGCTTTGCAGTTCAGTCTTCAAGTTTAGCTGTTAAATGTACAATGAATGGCTTGACCACAATTTCTCTCTACCTTTATAACATAATCAATTGTGCTTGGAAAATACACACAAATCCCCAACAGAGTCCCCTTGCACCAGTACATAAGTGACAATGTTTGCAATATGGGTTGTTTAAGTGACAGTCCCATGTAACTCCTAAAGAAGATCACCTGACTTGAATGACCAACTTGTTCCCCTATGTCCAGCACAGAGTCATAACATGGGTCCTATTCAGTCAACAGAGAGGACAATGTGGAAAGTGGCAGATCCTATAGTATTTGATCATGAGCCCCCACTGAAATAGAAGCTATGACCAAACTGCACATTAAAATTGTATATCTGTAACCTAACTAAAACTACAGCAACATCATAAAATAACAAGTTAAATAATATAGTAGGAAAATAAATATCAATATTATACCAACAAGGCTTTTAAATAGTCATTATCAACACTGGAAGTCAGTGTGTATGATCCAAACCCACCATGTCATATTCATCAGGGAGAATGTTGTTCATCTAATGGAGTGGCCTCTATCAATCTCAGGCGGTCACCTGCTCATAACTTACACTGCTGGTACACACTTACTGTGAACTGAGTGTTTCAGGACAGAAGAGATGTAATGGTATCTAAACAATGCTATATTCTCTGGTATAGGAGTTAGCTACATGGCATTCCGGGTGGTTTCAAGTTATTTGGTCGGTCTAAGGTAACTTCCTGTGCAAAGTGTATTAGGATAGCTCTCATCTGACGGACATGCCTCTCGCAAAGATCTCGCTGTTGCGATCAGAGACTAATAACTCAATAAATAAAAGAATCCTGTTTGTGTCAGTGACTATGTGACACTGATTTCTATAGCACATGCTTACCTATTTTAATGGTCTCATCATAATATAGAAATATCTCACATATACTGTATGAAACATCTAGTAATTAACTAATAGTAATCACATTTAATTATCTATTGATGAATATATTGATGACATATCAATTGATATTATATTAATGGATGAACATTTGTATTCTGCAACCCAATTTTTTTTTTTTTTACATTTGTGCTCTATAGATTTGAACCATACCTGCAAGTTTGTGCTTGAAATCCTAGACCAAAAACTTAAAGGGACATCATCCCACTAGGCTCTCAGATAATTCATATCAAGTGTGGGGGGTGAACAGGAATGGACAGGGCCAAGTTGTAGAGATGCAATAGAATATAGTACAACATGTTCAATGAACTTGGTGAGTGATAGAGTTGGGAAATATTTTAGGGGAGGGGATCCTCTCAAACCTTAGGTACAGTATATCTCACACTACAACTCAAACTCTGATATAAAATATACTTGAAACACATTGGGTATTCTCTTAGAGGTGCATGTTATTTTCCAGTCTGGAGAGGAATGATTCTTAAATACCCAAGGGAAGAGACCACTGTTGGCTTGTCTATGTTTTTGAGGGGTGTGTGTAGTTTCTGGATCTGAGTGGGAGTTAGGAGCTGTCACCAGTGGCACGCTTCTTGCTAAAATGGCTGGCAGAGTCTCTGTTGCGTAGACCAGGCTGGATCTTATACATGTGTGGACCCATTGACAACCGTGAGCTCCCTCGGCCCTCCACTCCAGTTGGAACGGCAGCAGCAGCAACCGAGGGGCAGGGCTTGTTTTGCAGAAGCTGGAAGAGAATGGTCATCTCTGGGCCAAGTCTGGACACCATACTGGCCCTCAGCAGGTCCACAGTCTCTTCATCACAGTTCATCAGGCTCTGGAGGAGCTTACCGTAAAACCTGCAAAAGGATGCAGCATTCATGTATTTTTGTTGCTGTTATTTAAAAATATATATTTTAAAGCTGCATTATGTAACTTTTTGGGCGACCGACAAAATTCACATAGAAATGTGAGTTATACATCAGTCATTCTCATTGAAAGCAAGTCTAAGAAGCGGTAGATCAGTTCTATGCGCACTATTTCTATGCTTCCCGTTTTTAAATTTAGTTTTTGTCTTTTACTTTCGGTTTTGTATACCAGCTTCAAGCTCAATATGCAATATTTTGGGTTATGGAAAATATATTTCACAGTGGTTTAGATGGTACAATCTACAATATACTTGCTTGTTATGTCACTTAAAGTAAAATTAGGCAAACTATTAGAATTTTAGCAACCAGGAAATGGCGGAGCGATTTCTGCATAGTGCAGAATTTTTGTCATTTAGAAGACACTCTTACAGTTAGTGCGTTCATCGTAACATAGCTAGCTGGGGCAACCACACTTATCTCAGTCATAGTAGCACATTTTTCCTCAATAAAGTAGCTAAAAGCAAAGTCAGTGCTAATAAGGGGGTAAAAAAGTCAAGTGTGAGTGTAAGCTCATGGAAGGCTCTTTTTAAAAAAAACCATTTTAGCAAAATGTCTTAGGAGCCCAGTGAAATGTATTTCCTTCAGTAGAGTTAGTGTAGCAAATACATAGCTTTTGTTGTACTAAGATAAAGTAAGAAAACAGAAATGGAAGCCCTTTGACCCAGGTTTTCTAGGAACTCACCTGTTGGGGAAGTGGCTTGGGAGCTGAGCCACCTCTCCAATAGCATCTGGATTGGTGCGGGCGATAGTGCAGATATCCAGCTTGCTGTAGCACTCCTCCTGAACTTCTGAGGTCATTCTTTGGAAGGTGGAGCAGCGGCGGATGGTGAGGAACACCTTGGAGGTGATGCCGTTGGCAATGCACTTGAGGCTCTCTTTCACAAAGGCTTTGCCCTGCACAAAACCACATAATATCACAGTCATATAAAAAAACATGACTTAACTTCAGTTAACAGGTTTAATCTACTGTGACAGATTTGAAAAGAGAAAAAGAATTACCATACCTGAGTGTCAAATTTAGCTGCACTGTACAGAAAGGACTTGCAGATGTCGTGCATGCCATCTGTGTCACACGTGGAGTTCTCCAGACATGCGAATGCTCCACAGCCTACTTGGAGGGCACTGTTCAGACAGCGTGCCACGTCAGCTGTAGACTCAGAGAGGGAAGGGACCATAAGCAGGGGGCAGGCTATCATATAGCTCTCAACAATAATGGAAAGATAACCAGTCTGTTTTGATTGGGAACCAAACAATGAAGGGATTTGATGATAATTTACATGCAAAGTTGATTCAATGCTGAGATCATAACTATTCAGACAAATTACAACTTGACTGCTCATTGGACACCTTCAACTTTTTAAGACTGGGACACAATTTACCATAATTACATTTCCACTTCCTGGCAAATCATTTCATGAATATTCTAGCATTTTGGTTTTTGGAACAGACTTGTGACCAACTACACCAAAAACACCCAAAGGAGTCATGGCATGTTACACACACACACACACACACACACACACACACACACACACACACACACACACACACACACACACACACACACACACACACACACACACACACACACACACACACGAGTGTTGCCTATTCAGGATCAGGTTCCGCTGACTGTCCCTTTTGGCACCAGACCCCTTGTTTCCATTACCCTCACATGCGACAAGACAATAACATGCAGCATTTGGAAGGCGTGCCAAACCACCTCTGACACTCATCACCATGGACTGTGCACACTTAAAAGTACAGTCATGTACCCTGGCTTGGGTCACTGCCTCAATCCTCATAAATAGACCTAATGTTCATGTTTCACATAAATATTGCCTCAGACTTAATATTAAAGAGCAAGCTGACATACACAGCTGTGTAAACTACTCTGACAAGAGGTAAAGATATAAAGTAACCAGAAAACCCCTAAATGTCTTCCAATGAATGCCTCTATTGTCCATTTAGTAAGACTGGGACAAGTTCATGGTAAGAAGCATACAGCAATTGTAACAATGAGCTGATGTACTGTATGCCACAGATGGATGCACTCTCACTCATTTAACATTTTTGGTCCAGCCCACCCTGTAATGAACTCGCCAATCTGTCATGAATCGGAATGGCTGTCAAGCAGATATGATTGATCTCTAAGCAGCACAATGCTCTAATCACTAATCAAACTGTCCCACCACTGTTTCTCTCAGGTCATGGGAGAATTAATAAATAAATAAATTATATTTCAACAGATACACACTCCTTCAGCATCTCTTACTGGCAGGACCAAGGAGGCCCATGCAGCAGATACTTAGTCTGAGGTAACCAATTGGTTTAACTGAAATAACAATAATGACTTAAGGAGATCACAGAGATAACACCTCATTCATACCCATATTTCCTAACATGGGCCTGGCTTTCATTGGGCAAGCAACTTTTTCATATCTCATACACATTTTGGAAATAGAGTACATGAACATTTAATCCATCCTTCTGGCAACCAATTTAAGCAGAATGTTATGCATGGTGTTGAAAGATAGCCCAATCCAATGTAGGCCTAGGCCATGAATTCGTTTTTTTCTTGCTATACAATAGCTTTCCTCTTTTTAGGGGCCGTGCTCGGTGGAAAGATGTTATTTTCACTTTATTAATCGCACGGGAATACGATTGGCAGTTACAGTTGGCAAACCATTGAAAAGGGACATAAAGCGAGACTACTGATTGAGTAAGTAGGGACGCACGTCACGCGACACCTTGTGCCCTATGAGTCTTCGAATCTGGATATCATCCCTGGCCAATGGCCAGCATTCTTTCCCCAAAGAAACTCTAATGTCTCCACCTTCTTTGCGTTCACCTAGAAAGCTCTACCCCTTTCACGTTTTTTCCGGTATTAGGCGCTTCATTCCTCCTGTCAAGACGCCGGTAGCCAGTAGCTACAGGTGGGTGCAGTGGCGTAGCCTATGCCACCACGCACAAATCTGTATTTTTTGGGGCCTACAGCAATACTGTAGTTCTATCAATACTTTACACTGGTGACTGCTGGAAGAATACCAATACATTTAAAATATGATGGCCATAGTTATTTCGAAACACCTGTAGATCATTTGGTGGTTAAAAAAGGCTTAAACAGTGCGTGAAACAACATTTTAGATAAACTAATTTAAGAAATTAAAATAATTACTTGTAGAATAGGCTACCTGACACAAACAATGCATAAGCAAAACAATCGTTTTATAACGCTGTGAAGACAGTGACCAAATAAATAACCATTGCTGGATTTAACCACACACAGGATACAAGTGGGCTCCCCTGTATCAACTAATTCCTACAGCCTATCTCCTTTAAAATACATATTCATCTGATGTTCTGTCCTCCGGTCAGTCACCTTGTGTTTAAGCAACCCACACGACCATCAATTCAAAGATCATTCGTTCATAGACCATGTATTCAACATCTCATGATGGTAGGCTACAGCTTTTTCACAAACAGGTGTCAGTCACCACGAAGCTCACGCTCATCACTTGCCGGTAAAACACCGGTAGAGCACAGTGAGTAGCCTAGCCTATGTTGGAGCTATTCGGTAGTCTGTCGATCAAGGCGTTCACTTGGAAACAGAGCAGCATATCATGTAATAGCAAACATTCCCCCATACTGTGCATACAATATAATAGTAATAATCCATACAAATCCGTGCGAACACCGCATCCACTCAAAAACATGCTGTATTGTAAGAGAGACTATTACTTACAAGGGGTATTTGCAGAAAATCGTGCTCTTCTGGGTGAATACGACTCGTTCTGATCCAGTTCATATGCAGATGCAATCAGCACCATTAGAAGAAAAAGTCCGGTCATCAAAGGCATTGTTCAATAATCACTGATGATCTAACAAAATACAAGGAATAGTGTTTCTTGCTTATCTGACTAATAGTTCATACAGCTCTGAAGATGTACAGCGCCGTGTTTTCAACAATGTAAATCTCTCACTAAGTAGGTACCATCTACCCAATGCGGCTATTCCTCTACCCTGGACCGTACACTGATTTCCTTTGACGTGCATGACCGATAGAGCGCTGGTCTGCACGTGTTTATATGGGACTGCCGCACATTACGAGTCTCCTGGTTAGCCCAATCAAAACACAGCATCAACGACCATGCTCTCTCTCCGGTCGCCTAATTGATTGACCATTTTACAGTACATTGAAATTCATGTGGTGTTGGGTATTTCGCGCCAATGATACCCTACACAAATTATTATTGGAGTTGATAAAACACTGAAGCTGTAGTACATTTTGCCATCTCAAGTCAAAGTCAATTAGCTTATAGTTTTTTCAGTAAACAGTCAGAAATTGGTGTACCTGTTCTCTTCAAACAACCGTTGAATGACATTTTCACTTGATTTGTTCGTTATGTTTCTGTGCGCCATATGCAAACTTTAGTGACAGTTTATGTCAGCACAAATGTATAAGTTCCATCTTGAAACAATGCTCAATTATTTTATTATGGTCTACCGGAAGGAATCTAACGGCATATTGTGTATACAGTAGGCTTATTGCTTAGGCTAATAGATGTGATTTAGTAACCTGCGTCTTTAGTCAAATGTATTGCGCGCTTTGTCTTACTTAAATTTCTTAAAATAATATAAACTGAAATTATTCAAATAATTTGACTTTTATCGCATGATTGGTATTTTGCTAAACCCTGTTCAATAAATGAGACTATTGTTCGTTTAATGGACAACATTTATTTAACATTGAGATAAACTACCTCATTATTGACATAAAGTATGTTATGTATGGATAGCCATCACTGTTGATGTATTTCCTGGTTTGCGGCATGCCGGTGAGACGTGGTAGCCAGGCACGGATCCAAACGAGTTGTAGCTACACATGCCAGAGGGAGGCCAATAATGTGTCATCCATGTCTGAGCATGGCAACGTCCTTGATCTATTCAAACCAAATCAAATTGTATTCGTCACATGCTTCGTAAACAACAGGTGTAGACTAACAGTGAAATGCATAAGGGGCCTTCCAAACAATGCAGAGAGGGAGAACTTAGAGAAATAATGGAAAAGTAATAACAGGTAATAATAAAAGTAATAATAAATACACAATGAGTAACAATAACTTAGCTATATACACGGGATACCAGTACCAAGTCAATGGGCAGGGGTAGGAGATAATTGAGGTAGATATGTATGTATAAATAGGAATAAAGTGACTAGGCAACAGGATAAATAATAAACATAAGCAGCAGCATATGTGATGAGTATAAAAAGTTTGTGTAAAAAGGGTCAATGCAGATAGTCCAGGTAAGTATTTAGTTATCTATTTAAGTAACTATTTAGCAGTTTTAAGGCTTGGGGGTAGGAGATGTTTCTGTTGGTTCTGCAACCGCTTGCCATGTGGTAGCAGAGAGAAAAGTCTATGACTTGGGTGGCTGAAGTCTTTGACAATTTTTAGGGCCTTCCTCTGACACCACCTGGTATAAAGGTCCTGGATGGCAGGGAGCTCAGCCCTAGTGATGTACTGTAGCGCCTAGTCGTTGGATGCCAATCAGTTGCCATACCAAGCAGTGATGAAGCCAGTCAAAATGCTCTCAATGGTGCAGCTGTAGAACTTTTTGAGGATCTGAGGCCCCATGCCAAATCTTTTCAGCCTTTTGAGGGAGAAGAGGCATTGTCGTGCCCTCTTCACAACTGTGTTGGTGTGTGTGGACACCAAGGAACTTGATGCTCTCGATCCGCTACACTACAGCTCCGTCATTGTGAATGGGGGCGTGATCGGCCCTCCATTCCCTGTAGTCCACAATCATCTCCTTTTTCTTGCTGACGTTGAGGGAGAGGTTGCTGTCCTGGCACCATACTGCCAGGTCTCTGTCCTGCTCTCTATAGGCTGTCTCATCGTCATCAGTAATCAGGCCTACCACCATCGTATTGCCAGCAAACTCAATGATGGTTTTGGAGTCATACGTGGCAACGCAGTCGTGTGTGAACGGGGAGTACAGGATGGGACTAAGCACGCACCCCTGAGGGGCCCCCGGGTTCAGGGTTAGCTTGGCAGATGTGTTGTTGCCTACCCTCACTACCTGGGGGTGGCCCGTCAGGAAGTTCAGAATCTAGTTGCAGAGGGAGGTGTTCAGTCACAGGGTCCTTAGCTTAGTGATGAGCTTGGAGGGCACTATGGCGTTGAACGCTGAGCTGTAGTCAATTAACAGCATTCTCACATTTGTGTTACTCTTGTCTAGGTGGGAGTGTGGAGTGCAATTGAGATTGCATCATCTAAGGATCTGTTGGGGTGGTTTGCGAATTGGAGTTGGTCCAGGGTGTCTGGGATAATTCTGTTGATGTGAGCCATGACCAGCCTTTCAAAGCATTTCATGTGGCAACAGATATGAGTGCTACAGGGCGATAGCCTTGGCGTTCTTGGGCACAGGGGCTATTGTGGTCAGCTTGAAACATGCAGGTATTACAGACTTCGACAGGGAGAGGTTGAAAATGTCAGTGAAGACACTTGCCAGCTGGTCAGCGCATGCTCTGAGTATGCATCCTGGTAATCCGTCTGGCCCTGCGGCCTTGTGAATGTTAACCTGTTTAAAGGTCTTACTCACATCGGCTATGGAGAGCATGATCACACAGTCGTCCGGAACAGCTGCTGATCTCATGCATGGTTCAGTGTTGCTTGCCTCAAAGCAAGCATAGAAGGCATTTAGCTCATCTGGTAGGCTTGCATCATGGCTGGGTTTCCCTTTGTAATCTGTGATAGTTTGCAAGCCCTGCCACATTTGATGAGCATCAGAGCCGGCATAGTAGGATTCGATCTTAGTCCTGTATTGTGACTTTGCCTGTTTGATAGCTTGTCGGCGATCGTAACAGGATTTTTTATAAGCGCCGAGATTAGTGTCCCGCACCTTGAAAGCAGCAACTCTGGCCTCTAGCTCAGTAATTCAAGGCTTCTGGTTGGGATGTGTACGTATGGTCACTGTTGGGACGATGTCGTCGATTCACTTATTAACGAAGCCGGAGAGGGATGAATCCCAGAAATGTGCTAGTGAAACAGTCCTGTAGCTTAGCATCCGCTTCAACGGACCACTTCCATATTGAGCGTGTCACTGGTACTTCCTGTTTGAGTTTTTGCTTTAAAGCAGGAATCAGGAGGATAGAATAATGGTCAGAGTTGCCAAATGGAGGCGTGGGTGAGCTTTGTATGCGCTTCTGTGTGTGGAGTAAAGGTGATCTAGAATTTTCTCTCCTCTAGTGGCACAGGTGACGCTGGTAGAAATTAGGTCAAACGGATTTCAGTTTCCACTGGCCACTAGGAGCGCGCCTCTGGATGAGCATATTCTTGTTTGCTTATGGCTGGAAAAAGCTAAACATTTTGCTCCTTTTTCAACTCGTTGAGTGAGGTCTTAGTGCCAGCATCAGTTTGTGGTGGTAAATAGACAGCTACGAAAAATATAAATGAAAAATGTGCTCCTGAGCTGCTGACCTGTTGCACCCTCTACAACCACTGTGATTATTATTATTTGACCCTGCTGATCATCTATGAACATTTGAACAGCTTGGCCATGTACTGTTATAATCTCTACCCGGCACAGCCAGAAGACGACTGGCCACCCCTCATAGCCTGGTTCCTCTCTAGGTTTCTTCCTAGGTTCCTGCCTTTCTAGGGAGTTTTTCCTAACCACCGTGCTTCTACATCTGCATTGCCTGCTGTTTGGGATTTTAGGCTGGTTTTCTGTATAGCAATTTGTGATATCGGCTGATGCAAAAAGGGCTTTATAAATAAATGTGATTGATTGATTGACTTCCTTAAAATTGGAGATTGCACATTAGCTGTTGTTAACAAAGAAACACACCCCTCCCCCTAACCTTACCCGACGCTGCCATATGGCCTTGAGGACGCATAGAAAAACCAGCTAGATGTACACTACTGGTCAAAAGTTTTAGAACAACTACTCATTCAAAGGTTTTTCATTATTTTAACTTTTTTCTACATTGTAGAATAATAGCGAAAACAATAAAACTATGAATAGCACTTTTTGAATCATGTAGTAACCAAAAAGTGTTAAACAAATCAAAATATATTTTATATTTGAGATTCTTCAAATAGCCACCCCTTGCCTTGATGACAGCTTTGCACATTCTTGGCATTCTCTCAACCAGCTTCACCTAGAATGCTTTTACAACAGTCTTGAAGGAGGTCCCACATATGCTGAGCACTTGTTGGCTGTTTTTCCTTTACTCTGCGGTCCGACTCATCCCAAACCACCTCAATTTGGTTGAGGTCAGGGGATTGTGGAGGCCAGGTCATCTGATGCAGCACTCCATCACTTTCCTTCTTGGTAAAATACCCCTTACACAGCCTGGAGGTGTGTTGGGTCATTGTCCTGTTGAAAAACAAATGATAGTCCCACTAACCCCAAACCAGATGGGATGGCGTATCGCTGCAGAATGCTGTGGTAGCCATGCTGCGTAAGTATGCCTTGAATTTTAAATAAATCACAGACAGTGTCACCAGCAAAGCACCCCCACACCATAACACCTCCTCCTCTATGCTTTACGGTGGGAGATACACATGCGGAGATCATCCGTTCACCCACACCATGTCTCACAAAGATACAATGGTTGGAACCAAAAATCTCAAATTTGGACTCTAGACCAAAGGACAAATTTCCACCAGTATAATGTCCATTGCTCGTGTTTCATCATAGCACTTGATGGTTTTTGCGACTGCACTTGAAGAAACTTTCAAAGTTCTTTAAATGTTCCCTATTGACTTCATGTCTTAAAGTAATGATGGACTGTCTTAAAGTAATGATGGTCTGTCGTTTCTCTTTGCTTATTTGAGCTAGTCTTGCCATAATATGGACTTGGTATTTTACCAAATAGGGCTATCTTCTGTATAACACCCCTACATTGTCACAACACAACTGATTGGCTCAAACGCATTAAGAAGGAAAGAAATCCACAAATTAACTTTTAAGAAGACACACTTGTTAATTGAAATGCATTCCAGGTGACTACCTCATGAAGCTGGTTAAGAGAATGCCAAAAGTGTGCAAAGCTGTCATCAAGGCAAAAGGTGGCTATTTGAAGAGTCTCAATATAAAATATATTTTGATTTGTTTAATACTTTTTGAGTTACTACATGATTCCATATGTCTTATTTCATAGTTTTGATGTCTTCACTATTATTATACAATGTAGAAAATAGTAATAATAAAGAAAAACCCTTGAATGAGGAGGTGTTCTAAAACCTTTGACCTGTAGTGTATATTATCCATATATTATATTATTGTCCTTGTTCAGCCACGACTCCGAGAAACAGTTACAGTTATTCAGATCCCATTGATAGAATAGGCTTAAATGGAGCTTGTCCAGTTTGTTCTCCAGTGATTGTACGTTTGCCCATAGAATGGAGGGTAGAGGCTGATTATTTATTCGCCGAAGTAGTATCGTCAGGGTGCACGCACGTCGGCCTCTCTTACGCATTCTTTTCCTTTTTAAACATTAATCAGTGGCCCTGGGCAATGTAAATACAACCTATTAGAAATGGTAGGTTGTCTGAATTCATGTAGGCCTACTTGAGTGTCAAATTGGTGATATTCCACATTACTGTGGCATTATGCCAAGGTGTAATGCAGGTATCCCTAATCTCGGTTAACCCAGAACTAGAATCTTGGTCAGATTCTCGTTTACGTTCTGGGTCCATACGTGTTAATTAAGATAACGATGATTCATTCCTTCTATGTTTAAGTAGTCTGTGCATGAGAGATTAATGTATCCCCAACTCAGTACACCCATTCATCTACCCATACAGTGCATTCGGGAAGTATTCAGACTGTTTGACTTTTCCACATTTTGTGACGTTTAAGCATTATTCTACAATTGATTAAATCATTTTCCCCCTCTCATCAATTTACACACAATGCCCCATAATGGCAAAGCAAAAACAAGTTTTTAGAAATGTTTACAAAAAAAATATATACGGAAATATCACATTTACATAAGAATTCTGACCCTTTACTCAATACTTTGTTGAAGAACCTTTGGCAGCAATTACATCCTCGAGTCTTCTTGGGTATGACGCTACAAGCTTGGCACATCTGTATTTGGGGAGTTCCTCCCTTTATTCTCTGCAGATCCTCTCAAGCTCTGTCAGGTTAGATGGGGAGTGTCGCTGCACAGGTATTTTCAGGTCTCTCCAGAGATGTTTGATCGGGCTCTGGCTGGGCCACTCAAGGACATTCAGAGACTTGTCCCGAAGTCACTCCAGCGTTGTCTTGGCTGTGTGCTTAGGATTGTTGTCCCGTTGGAAGGTGAACCTTCGCCCCAGTATGAGGTCCTAAGTGTTCTGGAGCAGGTTTTCATCAAGAATTTCTCTGTACTTTGCTCCATTCATCTTTCCCTCGATCCTGACTAGTCTCCCAGTCCCTGCCGCTGAAAAACACCCCCACAGCATGATGCTGCCAACACCATGCTTCAGGTTTCTTTCAGGCGTGACGCTTGGCATTCAGGCGACAGAGTTCAATCTTGGTTTCATCAGACCAAAGAATCTTGTTTCTCATGGTCTGAGAGTCTTTAGGTGCCTTTTGGCAAACTCCAAGCGGACTGTCATGTGCCTTTTACTGAGTAGTGGCTTCCGTCTGGCCACTCTACCATAAAGGCCTGATTGGTGGATTGCTGCAGAGATGGTTGTCCTTCTGGAAGGTTCTCCCATCTCCACAGAGGAACTCTAGAGCTCTGCCAGAGTGATCATCGGGTTCTTGATCACCACCCTGACCAAGGCACATCTCCCCCAAATGCTCAGTTTGGCCAGGCGGCCAGCTCTAGGAAGAGTCTTGGTGGTTCCTAACTTCTTCCATTTAAGAATGTTGGAAGCCACTGGGTTCTTGGGGACCTTCAATGCTGCAGACATTTTTTGTACCCTTCCCCAAATCTGCGCCTCGATACAATCCTGTCTCGGAGCTCTACGGACAATTCCTTCGACGTCATGGATTGGTTTTTGCTCTGACATGCACTGGCAACTAAAGGACCTTATATAGACAGGTGTGTGCCTTTCCAAATCCTGTCAATTCAATTGAATTTACCACAGGTTGACACTAATCACATTGTAGAAACATCTCAAGGATGATCAATGGAAACAGGATGCACCTGAGCTCAATTTCAAGTCTCATAACAAATGGTCTGAATACTTATGTAAATAAGGTATTTCTGTTTTTTATTTTGAATACTTTTGCAAAAATCCTTAAAAACCTGTTTTCACTTTGTCATTATGGGGTATTGTGTGTAGATTGATGAGAAAAACATTTCATTTAATACATTTTAGAATAAGGCTGTAAGGTAACAAAATGTGGAAAAGGGGTCTGAGTACTTTCCAAATGCACTGTATGTAGACGTACAGTTGTAGTCGAAAGTTTACATACACCTTAGCCAAATACATTTAAACTCAGTTTTTCACAATTCCTGACATTTAATCATAGTAAAAATTCCCTGTCTTAGGTCAGTTAGGATCACCATTTTATTTTAAGAATATGAAATGTCAGAATAATAGTAGAGAGAATGATTTATTTCAGCTTTTATTTCTATCATCACATTCCCAGTGGGTCAGAAGTTTACATACACTCAATTCGTATTTGGTAGCATTGCCTTTGAATTGTTTAACTTGGGTCAAACGTTTCGGGTAGCCTTCCACAAGCTTCCCACAATAAGTTGGGTGAATTTTGGCCCATTCCTCCTGACAGAGCTGGTGTAACCGAGTCAGGTTTGTAGGCCTCCTTGCTCGCACACATTTTTTCAGTTCTGCCCACAAATTCTCTATAGGATTGAGGGCAGGGCTTTGTGATGGCCACTCCAATACCTTGACTTTGTTGTCCTTAAGCCATTTTGCCACAACTTTGGAAGTATGCTTGGGGTCATTGTCCATTTGGAAGACCCATTTGCGACCAAGCTTTAACTTCCTGACTCATGTCTTGAGATGTTGCTTCAATATATCCACATAATTTTCCTTCCTCACAATGTCATCTATTTTGTGAAGTGCACCAGTCACTCCTGCAGCAAAGCACCCTCACAACATGATGCTGCCACCTCCGTGCTTCACGGTTGGGATGGTGTTCTTCGGCTTGCAAGCCTCCCCCTTTTTCCTCCAAACATAATGATGATCATTATGGCCAAACAGTTCTATTTTTGTTTCATCAGACCAGAGGGCATCTCTCCAAAAAGTATAATCTTTGTCCCCATGTGCAGTTGCAAACCATAGTCTGGCTTTTTTATGGCGGTTTTGGAGCAGTGGCTTCTTCCTTGCTGGGCGGCCTTTCAGGTTATGTCGATATAGGACTCGTTTTACTATGGATATAGATACTTTTGTACGTTTCCTCCAACATCTTCACAAGGTCCTTTGCTGTTGTTCTGGGATTGATTTGCACTTTTCGCACCAAGGTACGTTCATCTCTATGAGACAGAACACGTCCCCTTCCTGAGCGGTATGACGGCTGCGTGGTCCCATGGTGTTTATACTTGCGTACTATTGTTTGTACAGATGAACGTGGTACCTTCAGGCATTTGGAAATTGCTCCCAAGGATGAACCAGACTTGTGGAGGTCTACAATTTTTTTTCTGAGATCTTGGCTGATTTATTTAGATTTTCCCATGATGTCAAGCAAAGAGGCACTAAGTTTCAAGGTAGGCCTTGAAATACATCCACAGGTACACCTCAAATTGACTCAAATGATGTCAATTAGCCTATCAGTAGCTTCTAAAGCCATAACATCATTTTCGGGAATTTTCCAAGCTTTTTAAAGGCACAGTCAACTTAGTGTATGTAAACTTCTGACCCACTGGAATTGTGATACAGTGAATTATAAGTGAAATAATCTGTCTGTAAACAATTGTTGGAATAATGACTTGTGTCATGCACAAAGTAGATGTTCTAACTGACTTGCCAAAGCTATAGTTTGTTAACAAGAAATGTGTGGAGTGGTTGAAAAACGAGCTTTAATGACTCCAACCTAAGTGTATGTAAACTTCCTACTTCAACTGTATGTAGCCTATACTATTCTACTAGAGTTACTTTGGTGTAAATCCAATGCAATGCCTGAGCTTGATCCCCACTTCCTGGTCTTGGAGAGCTGGTATGTGCAGGCTATGGTTCCAGCCCAGCACTAACACACCTGATTCAACAAATCATTGTATTTTTTGTCCACAGTTGCCCATTCTATTCTTACTAGAGAAATTAATATTCGTCTCTCATCAATGCATTTTTGTATCAAGGCCATAATAGCATTCGATTTGGGAGACAAGGGAGAGACAACAGCATCCATTTTAGAATCAAAACATTTGATCAGTTGAGTTGTCTTTCATGTACCACTGTATACCCAGATACACTCTCACACACATCTGAATTAGTAGGCCTATATTTTCTCTACCATCTTATATTGGTAGAAATTCCTTTTCTCCCATTAGTGAGCCCCCGTTCACAATTTCATAGCCGGCTTTTTGGAAATTTCGAATGACTTTGTATTGATTAACATATTTTACGGTCATGGTATAGTTTTTATCTTTATAGGCAGTACTAGGAAACTTCCAAACATAAAATGAAGAGGCCCAATATAGAATTCTCTGGCTCCTGGAAGTCTGGTCCTCAGACACCATTTAGTAATTTACAATGTTTCACCTGTTTTCATAACAGCAAAAGTAAACTGGAACATACTCATGTGCCCTTGAGTGCTTAATATAAGAACTTCAGTGCCATTTTGGCTAAAGAAAGAATCCATATGTTTGCTCAGCATTTTATGTGAAATTACTTGTTTTCTTTTCTGGTGTTTCAAAGAGAAAAGGTTCAAAGGATTTTATAAAAGCATCTCTCTCTCTCTCTCTCTCTCTTTGTTATGATTGCTTTGGCGATGGTGATGCTTTAACCCTGATTGGTTTTACCCCAGCGCATCGTTAGGAGCCAGGAACTTTGTCAAGTCTCCTCTTGGCAGCTTGTCTTTGCTGGGTAGTTCAAACATGGCAACACAGTCTTTGTTACATATTTTGATCTTTCATAGAAAATCCCAGGGCTGTCCGCTGTCAGACAGAGGCTTACTAGTCTTTGCTGTATGGTGCAATGGTCAAATTAGTTAATCAAAATGTAACTTCCCAAATGAATTAAAAAACATCTAAATCTTAATCTCAGGACATCTTGAGTGCCTATACATAGGGCTCTCTAGAAGTTAGTAAATTCCCTCCTTGTGTGTACTCAAGTACAGAATATTCCTTTGGGAACTTATCCATACCACAAACCCATTTGAGGAGAGCATATCTGTGTCGTCTGGATAAGGGGATAGTGAATCCCTTTGTCATACTGAAGTAGGTAATTCACCTAATTTCCAGAACACAGCAGACAGAACAGACTGGCATCATGCTAGGATTTAGAACAGAGTTCAAAGACAGGACAAATCTGCCACAGAGAGTGAACACTCAATCATCTGGCATAGCACAACGTGGCAGCTTTGCATTCATTTACATTGAGGTAGTTTAACTGATTTTCAGATTACACGGCACTTTGCATCCGGTCCTTTCTGTAGTCAATCGCAGATAGCTGCTCTGTCACTGCCCCATGGATATTGCAACATTTTCATTATGAGATAATAACTATATGAGTAATGCATGCCACATCTTATGAGGATATGCCACAAACATTTTGCACATAAACATTTGGATACTCACATACATGAATCTTCATCAAATATGCTTCATTAACCTCATATAATACCATCGTCAGATCCACTGCACTTTCTTCCAGTGCCTGCACAAACATTTCAGTTATTGTCATATACGTTCTAATGATATGTCAGTTACAGTCCTGTTACAGTACTGCAGTTGGAGTAGTATTGAAGTGTCTGCAGTGTAAATTGTCAGTTAGTGTCACCTAAGGATAACTGTAGCTCAGTTGGTAGAGCATGGTACTTGTAATGCCAGTGTGGTGGATTTGATTCCCTGGAACACCCATATGTAAAATGTATGCACATATGTCGCTTTGGATTAAAGCGTCTGCTAAATGGCATATATATTATATTATGGCATATAGTAACTGTAATTATGTTTCTGTCCACAAGAGGGACTTTGAGGAGGGGGTATAACCGACAGGTGTGAGACATCTACAGTGACTTTTTAATCTCAAACCATGGCTACACTGTACTGCATAAAATCTTACCTGTGATGTGGCATGACCATTGTGTATTGAATGGAATTGATCTACTCCTGGCTTTGTGGTTTCCCTGAAAAAAGCTAAACATTTTGCTCCATTTTCAGTTATGAGACTTTACCTGCCAAAACTCTTTAAATATTGTAATAAAATGTATGTTAAAATCCTTGCTAAACTTGCCTTCCCTTTTCAGCATTTTTTGGTGCTAAGGCCAAGAACTAGTCACAGTACCGTCCGAATGCCAGTAACATACCATTTTTGTCACTTACTTGGTAGGGTGAATGTGTAGGCTATGTACATATCTACAAACACTTTGACTAGGTGATTAGGTGTATTAAATGTATGTCTTCAGTTGATACTGAAGATACATTTACCTGAACTGTATGCATAATGCTATAGCTTAGGTAATTAATTATTCATATATGAGCATCTGCTAAATTAAAAAGATAAATGCAATGAAAAAAAAGAGCCTTTCTTTGTGCTGTTTGCAGAAGCCTGCTCCTGGTCAGAGAGCCGGTACTCACACAGCTTGTCCTCATAGGGCCCACCCATTGCTATGTTGGACCTACAGTATCAGTCAAAAGTTTGGACACACTCATTCCAGGATTTTTCCTTATTTTTACTGTTTTCTACATCTTAGAATAATAGTGAAGACATCCAAACTATGAAATAACACATACGGAATCATGTAGTAACCAAAAAAGTGTTAAACAAATCAAAATATATTTTCTTTTTGAGATTCTTCAAAGTAGCCGCCCTTTGCCTTGATGACAACTTTGCACACTCTTGGCATTCTCTCAACCAGCATCATGAGTTAGTCACCTGGAATTCATTTCAATTAACAGGTGTGCCTTGTTAAAAGTTCATTTGTGGAATTTCTTTCCTTCTTAATGCATTTGAGCCAATCAGCTGTGTTGTGACAAGGTATGGGTGGTATACAGAAGATCCACAATATGGCAAGAACAGCTCAAATAAGCAAAGAGAAACGACAGTCCATCATTACTTCAAGACATGAAGGTCAGTCAATGCGGAAAATTTAAAGCATTTCAAAAGCAATCGCAAAAACCATCAAGCGCTATGATGAACTGGCTCTCATGAGGACCGCCACAGGAAAGGAAGGCCCAGAGTTACCTGTGCTGCAGGGGATAAGTTCATTAGAGTTAACTGCACCTCCTCAATGGCAGTCCAAATAAATGCTTCACAGAGTTCAAGTAACACATCTCAACATCAACTGTTCAGAGGAGACTGTGTGAATCAGGCCTTCATGGTCAAATTGCTGCAAAGAAACAACTACTAAAGGACACCAATAATAAGAAGAGACTTGCTTGGGCCAAGAAACATGAGCAAGGGACATTAGACAGGTGGAAATCTGTCCTTTGGTCTGATGAGTCCAAATCTGAGATTTTTGGTTCCAACCGCCATGTGTTTGTGAGACGCAGAGTAGGTGAACGGATGATATCCGCATGTGTGGTTCCCACCGTGAAGCATGGAGGTGTGATGGTGTGGAGGTGCAATGCTGGTGATACTGTCCGTCATTTATTTAGAATTCAAGGCACACTTAACCAACACGGCTACCACAGCATTCTGCAGTGAATCTCTATCCCATCTGGTTTGGGCTTAGTGGGACTATCATTTGTTTTTCATCAGGACAATGACCCAACACACCTACAGGCTGTGTAAGGGCTATTTGACTAAGAAGGAGAGTGATGGAGTGCTGCATCAGATGACCTGGCCTCCACAATCACCTGACCTCAACCCAGTTGAGATGGTTTGGGATGAGTTGGACCGCAGAGTGAAGGAATAGCAGCCAACAAGTGCTCAACATATGTGGGAACTCCTTCAAGACTGTTGGAAAAGCTTTCCAGGTGAATCTGGTTGAGAGAATGCCAAGAGTGTGCAAAGCTGCCATCAAGGCAAAGGTTGGCTAGTTTGAAGAATCTCAAATATAAAATATATTTTGATTTGTTTAACACTTTTTTGGTTACTACGTGGTTCCATATGTGTTATTTCATAGTTTTGATTTCTTCACTATTATTCTACAATGCAGAAAATAGTAAGAAAAACAAACTTGAACGAGTTGGTGTGTCCAAACCTTTGACTGGTACTGTAGCTACAAGGTCTGCTGTATCAGGGCTGTTTTGTTGAGGATATCAGTTCAGTATGAGGTTCATAATGCCTGCTGCCCTCTCATGAAAGTGGTGTAGTTAACCTTACTTGACATGGACATAGAGAAATGTGGAAGTGGGTTAGTTAGACAGAATGAGACCATGACATATTTTGGAAGACCTATGATTACAGTCCGTCTGAATGTAATGAATGTATACTGCCATTCAAATGTTTGGGGTCAATTGGAAATGTCCTTGTTTTTTAAAGAAAAGCAAATTTTTTGTCCATTAACATAACATAAAATTGATCAGAAATACTGTGTAGACACTGTTAATGTTGTAAATGACTATTGTAGCTGGAAACGGCCAATTTTTTTATGGAATATCTACATAGGCGTACAGAGGCCCAGTATCAGCAACCATAACTCCTGTGTTCCAATAGCACGTTGTGTTAGCTAATGGAATAGCCTTAATGTCTCAGAGCAAGAATAGACTGACGAGTTTCAGAAGAAAGTTCTTTGTTTCTGGCCATTTTGAGCCTGTAATCAAACCCACAAATGCTGATGCTCCAGATACTCAACTAGTCTAAAGAAGGCCAGTTTTACTGCTTCTTTAATCAGGACACCAGTTTTCAGCTGTGCTAACATAATTGCAAAAGGGTTTTATAATGATCAATTAGCCTTTTAAAATGATAAACCTGGATTAGCTAACGCAACATGCCATTGGAACACAGGATTGATGGTTGCTGATAATGGGCCTCTGTACGCCTATGTAGATATTCTATTAAAATTCTGCCGTTTCCAGCTACAAAAGTAATTTACAACATTAACAATGTCTACACTGTATTTCTGATCAATTTGATGTTATTTTAATGGACAAAAAAATGGCTTTTATTTAAAAAACAAGGACATTTCTAAGTGACACTACATTTTTGAAAGATAGTGCATATGCTGCAGAAGGAGAGTATCATGTCTCTTCCCCTTCTCCCACTTTGATGATCAGCTTGCAGGTTGATAGATTTCCTTATCTGTGGCGCTCTGGGACTGTGTAGAAGTGTGGCACCTCTGTTGGCTGTAGCTCCATGCAGGGAGAGAGGGAGGGGAGATTGCATCTGGCAGCACTGAGCAGGGACTGCGGTTCACCATCAGATATAGCTCAAAAATCCCAATGATTGAAGGCTCTCAAATGCAGATATGAGGGAATGAAAATATATCTAAGATATAGCAGGGGCTAGGCTATCACTTTTAGGCCTGGAAACTTTCAGCTGTAAAAAACCTACTCAACCAAGCAGCAATAGCTCACAGATATCAGAGTGTAGAGGAAGATTCAAAAAAATATAGTTCCTGATTGTAGCACACAACTATTGTTATAGTCATTGTAAACAATCCTTTCCTGATATCATTGTATGATAACCATACTTGTAGTACCTTGTCAACAAATGACTTCCCTCAACCTCATCTCTGAATTTGTTAATCTGCAAAGGAATTTGTGAAATGATTGGCTTGTAAATGTTCATCCAATAATGTTCTTCTTTGAACAGTAAAGCTAACACCATACATAATGTGCAAATGATTAATTAATATGAGACAGATTAGAATCACAATGCCTTTGTTTTATCCAATGCATGCCAAGTATTTTAATTCATGAGTTCCTAAGGCAGCTTTGCAAAGCAGATGCCAGTGTGAGCAAAGAAGACATTGACAATTTAATTTAACCAATCAGTCATCTTTATGGAATAGCGGATCTCTCTAGCATGATCTGCATGACATTATATCCACATTGAATTAGGCACATTAAACACTGCCATCAATTCTTGGGGATCTGAGTAATCAACATAAACTGAGCGATCAAGTTAACAAATAAAATATTTGTTAAAAATTGCTTTCATAAATATTTCCAGTACGTTTCCAAATTTCAAGACCACAGGCAGCCTTTTATCGCTGATATAGCCTATCTAAGTAGCCACAATTGTATTCTATATTTTCATTATGTTGAGGATAGACTTAATACTGGTATTGAGTAGGTTAGAGCCACTCCATTGGCAGACTATCACATGTCATGTAATGAGGACACAACCAAAGAAATGCCCATGCATTTGGCCTGGAAATGGATGGTACCTAGACCCTAATTTCACCAAAGTGCCCTATGTCCCCTTATACTTCCACACAACCGAATCTGTGAAAGTGTATAGTCCTGTTACCTTGAACACTATGTTTAAAGCAGATCTGTTGTTAATTGCTTAGGTCTGGCCTGGCTTATAGGTGGCGTATTCCTCAATCATTTCAAAGGACAGTGAGAGATAAAAGCACAGATGTACAGGTATAATCAATGCATATATTTCTGGTTAGAAAAGAGAAACCCACACACTGCTCTTGCTAGTATCACTGGTTAAGCTTGAATAAAAACAGTGATAGCAAGAGCAGTGTGCGGGTTTCTCTTTTCTTTCAAGTTATCAAATTGTTACCATATACCTGCAACAAGATCAGATGTGTTGGTGCCTTTTTGAATTTACTAGCCATAAATTGATATTCAACGGTGTTACATTAATACCATGCATAAGGGACTTATGAGACATTTGGCATCTTACAGTGATTAATACAGGCATGTAAATGTAAATGCTTCCTCTGCAATATCCTGATGGATAGTGTTTGTCTCCAACAGATGTCTGTGTCCCTTAAGAATACCATAGACACACAGGGGATGTACATTCCAACAAAGGAACATGGCAAGTCTATACATCTGGTAGATACAATAAAAACATGCAATATGGCCTAGAGAAACATTGCGTGATGACCATATGGCTATATACAAACACATTGTATGGATGCGGTAAGAGATCAATGGGTTGCAGACCATGGAGGATAGAACGAGGATAGAACAAGGATGCAATCGTTGGTGCCCATTTAAAAAAGCTCATCTAACAAAGTGGATATTCGTCAAATCCATCATGATTCATGTGTTTTAACAAGCCCACAATGTGGTTACTAAAATCCAAACTGGATATATTTGACTGTTTATGCTGTATGTTTGTCTTTTTCGGGTTACTGATATTTTTTTCTCTAAATGATAATTCCTGTTCGCTTAACCTGGTAGCATAGCAGGTTGAGTTGCACGTGTCTGCAAAGCATTACAGGCACATGTGTGCCAATGATACTTTTCTGAGTAGAATAATTAGGGCCCTGTGTTTTGTGTAATCATGTGACATATCTTTATTTAAAGCTTTTTCATCAAATTGCCCCCTTTTCTTTTGACGTCAGATGGTTCTGCAGCATCTTCAGACAATTGCTTTCATTTTGGGTGTAATTCTCATTTCTGGAAAAGGCTTAAATTAAATATTGTTATGTCACATGATTGTGCAAAGCACAGGGCCAAAAGCACAATGTACTTTCACTGAAAATTATTTTGGATAATTTAATTTCTCAAGTATTGAACCCACATGCCAGTCTGTCTATCTTCATGATTGCTCTAGCATTTCAAATGGACTGACAGACATTTGTCATTTGATAGTTATTGGCTCAGTATATTATTCCACCATCTTTGTTATCACATACAGTATATTCTGTCAAAGTGTCCTAAGTAAAGGATACGTGATATACATATTTTGAGCATTTATAGTGTTTATTTTATTTTTATAATATCCCTGACCTAGTGACATTGAGGTACAGGTCATCCCCTATGTAAATCTTACTCAAAACATCTGAGTAGCAGATGAGAATTGATACTTGTGTTGAACTGAGACATTGGCAGAACAATTGGTTGCAGCACTTATGGAAATGTCAGCAACAATGAGACAAATCTCTATGAGAGAGGACAATCCCCTTGACAAATCCTGCAGGTTGGATAAATCCTTCAGGTTGGATCAAAGTTCAGTGTTTCTGTACATAGTTGAGGCAGCATATACCTTATAGCTGAACATATTATTCCAGATAGATGTCCAAATACAAACTCATCAGACCTAATAAATTAATAGAGAGACAACTAAGAATAACTCCAAGAAATTGCTCTGGAATTATGTCTTCATAGTAATCTGGCCATTGAGGCAGAGCCCTAGGGTTCTCTATGTCTTTGAGTACCCTGAGGAAAGTCCTGCTTTCTCACTGTCTTTCACATTCTGTAAAGCCTGTATGCCCTGAGGCAGCTCACAAGACAATGTGTAATGTTGTTATGTGTCTAATTGTTGTGTGGTGCTTTGCTGCTTGCTGTTTCAGGCAGCTGGGCCTGATTGGAAACATCTTAATTTTGCATTTTGATTTTAAAAGAATTTGAAGCAAAATTGTAAAAAATAAGCTTGGTTTTATCGTGTGATCCATGCTGTTAAAGATGTACGGTATTACATTATGAAGTGCATTAAATCTACTAAGCCCACACGTTTTCCCAAAGGGAGGCTGCACCCCAAGAGGACTTGTGCATGGGTCATCTGTAATGCTATCGTCAGTGAAAGCAGCAGGGTCTGTTTGCAGTGTAGTGTTCTATATGGACATTATAAAGGGAAAGGAAAGGAAAACTCATAGTGTAAACGATGCAAGAGTGAGGTATTATGAGCCACTGGGGATGTCAAGGTCATCAACAAGTATATTTTATTATAAAATTCCTAGTTGATTGTTAAAGGACAAGTTCACATTTTTAAACCAAATCTCTGTTTTTTATGTAAATGGCATGTTACAGATGTCTAGACACTTTTTTTTTGCAATTTTCTTTTGGTTTTGAGGAACTGACCCCACCAGCAATAGACTTCCTCATGGTTTTGCAGTTGCAGATCAAATTTTAACAAAGGCTCCAAAAACACCCAAATATGTCCTTTTAGAAACAGCAACGCTTTGATGCAGATCTTTAGATGTTGTACACATGAAATTGTGTCATTAGAAACTTTAGGGTGGACAAGCATGCACAGACTTTCTATCACCACAATGGGAATGAGAAAGCATGCGCATGCCTGCACACGGAGAAGTATTGATTGAGTCCAACAAAATGGGACATAAAGTTACGGATGAAGTTCAGAATGACACAATTTCATGTATACAACATTTAAAGACCTGCATCACCATACTGAGAGTGTTGCCGTTTCTAAAATAACGTATTAGCATTTTTTTGTTGTTGCTATTGTTCATGTTTTATCTGTGCCCCTGCAACTGCAGAACGAGCATGAGGAAGTCTATTGCTGGTGGGGTATGTTTTTCAAAACCAAGAGAAATTGCAAAAAAAGTGTCTGGACAGTTCTGTAACATGCCATTAACTTCAAAAATAGAGATTTGGTTAAAAAAAGTGAACCAGTCCTTTAATTGCTCTCACACTTGCATAAACTGTAACATGACCAGACAAAGCAGTAACTTTACACTACAAACATTATACTACAAATTAATATGTTTCTTAGTTCAATAAGAGTCAAGTTTATCTTGTTGACACAGCTCAGTGCAATTGTAATCAACAGTGGCTAAATTGCTCTCAGGTCAAAATCTTATTGCTGAGTCCAACTTCAGGAAGTCTAGTAATCTAACTGTATTTAGATTCTAGGAGGATTTCCTTATGAGTAGCATTGTGCTTGTAGCATGTTATCAAGTGCCAAATGAGGCCATGTATAAAGACAGTGTCTAAGCGTCACCAACTGATCTGAGAGACACTTTTTCTGGGATGAAGAGAAAAGTTAACCATCTCTGCATCAGAAGACCACATGTGCCACTCCGTAACCTGAGCAGTAGTTTGTGAGCAGACAGAGACTGTACCTAGGCCTGTCCCTGCTCTCCTCTGGAGATATCCTGGTCCCATTCAGCCATCTGGTTTAAGTTCAGCCCCATCTGGATTCCTCTCTCAAGCCCAGGAATTTCAGGAATACGTTTTGGATCGGTGCCCACATCCGTTCACACAGACAAGTGTTTTCAATTACTCAAATCTAAATGTCAGTTTTTGAGGGGTGGTGATTGTTAAATACTGCTTGAAAATATTTGCTTTAAAGCAGAGAAATGACTAAGACCCATACTATAGACTGACTTACAGATATAGGATCTTAATTTGATCACTCTTTTGTTTCTGAGAATTTTCACCTTAAAATGTCAGACTTGATTTGCCCTAATGAAAATGTATTAATTCCTACCAAATATTTCTATTAATTATAATCCACCACAGGAGGTTGGTAGCACCTTAATCGGGGAGGATGGGCTTGTGGTAATGGCTGGAGCAGAATAAATGGAATGGTATCAAATACATCAAACACATGGTTTCCATGGTTTTGATGCCATTCCAGTTACTCCCTTCCAAAAGTTATTATGAGCCGTCCTCCTCTCCTCAACCTCCACTGTTAAATCCACATAATAATTCACATTTCCAGGCTCTGTCGCAGTTGGCCACGACCGGGAGACCCATGGGGCGGCGCACAATTGGCCCAGCGTCGTCCGGGTTAGGGGAGGGTTTGGCCGGCCGGGATGTCCTTGTACCATCGCGCTCTAGTGACTCCTGTGGTGGGCCGGGCGCATGCACACTGACACGGTCGCCAGGTGTACGGTGTTTCCTCTGACACATGGGTATGGCTGGCTGCCGGGTTAAGCGGGAATTGTGTCAAGAAGCAGTGCGGCTTGGCTGGGTTGTGTTTTGGAGGAAGCACAACTCTCGACCTTCGCCTCTTCCGAGTCCGTACGGGAGCTGCAGCGATGGGACAAGACTGTAACTACCAATTGGATACCACAAAATTGGGGAGAAAAAGGGGTAAAAAATAAATACAAATAAAAAATGTATTATAATAATTCATATTTCCTGTTGCTGCAGGGTTATTTTCCTGCTGTAGGAAACTGGCTCAAATTCGGATCCTACAGCTGTACATATAGAAGGTCTGGAGGTGAATTCAAAGCAATATGAATCAGTATGAATCACGGTCCCCCCAGACCACTATCCTGAGAAATAAGAAACACACAGGGAGTTCAAAGACCTCATGTCACAGTTGTCAGAGGACCCTTAAATGGGAGTAGACATGAAGAATGGCAGCTGTGAGTTGGAATAATATGTTCCACTATGTAACGGCAGTTTACACTATTATATATAATGTTTTTGATTAAGTTTATGCTGATGGATTTCATGTGGGCGCAATCATGGGTATTGAGTTGATAATTCCAGTTAAGCTTCATAGCATATTCTCAACACAGTCATTACTTAGTCAATGTCTTAGTCAATGTCCATGTGTGTGTGTGTGTGTGTGTGTGTGTGTGTGTGTGTGTGTGTGTGTGTGTGTGTGTGTGTGTGTGTGTGTGTGTGTGTGTGTGTGTGTGTGTGTGTGTGTGTGTGTGTGCACGTGTGCGTGTGTGTGTGCACGTGTGCGTGTGTGTGTCAGTGGTGGTTGGTGCCGTTTAAGATTAGGGAGGATAATATTTGGTTTAAGAGCATGGACTTACAGTTGAAGTCGGAAGTTTACAGACACTTAGGTTGGAGGCATTAAAACTCATTTTTCAACCACTCCACAAATTTCTTGTTAACAAACTATAGTTTGGCAAGTCGATTAGGACATCTACTTTGTGCATGACACAAGTCATTTTTCCAACAATTGTTTACAGACAGATTATTTCACTTATAATTCACTGTATCACAATTCCAGTGGGTCAGAAGTTTACATACATTAAGTTGACTGTGCCTTTAAAAAGCTTGGAAAATTGCAGAAAATAATGTCATGGCTTTAGAAGCTACTGATAGGCTAATTTACATATTTTGAGTCAATTGAAGGTGTACCTGTGGATGTATTTCAAGGCTTACCTTCAAACTTAGTGCCTCTTTGCTTGACATCATGGGAAAATCAAAATAAATCAGCCAAGACCAAGTCTGGTTCATCCTTGGGAGCAATTTCCAAATGCCTGAAGGTATGACGTTCATCTGTACAAACAATAGTACGCAAGTATAAACACCATGGGACCACGCAGCCGTCATACTGCTCAGGAAGGAGACGCGTTCTGTCTCCTAGAGATGAACGTACTTAGGTGCGAAAAGTGCAAATCAATCCCAGAACAACAGCAAAGGACCTTGTGAAGATGCTGGAGGAAACAGATACAAAAGTATCTATATCTACAGTAAAACGAGTCCTATGTCGACATAACCTGAAAGGCCGCTCAGCTACGAAGAAGTCATTGCTATAAAACCGCCATAAAAAAGCCAGACGACGGTTTGCAACTGCACATGGGGACAAAAATCGTACTTTTTGGAGAGATGCCCTCTGGTCTGATGAAACAAAAATAGAACTGTTTGGTCATAATGACCATCGTTATGTTTGGAGGAAAAAGGGGGAGGCTTGCAAGCCGAAGAACACCATCCCAACAGTGAAGCACGGGGTGCAAGCATTATGTTGTGGGGGTGCTTTGCTGCAGGAGGGACTGGTGCACTTCACAAAATAGATGACATCGTGAGGAAGGAAAATTATGTGGATATATTGAAGCAACATCTCAAGACATGAGTCAGGAAGTTAAAGCTTGGTCGCAAATGGGTCTTCCAAATGGACAATGACCCCAAGCATACTTCCAAAGTTGTGGCAAAATGGCTTAAGGACAACAAAGTCAAGGTATTGGAGTGGCCATCACAAAGTCCTGACTTCAATCCTATAGTGAATTTGTGGGCAAAACTGAAAAAGCGTGTGCAAGCAAGGAGGCCTACAAACCTGACTCAGTTACACCAGCTCTGTCAGGAGGAATGGGCCAAAATTCACCCAACTTATTGTGGGAAGCTTGTGGAAGGCTACCCAAAACATTTGACCCAAGTTAAACAATTTAAAGGCAATGCTACCAAATACGAATTGAGTGTATGTAAACTTCTGACCCACTGGGAATGTGATGAAAGAAATAAAAGCTGAAATAAATCATTCTCTCTACTATTATTCTGACATTTCACATTCTTAAAATAAAGTGGTGATCCTAACTGACCTAAGACCGGGAATTTTTACTATGATTAAATGTCAGGAATTGTGAAAAACTGAGTTTAAATGTATTTGGCTACGGTGTATATAAACTTTCGACTTCAACTGTATTTCTATTACAGCATATTGGATGACTGTCATTCATATTTCTTTCACCCAGCTCAATGTAACATCAATTGGTTTAGGCTACTGCATGATAGTCGAATTTGCCCTATACCATCATGAGGTTGCTACAACCTAGCCAAGAGACAAATTGGAGTAATCAAGTTGACAGACAGTGAGCACGTTTACATGCACACAGTATTCCGGATAGTAGCTCATATTCCGTTTAAGGTCTAATTCTGGATAAGCTGTTTACATGCACCTTTGATATCCTGCTCATGAGTATCCCTTTATCCATGAATAAACAGAATATTTCCAATTTACGTTCATATGGGTTAAATGGAATATAAACTTAAGTATGGACATTGACTGTAGGCCTATAAAATTTCACATGTAGCGTAATATAATATGAACTGCAGAATTATGCATTTCTTGCAGTGAAGTTATACAACAAATGTTAATTTTGTCTTGGGAACAGGAGTCGAGAAATATGATTTCTTTCTTTCAGCATCTCTTGAGAAAATGTGAACGTGTGTGTAATGTGTTATCTTTGACACTGTTATGCAAGCAGACAGTACTTCAACCACATAAAATATGCACCCAAGGTGAACTGAAGTCTTATCAGAAACATGTTTCATTGTTTTCTTAGCTTTTCATTTCCTTAAAACCAGTCAAACTGATGACATTTGGACATTTGCCCAGGACCAATCTTTCCACTGTTTTGGAGTTATTGCATTTTCTCCCTGGTCCTTAAAAGAAATAGAAAAATTGAGAGTTGTTAAATAGATTATTAATGCATTTATTCTATCAATATAAGACATTATTCTGGTAAGTGCTACTTTATTTAGTATTCTGGGGCAACAACTTATGACAGAAGAGAAGATGCATGTACAGTTGAAGTCGGAAGTTTACATACGCCTTAGCCAAATACATCTCAGTTTTTCACAATTCCTGACATTTAATCATAGTAAAAATTCCCTGTCCTAGGTCAGTTAGGATCACCACTTTATTTTAAGAATGTGAAATGTCAGAATAATAGTAGAGAGAATGATTTATTTCAGCTTTTATTTCTATCATCACATTCCCAGTGGGTCAGAAGTTTACATTCACTAAATTAGTATTTGGTAGCTTTGCTTTTAAATTGTTAAACTTGGGTCAAACGTTTTGGGTAGACTTCCACAAGCTTCCCACAATAAGTTGGGTGAATTTTGGCCCATTCCTACTGCCAGAGCTGGTGTAACTGAGTCAGGTTTGTAGGCCTCCTTGCTCGCACACGCTTTTTCAGTTCTACCCACAAATGTTCTATAGGATTGAGGTCAGGGCTTTGTGATGGCTACTCCAATACCTTGACTTTGTTGTCCTTAAGCCATTTTGCCACAACTTTGGAAGTATGCTTGGGATCATTGTCCATTTGAAAGACCCATTTGCGACTAAGCATTAACTTCCTCACTGATGTCTTGAAATGTTTCTTCAATATATCCACATAATTTTCCATTCTCATGATGCCACCTATTTTGTGAAGTGCAACAGTCCCTCCTGCAGCAAAGCACCCCCACAACATGATGCTGCCACCCCCGTGCTTCATGGTTGGGATGGTGTTCTTCGGCTTGCAAGTCTCCCCCTTTTTCCTCCAAACATAACGATGGTCATTATGGCCAAACAGTTCTATTTTTGTTTCATCAGACCAGAGGACATTTCTCCAAAAAGAACAATCTTTGTCCCCATGTGCATTTGCAAACCGTAGTCTGGCTTTTTTATGGCAGTTTTGGAGCAGTGGCTTCTTCCTTGCTGAGCGGCCTTTCAGGTTATGTTGATATAGGACTCGTTTTACCATGGATATAGATACTTTTGTATCTGTTTCGTCCAGCATCTTCACAAGGTCCTTTGCTGTTGTTCTGGGATTGATTTGCACTTTTCGCACCTAAGTACATTCATCTCTAGTTGACAGAACACGTCTCCTTCCTGAACAGTATGGCGGCTGCATGGTCCCATGGTGTTTACACTTGCGTACTATTGTTGTACAGATGAATGTGGTACCTTCTGGGATTTGGAAATTGCTCCCAAAGATGAACCAGACTTGTGGAGGGCTACAAAATGTTTTCTGAGGTCTTGGCTGATTTTTTTAGATTTTCCCATGATGTCAAGCAAAGAGGCACTGAGTTTGAAGGTAGGCCTTGAAATACATCCACAGGTACACCTTCAATTGACTCAAATGATGTCAATTAGCCTATCAGAAGCTTCTAAAGCAATGACATCATTTTCTGGAATTTTCCAAGCTGTTTAAAGGCACAGTCAACTTAGTGTATGTAATCTTCTGACCCACTAGAATTGTGATACAGTGAATTATAAGTGAAATAATCTATCTGTAAACAGTTGTTGGAAAAATGACTTTGTCATGCACAAAGTAGATGTCCTAACCGACTTGCCAAAACTATAGTTTGTTAACAAGAAATTTGTGGAGTGGTTGAAAAATGAGTTTTAATGACTCCAACCTAAGTGTATGTAAACTTCTGACTTCTACTGTATCTAACTATAGTTGACAAACAAATGGTCTGCCAAATGTCGGAAATTAGAATATGGTCTACCAAATGTCGGAAATTAGAATATGGCCTACCAAATGTCGGAAATTCTAAGCAGAAAGTTGTCTAAATTAGGGGTACTGAGTATCAGCAAAATAACTTATTATGGAATTATGGTGGCTTGCACTGCGCAGGTAGCTTACTTTTTGAAGTGATTTGTTTGACAATCAGATGAAAACATCATCACACAACTACCATGATATGTGAGCCTATGCAGACCACGAAAAACAACAGTAAACAGGATATGGGACATGTTTACATGTCACAGTATCCCATCTAAGACCAGCATATCCCAGGCATCTTATCTGGTTTTCTCATAACCGGGATACAAGCTTTTTCAGGTTATTGTAAAGGGGATATGATGTTTATATGTGTCAACTCAAAAACAGAATACTTGAGTATCCCGAATAATTGCGTGATATTGGTGTGCATGTAAACGTGGTCACTGATATATTCAGTACCGCCTTGCCCACTCTTGCCTTCATCTAGCTGATCTGGGGTTTATTCATTACTCCAAACAGTTGGAAAATGTTGCGTTTTGCATCTAAAACAAGAGTTTTGTATTGGATAAATTCAGGTAGATTCCTCCCCATTTGGTTCCATATAAGAAATGTTTTGCAACAGAATTGGCGGAATGAATACACCCCTGATCACCTGCACACACAGTTCACTTTCATAGCAGCCATACAGCATAATCACTTTGCTCATTGTATAATTCCTTCTCACATTTACGCTCTCTCCTCCTCTCACTTTCTCCCTTCGCTTGTGCACAAAACAACAGCTGTCTGTGACTAAGGGCAAAAACCTCTGAATCCAAACCTTCACATAATAACCGCTAACTGCTACACAGCCTACATCATTGTCACCATATTAATGTTATAGTCAACAAACTAAACTAACATGTTAGTAAACCTACAATCCAATCCATGTGTTCAACCACGCAGAACAGTGTACAGCAAGCAGTTTCGCAGTTACATCGGCAATAAATTAATAAAGCTTACTTTGACTTGGAAGAGTTGCATAGCCTTATAGTGTTGGATAGCCTTATAGCATAAGCTAGCATAAATAGCATTCCTCTCTGTTTGAGTCAGATTGTTGAGTAGGCTAAATTAGCTGCATTATAAACGTAAGTGAAAAGATAAACTAAGAAGAAGAAAAAAACTATGAAATATAGTTACTGTAGCTCTCTCTCTTTCTCTCTTTGAGTCAACTAATCACCACACTTTATGCACTGCAGTGCTGGATAGCTGTAGCTTATGCTTTCAGTGCTAGATTAATTCTATGATCCTTGGATTGGATTAACAACATGTCAGTTCATACTGCAAAAGCTCTGATAGGTTGGAGGACGTCCTCTGGAAGTTGTCATAACTGTTTAAGTCTATGGAGAACCATGAGCTTAGGTTATGTACTCAGAGGAGGACGGAAGCTAGCTGTCCTCCGGCCACACCATGGTGCTATGCTACAGAGTGCTGTTGAGGCTACTGTAAAACAGTGTGTTTTAATCAATTATTTGGTGACGTGAATATATTTAGTATAGTTTTATCTAAAAAGGATAACTTTAATGTTTCACTATTTTTATTTACTATGAAATTCACTGAGTTGAATGGTCCTCCCCTTCCTTCTCTGAGGAGCCTCCACTTGTGTGCATGTACAGTATGTCTGCATCTGTGTGTGTGTGTGTGTGTGTTTGTACGTTTGTTTCTATGTGTGTGTGCACGTGTGTTTGTTTGTGCATTTGTTTGATTTTTTGTTTTTGTGTGTAAGTCTGAGAGAGTGATAAAGAGAGAGAGAAAGGAAGAGAGAAGATGATGATTTAAAAGGATAATGTGAGCTGTGCACATTCTCACACATAAAAAATGACAGCATTGTTCCCAGCTTAATGAAATATGTGTCAGGACACTGCCTGTACTGTATTACCTGAGCCTATTTTAGGATGTGACCCACAATGCCTCACATTTGAATGACTTGACTAAACAAGAGTAGACCTTATTCAAGATGCCCAAGGGCTTATACTCAAGCTGCTTTTCACGTGGTATGTGATAAGGGCTATAGCTGTCACAGACAGTAGCAGCCAGTTAATCCAAAAGAAACATTGCCCTCTTTTCCCAATTTGCATGCTAGTGCAGTTCTTGATTTCATCTGATATGGACTGTGCAGAGTTAACTTAAAGGTTAAGAGGCTACAATAGTGCTAAGAATAGCTCATAATTGATAAAAAGGTGAACAGAAAAGCTTCTCATTTTGAAAGTATCTGATTACACAAACTCCCTGACTTTTATACTTAAGCAGTGGTTTAATATCATATACCAAAAAATCTGGTAAAATAAGCTCTATTCGTCACATTTTAGTTATATTGCAGTTACAAAGCTATCGTAGTAGTGACATTTTTCT
Organism: Salmo trutta; assembly: GCF_901001165.1. Classification (NCBI taxonomy): domain Eukaryota; kingdom Metazoa; phylum Chordata; class Actinopteri; order Salmoniformes; family Salmonidae; genus Salmo; species Salmo trutta. The sequence continues at coordinate 20,052,562 of NC_042983.1, read as the reverse complement.
CAACTGTAATACTGAACATATGGCCCCTCTCCATGACCCAACAAATAGTTATAGTTTGCTCTTAATTTGCTATGGGAGAATTCATCCTCATAGCATCTGTTGCTGTTTACAACAGATTTTACCGACGATAGAGTATATTTGAGTTTCGGAACTGGCATTTTGGGAACCGATTACATTTTTTCCAATCCCAGATTAATGGCTGGAATTTTTCATGACATTGAAAGTCTTTCAGACCATAGCACCGAGAATGACAGTTCTTAACATGCCATTATCCTAACCAAATATCTCAAGTCAAATGTCCTATTTAATTACAGTATTTACAAAAATATGACTAAAGAGGGCTTGAATTCCAAAGCAACCTCTGAATGAAATCTCCCTCAGCCCATGACCAGTGAGGACTGCTGTGGTTTTTGTCTTGTGATGCGGGCACATTTCTCAATCGCCTAGTGGCATTTGCCACATCTCTGCATAATCCTTAATCAAGGATCTGAATATGTAACACTCCATCAAGAACCCTTTAACATTGCTCAAAGAATGTTGACATGGTAATTGAACTTGAGCATGCCTTATGATGGGAACACAAGCCAGATGTTGCGATGTTTACTGGGATCTTGCTCTGTGGGCACAACTGTACACAACTCTCTTCTCATTGCTGCAGGATTTTTCCATGCTCTTCTGTCCATGAACCCTTCAGAAAAAAAGCAACAACATACAACTCTTATTTTTAGTGGTGCTGGCAGGTGTAATGCCATGACACATTATAGCACATAGTTCATATCAGTCAGTTCACAAGCAAGTGATTCATAATGGTTTCATTTCTTGTTTCTGCTAGATTGCATCCCTCACATTCAAATGGTTTTCAACTGCAGATTTGCTGAAAGGAAATAAATATATTATTGACTTAACTGAATTTGAAGAATAGCCACAACCTGTCCTTATTATGATGAGCTTAAAGGAGAGAGGCAAGAAGACTTTCATTTGATTTGGTTTGGATACAAACCCACAGCCTGCCGGTTTCAGGGCAGACACCCTAACCACACAACCACTGAGATGGATAATGGAGAGTGCTGGGGGATTTGTAATGAATCCATTGTACATCCTAACTCGAACGCTGCTCCATGTCTCACATACTGTAGCTTCAGCAGCTCGGCTGTTCTGTGAGAGTGAATACAGATGGGAGTGATGCCCAGCAGTGGAAAAAGGGGAATAAACGGGTTTAATGAAACCATCATGGTGCAGTGAAAAGCCAGTCCAAGCCATCAGTGAGAATGCCCCCGGGGTAGGAAGATGGGCTGGTGTGCGTGCTGGGGGCTGGACCCATGCCCACAGCCAGGAGCACTGTTGGCCCTCTGCGGTCTCCTGGCAGTCACCCCTCTCTCTCCCTCTCCCTCTCCCCTTCCCTCTCAACACCTCCTGGGAGTGGGCAGGAAACTGATATGCCAGGTTACGGGTTAAACCCTAAGGTAAGCGCTATATCAGGGAAATTAGATGTACTTTGTTGAGAATGGCTGCTGTTGTAGCTTGTCTTTCACAGATGGATGTACTGTATCCTTGTACAACCATGTACAGTCTGAGAGTAGCAACAGTATTCTGTAGGAGTACACAAGATATTCTGTCAGGTTATAAAGTATATTCAGAACAGTTATCGTCCAGCCCACTGTTTAAAAGAAAATCTCAGACAGAGTGCACCTTTAAAAATGGAATCCACAGTAGGGGGAAACAGCGCCACCGGCTGCCCCACTACCTTTGTTATTGTTTTTGTTCCCGAGCGGAGGAGCAGCATGGGGAAAAAAATGCAGTACATATTGTGCTCTTCTTTTGCGCATGCAATGAAAAAAAACACGGTTCATTGTTTGCAGTTACTTCTTTGTTGTTGCAAATGAACGTGGCTGTTTCACCATTAAGGGTTCTAGCTTTAAAAGCCAAGGGAAGGACAGTTCAAAAATAGTTGTATCTAATAGCTGGTCGGAGTTGCGTGATGCTTGAGAAACATGGAGAGTTTCTTCATTTCAAAGCTATTACCTTCAGGCACAGAGCTTAACAGTGTAGTGCTCCAGTAACATATGTATTATTAGGAAAAGGGATCCGAATGTCAGGCTGTGTTGGCAGTTTTACACAGTGGTGTAAAGTACTCAAGTAAAAATTCTTGAAAGTACTACTTAAGTAGTTGTTTTTGGTATCTATACTTTACTAATTATATTTTTGATAACTGTAACTTTTACTTCACTTATGTACATTCTACTCCATACATTTTCCCTGACACCCAAAAGTACTCATTAATGTCTAATTTACACACTTATAAAGATAATATTCCTGGTCATCCCTACTGCCTCTGATCTGGCAGACTCACGGAACACGTTTTGTTTGTAAATTATATCTGAGTGTTGAAGCGTGCCATAACTTTAAACAAATTGAAAATGGTGCCGTCTGGTTTGCTTGAAATGATTTATACTTTTACTTTTGCTTTTGATACTGAAGTATATTTTAGCAATTACATTTACTTTTGATACTTAAGTATATTTAAAACCAAATACTTTTAGACCTTTACTCAAGTAGGATTTTACTGGGTGACTTTCACTTTTACTTGAGTCATTTTCTATTAAGGTATCTTTACTTTTACTTAAGTATGACAATTGGGTACTTTTTCCACCACTGGTTTTACATTACATGTAGTAACACTCAAGTGGGTTCCAATATTGGTGCAATTTAGGAGCAACATCTTATTCGGGATAACCGGTCACACGAATGTTGCTCACCTTTTAGCCAATTAAATTTCTATGGCAATGAAATCCTTCAGCACTAACCTGCTCCAGGGCAGGCAAATAAGGGCTTACTCCACTTATCCTGAATGAAGTGTCTAATCCATGAGTTGAGGACCAATGAAATCAGATTCCCTCCCTCTCGCAAAGATTTATTGCATCAACATCCCTTAAATTTGAGGAAGACCACTAATAAAATGTTTTAATAAAAAAACATTTTGTTAAAAAACAGTAATATTATCACATTATACCTATGAGACGATGAAGAAAAGGTGGATGGAGGTCGGGCTGCCTTCTGAGAATTCGTTGGCGATCAAATAAACCCCCCCTGACTTCCGTTCTACTAGCTAATGTGCAATCATTGGAAAATAAAATCGCCGACCTATGAGGAAGATTAAACTACCAACGGGACAAAACTGTAATATCTTGTGCTTCATGGAGTCGTGGCTGAACGACGACATTATCAACATACAGCTGACTGGTTATACGCTGTATCGACAGGATAGAACAGCGACGTCTGGTAAGACAAGGTGTGGCGGACTATGCATATATGTAAACAACAGCTGGTGCACGATATCTAAGGAAGTCTCGAGGTTTTGATCGCCTAAGGTAGAGTATCTCATGAAAAGCTGTAGACCACACTATCTGCCAAGAGTTTTCGTAGCTGTATTTTTCGTAGCTGTCTACATACAGTGGGGAAAAAAGTATTTGATCCCCTGGCATGTCAAAAATGTTATAAAATGATTTGCATTTTAATGAGGGAAATAAGTATTTGACCCCTCTGCAAAACATGACTTAGTACTTGGTGGCAAAACCCTTGTTGGCAATCACAGAGGTCAGATGTTTCTTGTAGTTGGCCACCAGGTTTGCACACATCTCAGGAGGGATTTTGTCCCACTCCTCTTTGCAGATCTTCTCCAAGTCATTAAGGTTTCGAGGCTGACGTTTGGCAACTCGAACCTTCAGCTCCCTCCACAGATTTTCTATGGGATTAAGGTCTGGAGACTGGCTAGGCCACTCCAGGACCTTAATGTGCTTCTTCTTGAGCCACTCCTTTGTTGCCTTGGCCGTGTGTTTTGGGTCATTGTCATGCTGGAATACCCATCCACGACCCATTTTCAATGCCCTGGCTGAGGGAAGGAGGTTCTCACCCAAGATTTGATGGTACATGGCCCCGTCCATCGTCCCTTTGATGCGGTGAAGTTGTCCTGTCCCCTTAGCAGAAAAACACCCCCAAAGCATAATGTTTCCATTTCCATGTTTGACGGTGGAGATGGTGTCTTGGGGTCATAGGCAGCATTCCTCCTCCTCCAAACACGGCGAGTTGAGTTGATGCCAAAGAGCTCCATTTTGGTCTCATCTGACCACAACACTTTCACCAGTTGTCCTCTGAATCATTCAGATGTTCATTGGCAAACTTCAGACGGGCATGTATATGTATTCTTGAGCAGGGGGACCTTGCGGGCGCTGCAGGATTTTAGTCCTTCACGGCGTAGTGTGTTACCAATTCTTTTCTTGGTGACTATGGTCACAGCTGCCTTGAGATCATTGACAAGATCCTCCCGTGTAGTTCTGGGCTGATTCCTCACTGTTCTCATGATCATTGCAACCCCACGAGGTGAGATCTTGCATGGAGCCCCAGGCCGAGGGATATTGACAGTTCTTTTGTGTTTCTTCCATTTGCGAATAATCGCACCAAATGTTGTCACCTTCTCACCAAGCTGCTTGGCGATGGTCTTGTAGCCCATTCCAGCCTTGTGTAGGTCTACAATCTTGTCCCTGACATCCTTGGAGAGCTCTTTGGTCTTGGCCATGGTGGAGAGTTTGGAATTTGATTGATTGATTGCTTCTGTGGACAGGTGTCTTTTTTACAGGTAACAAGCTGCGGTTAGGAGCACTCCCTTTAAGAGTGTGTTCCTAATCTCAGCTCGTTACCTGTGTAAAAGACACCTGGGAGCCAGAAATCTTTCTGATTGAGAGGGGGTGAAATACTTATTTCTCTCATTAAAATGCAAATCAATTTATAACATTTTTGACATGTGTTTTTCTGGATATTTTTGTTGTTATTCTGTCTCTCAGTGTTCAAATAAACCTACCATTAAAAGTATAGACTGATCCTTTCTTTATCAGTGGGCAAACGTACAAAATCAGCAGGGGATCAAATACTTTTTTCCCCCACTGTACCACCACAGACCGCCGGTGGCACTAAGACCGCACTCAATGAGCTGCATTCTGCCATAAGCAAACAGGAAAACGCTCATCCAGAGGCGGCCCTCTTAGTGGCTTTAATGCAGGGAAACTTAAATCTGTTTTACCAAATTTCTATCAGCATGTTAAATGTGCAACCAGAGGGAAAAAATCTCTAGACCACGTTTACTCCACACACAGAGACGCATTCAAAGCTCTCCCTCGCACTACATTTGGCAAATCTGACCATGATTCTATCCTCCTGATTCCTGCTGTATCACAACCGGCCGTGATTGGGAGTCCCATAGGGTGGAGCACAATTGGCCCAGCGTTGTCCGTGTTTGGCCAGTTTAGGCCGTCATTGTAAATAAAAATTTGTTCTTAACTGACTTGCCTAGTTAAATAAAGGTTATTTTTCAAATGAAATTTAAATTACTTACGCCAAATCCTGACTCAGACATCAGCATGATGCAACAGGAACCGGGATTCGTTGGACCAGGCGATGTTTTTCCACTCGTCAGTCAAGTGTTGGTAATAGGAGTGGAACCTGGTGTGGTCGTCTGTTGCAATAACTCATCCGTGAAAGGATTGACGAGTTGTGGATTCCTTGATGCCGTTCTGCACAACACTGTTGTACTGCGCCGTTATTTGTCTGTTTGTGGCCCGCTTGTTAACTTGCACGATTTTTGCCATTCTCCTTCGACCTCTCATCAACTAACTGTTTTCGCCCACAGGACTGCCGTTCACTGGAATTGTATATAAATATATATTTTCTTTCTTCCCAATTTCATGGTATCCAATTGGTAGTTACAGTCTTGTCCCATCGCTGCAACTCCTGTACGAACTCGGGAGAGGCAAAGGTTGAGAGCCATGCTTTCTCCGAAACACGACCCAGCTAAGCCGCACTGATTCTTGTCACAATGCCCGCCTAACACTGGCAACCGTGTCAGCGTGCATGCGCTCGGCCCACCACAGGAGTCACTAGAGAGCAATGGGACAAGGAAATCCCGGCCGGCCAAACCCTCCCCTAACCCAGACGACGCTGGGCCAATTGTGCATCTCCCCATGGGTCTCCTGGTCGCGGCTGGCTGCGACAGAGCCTGTACTCAACTCGGATTTCTAGTGGCACAGCTAGCACTGCGATGCAGTGCCTTCGACCACTGCGCCACTCAGGAGGCGGATGTTTTTTGTTTGTCGCAACATTCATGGTAAACGCTTGACACTGTTGTGTGCGAAAAGCCAAGGAGGGTAGTTGTTTCTGAGATACTGGATCCGGCGCGCCTGGCACCTACGATCATACCACGCTCAAAGTCGCTTAGGTCACTCGTTTTGCCCATTCTAATGTTCAATCGATCTGTAACTGAATGCCTCGATGCCTGTCTGCTAGCTATATATAGCAATCCTCGGTCACGTGACTCACTGTCTATAGGAGTGATACATTTTCGTGAACGGCCTAATAAACTGCCGGTGAGTGTATTTTTGTCATTTCTGATGTTTTATTTTTCAGGAATCGATCATGTATAGTGAAAGCGGGTCTTATCTGCATTGTTGGTTAAGGGCTTGTAAGTAATCATTTCACAGTAAGGTCTACCTTCACAGTACAGTCTACCAATAAGGTCTACCTCACAGATTTGATCTGTGATGTAAAATCACTCAAAACCCACACTGCAATTACCACTGACGTCTTTTGACTCTATTCTGTCTTTTAAATCCTATTGATTGGGGGTGAACGTCCTTGTGCCCTGTTTTCTATTTTCTCCTCATAGACACTTTCTTTCGTCTTTAAATATAGTGAGCTGTTAAAGAAAACACTATCAAAGGAAAGCATTATTCCCATATGCACCAAGGACAACCTTCATGATGACGTTATCTCGTCTAAGGTATCTTATTGACAATGGTACCCATTCATAACCTGCTCGTGTCACTGTTCCCACATATAGACAGACGTCTTTATCCTAGTCTGCACCACAACCCCCATCACCCATTGTCAGCACTCTGACGTCTGTGATCAAATACATCTTTGTGTGGCTTGGATTCAACTTGAAACCATATCCATGGTTCTTTGCATAAGAAGTTTAGTTATTTGCACTAATTGTGCAATGAAAATTTGGTCTCCAAGCATTGGCAAACATGCTAATTCATCCATGTATAATTACAAAATCTACCAGATTGTCACTCCAGTGGAGTTTTATGAACCTTTTGCCTAAATGAAAGAGGACATAGAGAAATGTTCTGTTTAGATCTAGTGACTCTGAATGTTCTTGTCATCCAGAGGCCTCTTCATTTTCACAAAGGCCCTCAGTTATGTGGTTGGATTATATTCGATGCCAAAGCCTCACCAACAGCCTTGCCAGACTTAAAGGCCCAGTGCAGTCCAAAACGTGATATCCTGTTTTTTTATATATATATATTTATATATATAGAGTACCAGTCAAAAGCTTGGACACACCTACTCTTTATTTTACTATTTTATACATTGTAGAATAGTAGTGAAGACATCAAAACTATGAAATAACACATATGGAATCACTATAACTAGTAAACAAAAAAGTGTTAAACAAATCAAAATATATTTCAGATTTGAGATTCTTCAAAGTAGCCACTCTTTGCCTTGATGACAGCTTTGCACACTCTTGGCATTCTCTCAACCAGCTTAACCTGGAATGCTGTCCCAAAATTCTTGAAGGCGTTCCCACATATGCTGAGCACTTATTGGCTGCTATTCCTTCACTCTGCTGTCCAACTCATCCCAAACCATCTTAATTGGGTTGAGGTCGGGTGATTGTGGAGGCCAAGACATCTGATGCAGCACTCCATCACTCTCCTTGGTCAAATAGTCCCTACACAGCCTGGAGGTGTGTTTTAGGTCATTGTCCTGTTGAAAAACAAATGATAGTCCCACTAAGCGCAAACCAGATGGGATAGAGTATCGCTACAGAATGCTGTGGTAGCCATGCTGGTTTAGTGTGCCTTGACTTATAAATACATGACAGACAGTGTCAGCAGCAAAGCACCCCCATACCATAACACCTCCATGCTTCATGCTTCACCACACATGCAGAGATCATCCGTTCGACTACTCTGCATCTCACAAAGGCACGTCGGTTGAAACCAAAAATCTCATATTTGGACTAATCAGACCAAAGACAGATTTCCACCGGTCTAATGTCCATTGCTCGTATTTCTTGGCCCAAGCAAGTCTCTTCTTCTTATTGGTGTCCTTTAGTAGTGGTTGCTTGGCAGCATTTCAACCATGTTGGCCTGATTCACTCAGTCTCCTCTGAACAGTTGATGTTGAGATGTGTCTGTTACTTGAACTCTGTGAAGCATTTATTTGGGCTGCAATTTCTGGTAACTGTAATGAACGTATCCTCTGCAGCAGATGTAACTCTGGGTCTTCATTTCCTCTGGCGGTCCTCTTGAGAGCCAGTTTCATCATAGCGCTTGATGGTTTTTGCAACTGCACTTGAAGAAACTTTGAAAGTTCTTGAAATGTTCCGGATTGACTGACCTTCATGTCTTAAACTGGTGCTCTTCCATCCCGTCCAAAGGAGGGGTGCGTCACTTGGGTGGGTTGAGTCACTGACGTGATCTTCTTGTCCGGTTTGGCGCTCCCCTCGGGATCGTGCCATGGGGAGATGTTCGTGGGCTGTTCTCAGCCTTGTCTCAGGGTAGTAAGTTGGTGGTTTGAAGATGTTTTTATTTTATTTGATTTATTTCACTTTTATTTAACCAGGTAGGCCAGTTGAGAACAAGTTATCATTTACAACTGCAACCTGGCCAAGATAAAGCAAAGCAGTGCGACACAAACAACAAAGAATTACACATGGAATAAACAAAGTACAGTCAATAACACAATAGAAAAGTCTATATACAGTGTGTGCAAATGAAGTAAGATTAGGGGGGTAAAGGCAATAAATAGGCCATAGTGGTGAAATATTTCAATTCAGCAATTAAACACTGGAGTGATAGATGAGTAGAAGATGAATGTGGAAGTAGAGATACTGGGGTGCAAAAGAGCAACAAAAAAAATAACAATATGGGGATGAGGGAGTTGGGTGGGCTATTTACAGATGGGCTATGTACAGGTGCAATGATCTGTAAGCTGCTCTGACAGCTGATGCTTAAAGTTAGTGAGGGAGACATGATTTTTGCAATTCGTTCCAGTTATTGGCAGCAGAGAACTGTAAGGAAAGGCGGCCAAAGGAGGAGTTGGCTTTGGGGGTGACCAGTGAAATATACCTGCTGGAGCACGTGCTATGGGTGAGTGCTGCTATGGTGACCAGCGAGCTGAGATAAGGCGGGGCTTTACCTAGCAAAGACTTATAGATTACCTGGAGCCAGTGGGTAGTATATGGGCTTTAGTGACAAAATGGATGGCACTGTGATTGACTGCATCCAGTTTGCTGAGTAGAGTGTTGGAGGCTATTTTGTAAATGACATCGCCGAAGTCAAGGATCGGTAGGATAGTCAGTTTTACGAGGGTATGTTTGGCAGCATGAGTGAAGGATGCTTTGTTCTGAAATAGGAAGCTGATTCTAGATTTAATTTTGGATTGGGGATGCTTGATGTACTGTGAACCATCAGATCCTCCTCTCCACCCTCTCCGAGTTGGGCATCTCCGGCGCGGCCCACGCTTGGATTGCGTCCTACCTGACAGGTCGCTCCTACCAGGTGGCGTGGCGAGAATCTGTCTCCGCACCACGCGCTCTCACCACTGGTGTCCCCCAGGGCTCTGTTCCAGGCCCTCTCCTATTCTCGCTATACACCAAGTCACTTGGCTCTGTCATATCCTCACATGGTCTCTCCTATCATTGCTATGCAGACGACACACAATTAATCTTCTCCTTTCCCCCTTCTGATAACCAGGCGGCGAATCGCATCTCTGCATGTCTGGCAGACATATCAGTGTGGATGACGGATCACCACCTCAAGCTGAACCTCGGCAAGACGGAGCTGCTCTTCCTCCCGGGGAAGGACTGCCCGTTCCATGATCTCGCCATCACGGTTGACAACTCTCTTGTTTCCTCCTCCCAGAGTGCTAAGAACCTTGGCGTGATCCTGGACAACACCCTGTCGTTCTCCACTAACATCAAGGCGGTGACCCGATCCTGTAGGTTCATGCTCTACAACATTCGCAGAGTACGACCCTGCCTCACACAGGAAGCGACGCAGGTCCTAATCCAGGCACTTGTCATCTCCCGTCTGGATTACTGCAACTCGCTGTTGGCTGGGCTCCCTGCCTGTGCCATTAAACCCCTACAACTCATCCAGAACGCCGCAGCCCGTCTGGTGTTCAACCTTCCCAAGTTCTCTCACGTCACCCCGCTCCTCCGCTCTCTCCACTGGCTTCCAGTTGAAGCTCGCATCCGCTACAAGACCATGGTGCTTGCCTACGGAGCTGTGAGGGGAACGGCACCTCCGTACCTTCAGGCTCTGATCAGGCCCTACACCCAAACAAGGGCACTGCGTTCATCCACCTCTGGCCTGCTGGCCCCCCTACCTCTGAGGAAGCACGGTTCCCGCTCAGCCCAGTCCAAACTGTTCGCTGCTCTGGCACCCCAATGGTGGAACAAGCTCCCTCACGACGCCAGGACAGCGGAGTCAATCACCACCTTCCGGAGACACCTGAAACCCCACCTCTTTAAGGAATACCTGGGATAGGATAAAGTAATCCTTCTAACCCCCCCCCCCCCTTTAAAATATTTAGATGCACTATTGTAAAGTGGTTGTTCCACTGGATATCATAAGGTGAATGCACCAATTTGTAAGTCGCTCTGGATAAGAGCGTCTGCTAAATGACTTAAATGTAAATGTAATGTAAATGTAAATGATGTGAGTCTGTAAGGAGAGTTTACAGTCTAACCAGACACCTGGGTATTTCTAGTTGTCCACATATGTCATGACTTCCGCCGAAGTTGGTCCCTCTCCAAGTTCGGGCGGCGTTCGGCGGTCGACGTCACCGGCCTTCTAGCCATCGCCGATCCACCTTTCATTTTCCATTGGTTTTGTCTTGTCTTCCCTCACACCTGGTTTCAATTCCATCAATTACATGTTGTGTATTTAACCCTCTGTTCCCCCATGTCCTTGTCCGGAATTGTTTCTTGTAGTGCTTGTGTACGTTATGCTGGTGGATACCGGGTTTTGTTTGACCTATTCATTGATTTTTCTGTTTACGGTGGTTTTTCTGTTTATGTCAGTTAGGTACATACAGGACCTGATTTCGAGGCTGGGGCCGACAGGTAAACAAAATGAGGTACTGTGTTATTGAAACAGTCCAGGGGGCATCAGCTGTGTAGCCAAGTGATCATAGGGTTAAAAGAGCAGCAGGGTGCTGTTCGGTAGTCACTACTACGCTAGGCGAGCAGGGGACACAGTCTTCAGAAAAGCTAGTGGGCCGGGGCTAGTAGATGGTTCTTCGGCCTGTTGAGACCACATCAGTCGATCACCTCGGCAGTCCAGTCGTGATGGATCGGTGGGGCTCCGTGTCGACAATAAAGGGTCCAGGCCAATTGGCAAAGGAGGTATTGTAGCCCTAGAATTATCTGGTATATTTATTTTACCTTTATTTAACTAGGCAAGTCAGTTAAGAACAAATTCTTATTTTCAATGACAGCCTAGGAACAGTGGGTTAACTGCCTTGTTCAGGAGCAGAACAACAGATTTGTACCTTGTCAGCTCGGGGATTTGAGCTTGCAACCTTTCGGTTACTAGTCCAACATTCTAACCACTAGGCTACGCTGCCGCCCCAGCCAGGCTAGCTCAAGGCTAGCTGGTGCTTGGTTCGGGACAGAGGCGTTAGCTAACAGTAGCCACTCGTTTGCAGCTAGCTAGCTACGATGATCCGGAGTAATGATCCGGTGTAATGATCCAGATCGGCAGGAATCCGGTGATATGGTAGAGAGAAGCAGTCCGATATGGTCTGGGTTGATATTGAACTGTGCAGACTGGCAGGGGATTGTCCGAGCTAAGGCTGGCTGATCCCGGGGAAGAAACGCGAGGACCGCTATCCGTGGCTAACAAAGACTAGTAGCTAGTTAGCTGGCTAGCTCACAATGGAAGTTCCAGTTATAAGGAATAAAAATAGCAGACCACATTGGGTGAGGCGGGTTGCAGGAAAGGTTATTTAGTTCGTAGATAGAAAGAGAGATTAATATATATACGAAATAGACCGGCTATTTACATGGGATAAGACACGGGATAAGACAAAGACAGATATACACGTCCTACTGCGCTGCCATCTTGGGAAAAAAGTACCTCTAGTAAAATATGAACCAGGGTGACACCCCATACCCCTGACCAACGAGTCCAATGCTTCCTTCAATACTCCCCACTTGGCAAACAGTTCGACCATATCATTAAAAAACACTGGCACATCTTGACCACTGACCCATAACTGAAAAAAATGTTTGAAGAACCCCTGCGGGTAGTCTTCAGACACACCCCCAACATCAGTCAAATGGTGGTGAGGTCTGATCTTCCACCGGTGCCACGTACAGTAGCACCTTCCTAGACACTGTGCCGGAAGGTAATTACAGATGTGGCCAATGTACCAAGTGTAACTTTATAAACAAATGCACAATGTTCAATCACCCCATCACGGGCAAGGCCATTAAGATTAAGGGTATCATTACGTGTTCTACAAAAAATGTCGTATACATCATAAAGTGTATTTGTGGTCTATGCTATGCAGGAAAAACAAAATGATATCTGAAAATAAGGATAGCAGAACATAAGTACAATACCCTGTGGAGGGTTGTCACAACATCAGCTCTTTGAGATACATTGGTATCGAACATGTTAAGGCTCCTAGGAGGGGAGAGATACTGATAATCTATTACTGAGAAGAGAATTGTACTGTATTCACCATTTGTCCACCATGTCTTCTAAAGGTCTGAACCAAGAATTTTATATCATACCATTTCTTACATGAATATGTTACGTTTATTTGTCTTGCCATCCAGGTCTCCACTTGGTCATTTTGTACATACACTGAGTGTACAAAACATTATGAACACCGGCTCTTTCCATGACAGGTTAAAGAAGGATGTTTAAGCCTTGAGACAAATGAGACATTCAGAGGGTGAATGGGCAAGACAAACGATTTAAGTGCCTTTGAACAGGGTATGGTAGTAGGTGCCAGGTGCACCGGTTTGAGTGTGTCAAGAACTGCAACGCTACTGTGTTTTTCATGCTCAGCAGTTTCCTGTATGTGTATCAAGAATGGTCAACAAACCAGAGGACATCCAGCCAACTTGGCACAACTGTGGGAAGCATTGGCGTCAAGTTGGACCAGCATCCCTGGGAACGCTTTCGACACCTTGTAGAGTCCATGCCCTGACAAATTGAGGCTGTTCTGAGGGCAAAGCAGGGGGGGACGACACTCAGTGTATGTATACAGTATATTATATGTTCTGTAACTACTACATGTGCCCATCTCATTAATATCAAATTATTAGAGGTAAGCAAGTTGTTTTTTAAATAGGTCATTGGAATTATATCTACGGCCACAGTGCGTCCTGTGTGTAATGGTCATATGGGTAGGTATTTCAACAGTTTTCAAAGTAATATTGTTTTACTGTTCCTTAGGTTTTAACTTGGATCAATTTGTACATATATAATAGTTTATGACCATATGTACATCTGTGATTAATTATGATTGGCTATGCACAAACGTGAATTGAATTGTTGACACACCTTACTATGAGTCATGTGCGTTATGGTCATGTGAGGTGAAATGTGTATATTTTGGAATGTGAGCACTCAGTCTGTTTGACCTGCATAAACAGTGTGTGACTTCCTGTTCTTTACAATGATGATAATGTCATTTTAGTGTAAGAGCTGTTTGAAAAGACTGTTTGAAATTTCAGCCTGTTTTGGTGGGAGTTTTGGCCTGCCTGGTAAATTAGTTAATAGACCAATAAGAAAGACAGTTCCAAACCTCTCTGCCAATAACAGCTAGTTCAGTTTTCCTTTCCCCACTCAGACCACTCGCAGACAGTCATTGCAAAATTCTTGCTTGAGTAATTGCTCTTTGCTAAGAAGCTATTTTTGTTTCTTTTTGACCATTTTAATTGAAAACATCACAGTAAGGTACTCCATTGTTACCCAGAAATGATTTGATATTCAGATAAAAACAGCTGCATTAGACCTGTAAGATGTTTGTGCCTGTGTCAACCCAAAAAGAGGAGATGGTTTCTATAATGAATTATTTTTTGTTTATCTATCCAGTGGTTATATCAGACTGGATATTTGCATCATGGTTCCTCATAGTGCCCCCTAATAGTCAGGGTACAATATACTGGAAACATTCCCTCTCTCATGAATTGGTCTGTGACAAAGGTTGCTGTCTGTGCAGCTACAGGCAGTATTGGGAGGTTTCCTTAGCATCTATTTAGTGATGTCTACCCTAGTGACAGGAAAGCCATTTAGAACTTCCAATTATAGGCTGCTGTAGCTCCAGACCTGACAATCAGGGAGAATTGGCCATACATTTTCCACAGATCCATCATGCCCTGAACAAAACGGCACAAGTCCTTCTCAGGTGGAAACTTTGCAGGCTGGGGTCCTCTTTTGTCTCGCTCTGTTTAGAGCAGATATTACATGTGATTTAGTGCACACAGGGGCAATTAGACAAATTAATTAAAAAGGGATACAAAAAGTGAGAGAACGCTTTGGGACTCACAAGCTCCAAAATATTTAATTTTCCTTTTATCTCTCATCTCAGCTCTACAATTACACTGAGATGAGTTTGATATGTGTTGGGAACTGATGGTGTTTTCCAGTGGATGACAATGACACATCATTTCTATTCACTGTCAATAGATGAGATGAGATCTATTTGTTGTCATCAACGATGATGGAACAAACACATCATTGACTTCTGACACGTCATTGACTCGTAGTAGTTCCTACAGGTAGAGTGCTATTAGCTTTGATGCTCTGTGAGACCAGGCATGTTAGTGAACCAGTCTCAGTGACTGGTCACTTATAGAATGTGAAACTAATGACTCAAAGGCAGATCCTCTTAAACTTTGTACTTGCTATGGAAACTAATCTGCTCCTGAGGC
Source organism: Salmo trutta (assembly GCF_901001165.1). Taxonomy (NCBI): domain Eukaryota; kingdom Metazoa; phylum Chordata; class Actinopteri; order Salmoniformes; family Salmonidae; genus Salmo; species Salmo trutta. The sequence goes on along the minus strand of NC_042983.1, from coordinate 20,037,546 downwards.
CTTTCAGCCAAAACTCCCAATCCACATAAAAAGTGTCTTTATTCAGTTGATGAGAAAGGTGGAGTAAGTCCAAATATATTTTGGTGTGGCTTGTATGTGTATGTCAAAGTCAAATAAATGAGTTCTGTCTTTACGACTCCTTTGTAGCACTTTGGTCTTGTGGGTTTGAATAAGTATGCAACATAAACCACATAGAACACTCACAGTGACTGATGCTAAAAAGGGAAACAAGAGGGATTGTTATAATCCTTCATGTGAGAATTCTTGGCAGTTTCGCATGTCAAATTCCCAAAGACGTTTTAGATTTCGGCCTCCCTGTGAGAAAGGCTTTTGAAAGTACTGGGGCTATGATGCATTAATTGTCAGCTGTAAAATTCAGGTGTGAGTGGTTTTGCAATGACTTCAATCACTGCCCTCCCAACAGCCTTGATCATGTATCTGAGAGCGTTTGACTGTTGACCGCATCTTTAAATAGACATCTAGACACACACAGCGAGCCCACACTTGTTGCCCTCTCCCTGTTGGATGGGAGTCTGGCTCCCACAGATCGTGTCCCCTAAGGGTGTTGGGTGTGGTGGCATGATGAGTTGACCTCACAATGAAATGGATAATCTTCCCTTTTACATTGCTGGCTAACTGCACATCTGACACGAGTGAATCACATAGTAAAATAGATTGCTCCTATTGTAATCAATAAGAGCATCTCTCACCAACTGTGTTCATCAGGATTGGATGGCCACATATCCCCAACCTGCAGTATTATCTGGTATGCTTTTTTCTATGCTCCTACTACAACCTCACACACCCTCTGGTTCAAAATTGACACCAACTTGCTTCTATGATTGTTGAAACGCTCACCTCGTTTGAGTTGCTGTAGTGTCTGGCTCACAACATTGGCTTACTCCAACATGGCCCAGTATGGTCTACATAGTGTAGCCTCATATCTGAATTCATCTCTCTGATATTAGCTTGTGAAGAAGCAGTCATTCATGTGGCGTTACCGTCCTGGTATTTGTTAGCGAGCTTGTTTGCATCCCTGTTCCGGATGACAGATGACCAAGTATTGCTTGCATGAAAAGTAGCACTGAAGTACGGGTTTCTAAACTGAAGGGAATGTATCGCTTGCTCATTAGAGTGTCCTCATTGGACCCCTGTGGAGCCCTGACAGAGGGGTGTTTGCGGTCACCAGCAGTGGTGGATTTCTCACCTCTAGCTCACCTCTAGTTATGCATGCTGCTACCAGTGGCAGTTGTTTTTGGGGGGGCTAACTTTCTGCAACCTCTGCCTTACGGGGGCTGCGGGTTGTGGTACGCCAGTGGCTAGTATTCTGTCCTCTTTCATGAATCTTTGAGCCCACTACATGTAAATTAATTCACTGCTGATATCGCTAGTCAAGAATTAGGGTTAGGATTAGGATTATGGCTAGGGTTAGGGTTGAGCTAGCATATGGACATTAGGGTTAGGATTAGTGTTAGGACCTCTTAAGGATCAGACCCTTTTTTTCAAATAAAATGACACACCCAAATCTAACTGCCTGTAGCTCAGGACCTGAAACATGGAATATGCATATTCTTGATACCCTTTGGAAGGAAACACTTTGAAGTTGGTGGAAATGGGAAATTAATGTAGGAGAATATAACACATTAGATCTGGTAAAAGATAATACAATGAAAAAAACATGCGTTTGAAATGCAAGAGAAAGGCAAAATTGTATTACTGCGTTTAGGGTTCAATAACCCTAGATCATACTCTTTGCTTCAATGAGTATTACAATCCAAGAGCTTGCAGATCCTAGTGTGTTAAGTAAAGCCAAGCCTATAAGATCTCTATCCGAGGAAAGCAGGAAATAGCCTGGCATATAGGCCTACAAAAGGAAAGATTAAAGCCACTTAATTAGTTAGGAAATTTAATTTCACATAGAACTTAATTTCCTGTAATTTGGGGTTTTACTTTAGATTTCTCAGCGAAATGTGAATTCTTTCAGACGGCAGATTACTGTATATTGTTGAGCAGCGGTAGGGAATGGGTGTTTATAGCTATATGTCTTTCATCACTAGCCCAGACATTCAGATGAATGGTAGAGCTATTTCAGCTTGGCTTTCACTTTAGTGGTGGCCTCTTTGATGGCAGCTTTCATAGAGAAAAGGAGAGAGACCATTTGGACTGGAGTCTGTTGATCCCGTAAGAAGGCCACAGTCTTACTGAAAGTGTAAATAACACCCTAAACCCTGTTGTCACTGTGCTTAGTTTTAAAAATACCACTGCTGTAAAAGCTTCATAAAATGAAGCAATGAAAATAGTAAAGTTTGGAACAGAAATAAAAGAAAACTAACCTTAATTGGTGCAATCTTTTTTTACTCGAAACAATTAATTAATATACTAGATTTTGTATTCATGTACTTTTTAAACATGTTTCATGAAATGTTGAGTTTTTATTTTATTTTTACAGAACAAAAACTGTTCCTGGAATAACTTACTTACATAACTTACTTCATTTCGCTACTGCATTATACTGGTTTGCTGCTGCTGGCACTAGCAGTGATAAAGGACACAATAGCTAAAGGAAGTTTTAATTGAAAACGGCACAATTTTGAGACAGTGTTTTTATGTGGAAAAGCTAATGTGCTTGCAGAAACAGACCCCTGCACTGGCGGGGACTATATTTGGGGCAAATATTTTCCATTAACAAAATCATGAGCTTGTAAACACCTCTGTTCTGGGAAGCTTGTTGTGTCTGGGACGATAACCAGTCTGTTTGGAGAGAAATATCACTAATTTTCTTTTCACTGACATTCTTCTCCCACTGTGTTTGCTCAAGAACAGCTCCCAAGCACCTACCTGTTAAACCCTACTATCCTTAGCCACGGCCTTAACTCTACCCCTTTTCCCAAACCCTAAACCCACATTCTATTGTACTGCTACTCCTCTTGAAAAACTTGCCCTGGCCTCATTCCATGGTGAGTTGCTTGTAGACATTTAGCCAACCCAAGCAGTTACTAAGCTTGTTATAGGGTTTGGAGTGGGCGGAGGAGAATTTGGGTAGGGTTGGTTTTCAGGTGCATATGGGGCCCTTGTCTGGTAAGGATGATTCAATACAAAGTCACTTGTCAGCTCTGCACTTTTATAGAGGATGTTTGCTAACTTGAAAGGGGCCACCTGTGAGCACCCGTACCGCTGCCATTGTGCCGACGAGTTTGAGTCACACTTTGATATATGGTGGGTTGAATTTCCCAACATAAACTCTCATTTAACTATTTTCTGGGATTTTGCCTTTATTTTCAGACCACTAAGCTCATTGTGATGTGTTTTAATTCAAATGGTTAGTTGCCTTGGGTGAAAATGTGTTACATTTTAGAGATTTTATTTGCTCTATGCTATAATGTTTTACTGTAGTTCAAAACTAACTTCAGAGCTGACAAGTGACCTCCCCACCCCGTCTCTCTCTCCTCCCGGAGGACATAAGCCCTAGGACCATGCCTCAGGACTACCTAACCTGACGACTCCTGGGTGTTCCTATCCCCAGTCCACCTGGCCGTGCTGCTGATCCAGTTTCTGCTGTTCTGCCTGCGGCTATGGAACCCTGACCTGTTCACGGATCATGCTATCTTGTCCCAGACCTGCTGTTTCGACCGTCTCTCCCTCTCCCCCTCCGAAGTGCTGACCTGTTTGCATCCTCTATAACCACTGTGATTATTATTTTACCCTGCTGGTCATCAATAAACGTTTGAATATCTTGAAGAACTTAATGGCCATGTACCCTTGTAATCTTCACCCAGCACACCCAGAAGAGGGCTGGCCACCCCTCAGAGCCTGGTTCCTCTCTAGGTTTCTTCCTAGGTTCCTGCCTTTCTAGGGAGTTTTTCCTTCCACTGTGCTTCTACATCTGCATTGCTTGCTCTTTGGGGTCATTGCTCTTTGGGGTCACTGACACAGAGAGGGTGCTGCCTACATACAGACTCGAAATCATTGGCCACTTTAATAAATGGATCACTAGTCACTTTAATAATGTTTACATATCTTGCATTACTCATCTCATATATATATACCGTATTCTATACCATCTATTGCATCTTGCCTATGCTGCTCAGTCGTCGCTCATCCATATATGTATATGTACATATTCTTATTCCATCCCTTAAATTTGTGTGTATTAGGTAGTTGTTATGGAATTGTTAGATTACTTGTTAGATATTACTGCGCTGTCGGAACCTGAAGCACAAGAATTTTGCTACACTCACATTAACATCTGCTAACCATGTGTATGTGACCAATAAAATCTGATTTGATTTGACTTGGGGTTTTAGGCTGGGTTTCTGTACAGTATAAGCACTTTGTGACAATTGCTGATTGAAAAAGGGCTTTATAAATACATTTGATTTATTCGTTGATTGATTTCTGTCGGGCAAGAAAGGTTCTCAATTGTTTAGGTCTTTAATTTAAGGTCTGTAATTCTTTCGATTTAAAAGCAGGACATTATTTCTTCAGTTAACAATATAATTTTTTTCCTTTAACATGTTCCCTTTAAAGGATGCGAAAGCCTGGAATTAATTTTCTGTTCCCAATCAGAATGGTCTGATCCAAAGGTTATTACTGGAAAGCAAAGTTTTTGGTGTATAAAATTGCTACATTATTATCTTCTCTCACTGATGGTTGTAAATATAAGGACCACTGTAATTTAATTTCCTGTGTCTCATAAAGTGTATGTGTGTTCTCTGGAAAATCATAGGTTTGAGAAAGCTGAGTTTTATATACTCAAATTGAATAAGTATTTTTTCTGCCACAAAAACAAATAATTGAACTGAATAACATATTTGAATTATTTAATACTCGTACAGTATATGTTTTGATTAAAAAGGTCACATTTGCCTGATTAACCTGAGTGCCCTACCCATGCTTGTAATAAGTGATGTGCAATGTGCGGCAATATCAAGGTAGAGTGGATTGGAATATTAGCCTTGAACTCTGAACATTAGCTTTGTGTGTCTGAATGCGTTAGAACTGTGAGCTCACGCTGTTATGTTTTCTGACTCATGACTACAGTATGTGCAGCCTCCTAGGCCTCCTTGCTTATCAAGCCTCCCTGCTGCTTCTTTTTGGGAATCATTCACAGCAGAAACTGCATTGTGTACACTTAATATTTAGATAGCTGAGCTAATAGCAAGAAACTAGTCCTGTGAACACCTGCCCTCTGGAGCACTCAGAGTCATCAACGCTAATCATCTACAGCTTGCACAGGAATCTGCTGAACTTCCTTTTCACTTGACTTCATTTCCCTGCCTGTTGCTGTTGCTGCATTGTTTTCCCTTGTGTTTCCTCCTCCACATACTTACTTTCTGTTCACACGCATATTTATTCTCTCTTGTAAGAGGCTTCTCTGCCCTCCTGAATGAATATTGATTGTACTGCACAGTTTAAATGGCCAACCCCCCTTGTCTGTTTTAAATCTCCTTTCCCCTTCAAACTTCACTAAATGGGTCCCCATGTGTTTGGAAGCAGCTCAATCCTCACCTGCTCATATTTGGACCCATCAGAGGCTATTAGCATTCCAAAGGCTGTCTCCACTCTCCCCAGGACATGCAGCTGCTATCTGCACTCCACTTGCTGGAAACACAATCTTCATGAAGATAACATTAGATTTAGCCCCTGTTTACTTAGTGCTGAAAACAGGACAATTATACTGTATCTAGAACAGTCAGAGTCCCTGGTGGCTCATGGCCAGTCTATCTATAGACAGCATTGGGGGTTCAGGATTTCCTTAAGTAGATCATGGAGCAGTGGAGTGGTGTGAACATGTGATTGTGGTGATATTGTGGAGTTGCAATATAGGAGCCATATGTTGCAACTGCTGGCTTATCAAGTATACAGGTAGCGGAAGTTTGGCCATTTTTAAGTTTCTTTGCGTAAAGATACTCACAGTAATGAATGATGAGTTGTGTTTGTTTGGCAGTGTATGAAACTGGTAGAAAAGTAATTACAAATGTTCCTTTGACACCACGTCTCAGTAGAAGGTTTGGAGTGAGTAACCAATGTGTCAGAGGACCAGAGAAAACAATAGCCTTGCTAGTATCATCTGGCAAGCGTTCTGTATAGGAGAGCACATGTTCTGTCTGACGACCACTGTTATTAAACACATTATAGGCTCTAGGCAAGGGTTAAAACAGGAAATGATAGGGGCTTATTGTACTTTATTTTAGTCAAACATTGCTTCTGATAAAACTATGATGAGTAATTTGTAAATGGGAAAGATGCCATACTTCCCTGTGGTTCCTTTCATCCTTTGTGACTCAACAAACATCTCTCATTGTGTATTACGGTGGCGGATGTGGTGGAAGGCCACATGGATGGTTGACTTCCTAGGAGTCATGAGTGAGGATGTTTGGCAAGGTGTGTTTAACGATACATGTTCTTATTCAAAGAAGCTCACATCTGCCAAACAAATAATTCTTAGATATTGGCAGCCACTCTACCGCTGTGCAAAGCCTCACATAATTTACTCATTATACTGTATATATTGAGTAAATTATGTGAGGCTAAACTAAATTTGATCAATCCATGAGCTAAATATAGTAGACAACACAAACAGGAGACTGAGATGTGTCCATTGTTTGTTCAGGGAGCTTGAGCACACACAAAGGTATTTATCTATTTATTTGTATTCGAAGGCCATGTAACTTCAGTAGCAACGTGCATACCCCACTCATTTGAGGATCTGTCTTTTACAGACATCTATTTCCTGTGTTTGAATGGTGCAAAATCCCCTTGTCACTTAAATCTTGCTGGATTGATTACTTTCATTTTACTCCGGCAAGTCTTTCATACTCTTGTTTGTGCCTGTAGTCCCCCCGTTAATGTTACGTCCGCGGAAATGTTTGTAATGACTTGTCAAACACACCCTGGTAATGGCTGAAATGGCCTTAATGGAATATAATGTATTTCTGTTGCATCGATAAGAACGCCGAAGCTTTGTCGGGGATTTAACGCATCGTATCTACACTTACATCACAAGAAAGAGATGAAAGATAACTTTATTTTGATGGGTGTTCATTTTTTTGTGGAATTTAAAAAAGTAATAATTTAATACAGTTTAATTGTTTACAAATTAGATGAGCTGAAATAAAATAAACTTCCGAAAATGAATACTTGGATTATAGTGATATTATGTCTGATCTCGCAAACAATGTAAAGTATGTTTAGATACAGTAGGTGTAATCTAGAGCCAGGTTTGTTGATTTTTTTATCCCATGATATCTTCATATTGACACACTTGAATTATGCAACAGAACGTGACAAGAACAGTATTTATTAATGAGGCAGTCTAGACAGGCAGGTGAGTGCAGGTAGACCTAGACATAGCTCATTTTCTGGTGGTTTCAGCCCTGTTCCACCCCTTTATGTTTCTTTCTTCATATCTGTAAATACATTCTAAGAAAAAGAAAGTGACATTTGACAATAAATTGAATACCTGAATTTCCACCCAAATCCCTGAACTCCATGCATTATTTGTCCATGCCAGTAAAATGTTTTATGTGGTTTAAGCCAGTCAAAATCTTAGTCCATTGTCCAAGTGTTGCGTTTATTAGAATTGTTTTTAAAAACCTTTTAACAATTTTGATGACCATTGCTAACTTCAGTACACTTCAGATATTTCTGAATACTTCTTCTGATATTTCTGATAGTGAATGATTTTTGATAGTGAAGGCTAGGTCAACTACAATAAGAACATAAACTTATTTAACACAGACCTGCAGATGTCCTCAACAGTTTCTTCTCTTTTTTTTGGCAAGCCTTACTCGCAAAGGCCTTCCTAAGTAATACCATCCATCAAATATATGACTAGACACTATGTAGCCCAAATTAACAATATCATTTGTGGTAGCCGAGGAATTAAAAGCTACTTTTGGCATGTCTAGCGCGGGGGAGAGATATTTTTAGTTCCAATGAATTGAAGTAGTTTTCAGTGTTCTCTCTGTGGGGCAGTTCAGATCTACCTGATTCTAGGGTTGCTATTAGCAGCACTAATAAAGGCCAGATTGTGGGAAAACTGGTTGTTAATGTGACCCGGCTGTGCCTCGCTGACAGACGTTCCCACCAGCGGTGGAGGACAGAGGGGCTGCTCTATTTTCCTTTCCACAGGAAAAATGGCATCACCTCCCACAGAGCTGCAGACGCTTTACCTGCACTATTTTCCCCTGAGAGGTTTAATAACCTCTTTATCTTGATATCAACCGCATTACATTCACTGAATCTCAGAATGAACACGAGGCCTTGGCCTTTCATTGGCTCCTGCAGCATGTAACTTAGCAAATATGCATTCAAATGTGCATTAGTTGTCTGGCATAAATGCACAAAGTCCATGTGTAACGTGGTACCTGTACGTTTAATTCCCTGTGAAATAAAACCCATGATGTTTTTTTCCATTCCACCTTTGATGGCTCCCAACTGGTGCAGTGGTCTAAGGCACTGCATCTCAGTGTTAGAGGTGTCACTACAGACCTTGGTTTGATTCCAGGCTGTATCACAACCAGCCGTGATTGGGAGTCCCATAGGGTGGCGCGCAATTGGCCCAGCGTCTCTCAGGTTAGGGTTTGGTTTGGCCGGGGTAGGCCGTCATTGTAAATAAGAATTTGTTCTTAACTGACTTGCCTAGTTAAATAAAGGTTCAATAAAAACATATATTTTTTTTGTTCAAATATTTTTTATTGAACACATACACAAGAATGGTGTATAGGTATAAAAGACAAGTTTACAGTTCTTATCTAAACATAAGAGAGCAGACATTAACCAAAAGACCCAGAGTTCTGGGCACAAAACAAATATTACAAAACAAGACATACAAAACAAGGACAGGTAGAAAGAAAAGAAAAAAAAAAAAAAGGGAGAGAAAAAAAAAAGGGTCCATGTAGCCCCCCCACTTATACCACACTTTATCCCCCCTTATTCCACCCTATTCCCCTCCCAACTGCTCGGGTGGCGGGGCCAGCACACGCTGCCCAAAGGTAGATTACCGCATGACAATTGAGAGTGTGTTAAGTGCAAATTCACAGCGCCGCCTGGTCCAAGTAAGAGAGGAAAGGCTGCCAGATTTGATCAAATGTTGATAATTTATTGTTCAAAATATATCTAATTCTTCCTAAATGTACAGTGTTTGCCAATTCGCTGAGCCATAATTTGGTAGAGGGCGCTTCCCTCTTTTTCCAAAACAACAAGATTAATTTTTTTGCCGAAATGAGACTGTAAGAGATGAGTTGTTTTTGGGAGTTGGTTAATCCGTTTAGGGAATCGGACACTCCCAGGATTATCAGAAGCGGGTCTGGGTCTATTGAAGTCTCCAGAACTTCAGAGAGGACCCCAAAAATTCCACACCAATACCCATACAAGTTAGAGCATAGGGCAAAGCAGTGGAGAAGTGTACCCTGCTCAGCCTGACATTTATCACACATAGGGGATGTACCAGGAAATATCCTATGCAGTTTGGTTTTGGAGTAGTGTAATCTGTGTAATACCTTGAATTGTATGAGACGATGTCTGGAGTTAATGGAGCAGGTGTGGATATACACCAAGCTATCTTCCCAGTCTGCCACCGAAATGTCAGTCCCTAGTTCTTCCTCCCATTTTGCCTTAATGGCATCAGTAGAGGGTGTGCTAACAGATTGAAAAGCATCATATATACGAGATATCAGTTTGTCTGAGGTGGGGCATATTTTTATGCATCCGTCAAACATGGAAGGTTTAGCATTCCCAAATGTTGGGAGGTATTTTCTAACATAGTCTCTAATCTGTAGGTATCTGAAAAAGTTACTTCTGGGAAGATTATAAGTTTCCCTCAGCGATTCAAAGGAAGCAAAGGTTCCCCCTATATATAAATCCCCTATGGTACTTATCCCCAACTCTCCCCACCGCTCAAAGGTGTTATCGAGGTTAGAGGGGGCAAAGGAGGGATTCCTGGCAACAGGAAGCATGAATGATATTGGTCTAAGATCAAAGTGGACTTTAATTTGCTTCCAGATTCGGACTGTGCTATGTATAATAGGATTGTTACGGTAAAGTGACATCTCCAGATTGACAGGTGACAGAATCACAGCACCAATAGAGAAGGGGTGGCACTCCTCTCGCTCCATACTAAGCCAGCTGGGTGGCGGGAGTGCGTCATCCAGCAGAAACGTAACAGCGCGGAGGTTGGCGGCCCAGTAGTAAAATATAAAGTTTGGGAGAGACAATCCTCCTTCCAGCTTGGATTTACAGAGGTGTTTTTTACCTATCCTGTGTGTTTTATAATCCCAGATGAAAGGATTGATAATAGAGTCCAGTTGTTTATGAAAGGCTTTAGGTATGAATATTGGGATGTTCTGGTATAGGTAGAGCAGTTGTGGGAGGAAGACCATTTTAATGGCATTAATTCTTCCGAGCAGAGAAATTGGGAGAGTTCTCCAAAATTGTATGTTTGCCTTAAGTTTTTGCATCAGAGAGGGGAAATTCTCTTTAAATAGTAAGGAGTATTGTTTGGTAACTACAATTCCAAGGTAGGTAAATTTATCTGAAGATAGCTTAAGTGGAAGATGTTCTAGCCAGGAGGTGTTTTGCAACCGAATGGGCATTAATTCACTCTTGTTCCAATTTATTCTGTATCCCGAGAAGGTACCAAACAAATTAATCACCTCCAGAATAGCTGGAATACTATCTTGGGGTTCTGTTACATAGAGGAGAATGTCATCTGCGTATAGGGAAATCTTATTTAGAGTATGTTTAGTATTATAGCCGTGTATTGCTGCGTGAGATCTGATCGCTTGAGCGAGAGATTCAATAATTAGAGCGAAGAGCATAGGCGACAGCGCACAACCCTGCCTTGTCCCTCTGTGAAGGTTAAATCGGGGTGACAATGATTGGTTAGTGAGTATTCTCGCACAGGGGTTCCTATATAAAAGCTGGATACACTTTATGAACCCATCTCCAATATTACATTTCTGTAGGACCTTGAATAGATAGGGCCACTCAACTTGGTCAAAGGCCTTTTCAGCGTCAAGAGATATAACGGCTAGGTCCACGTTAGGTAACCTCTGAGAATACATAATGTTGAATAGGCGCCTGAGATTGAAGAATGAGTTTCTGTTAGGGATAAAGCCGGTCTGGTCTGAATGGACCAATTTGCCAATTAAAGTGCTCAGCCTGTTAGCCAAAGTTTTTGCTAAAATCTTTTGGTCTGTATTAAGGAGGGATATTGGTCTGTATGACCCTACCTCTTCCGGATCCTTACCCTTCTTATGTATAACTGTAATAAACGCCTCATCCAAAGTGGATGGGAGCACTCCATCCTCGTTGGCCTGAACCAACATTTTGTGTAGGTAGGGAGAGAGCATGTTGCTGAATGTTTTGTAGAATTCACTCGGGTATCCATCTGGGCCTGGGGTCTTGCCACTCTTTAGATATTTTATTGTTTCTGTAATTTCTTCAAGAGATATTTCCTTATTCAGGAAGTTAGAGTCTTCCTGGTTCAGGGCAGGAAGATTACAGTTCTCCAAAAAGTTTTGCATAATTAAGGGGTTAGGGTCCGCTTTAGATGTATATAAAGTCTCATAAAACTGACGGAATCTGTCATTTATGTCTCTGGGGGAAGAGAGTAATTCCCCAGATGCAGATTTAACTTTGTGAATCATACGGTCACTCACATTCTTACGAAGTTGTCTGGCGAGTAGTTTGTGTGGTTTGTCACCAAACTCAAAATATTTTTGCTTGGCATAGAGAAAAGATTTAGCAATTTTAGCAGAGAGGATCTGATTGTATTTAAATTTTAAAGACATCATTTTTTTATGTTTCTCCCTAGATGGGTGTCTAGCATTCTCCCTATCCAGTAAGTGAATTTGTCCCTCCAGTTCTACCAATTCTCTTCTGTTTTGCCTACTCCTGGCAGTCTGAAAGGAGATGATACAGCCTCTCAAATAAGCCTTCAGTGTTTCCCACAATAATGCTGGGGAAGTCTCTGTGTTGTCGTTGGTATCAAAGAAAAATGTAATTTGATCTTTAAGATGTTCACAGAATGTTGGTTCAGTGAGGAGCTGAGGATTCAACCTCCAGACCCTCTCGTCTGGTACGATGTCACCCAATCTCAGGGAGAAGGTGAGTGGACTGTGGTCAGAGATTATAATATCATGATACCTCACATTACAGGTATAGGGGAGTAGTTTAGCATCAACCAAAAAGTAGTCAATTCGAGTATAAACATTGTGAACATGAGAGTAAAAGGAGTATTCCCTACCCGTAGGGTTAGAGATCCTCCATATATCATGAGAGTAAAAGGAGTATTCCCTACCCGTAGGGTTAGAGATCCCCCATATATCATGAGAGTAAAAGGAGTATTCCCTACCCGTAGGGTTAGAGATCCTCCATATATCATGAGAGTAAAAGGAGTATTCCCTACCCGTAGGGTTAGAGATCCTCCATATATCATGAGAGTAAAAGGAGTATTCCCTACCCGTAGGGTTAGAGATCCTCCATATATCATGAGAGTAAAAGGAGTATTCCCTACCCGTAGGGTTAGAGATCCTCCATATATCATGAGAGTAAAAGGAGTATTCCCTACCCGTAGGGTTAGAGATCCTCCATATATCATGAGAGTAGAAGGAGTATTCCCTACCCGTAGGGTTAGAGATCCTCCATATATCAAATAAGTTCGAATTTTTTATGTAGGTATTCAAGAATCTGCTTGAATAGTAGGTAGGGGTTCGCCGGGTAGAGGATCTATCCAAATATTGGTCTAGCACACAGTTAAGGTCCCCTCCAATGACCAGGTTAGTATGGGAGATATCTGGAATCAGGGCAAGGACTCTTTTGAAAAAAGAGGGGTTATCAATGTTTGGCCCATAGATATTTAGTAGAGTTACAGAAGTAGAGTGGATCTCTCCTATTACGATCACATAACGACCCTCTTTGTCCACAATAGTGGTTTTATGTTGAAAGGGAATTCCTTTCCGTACCAGAATCGCTGTGCCTCTGGTTTTGGCAGAGAAGTTAGAGTGATACACTTGCCCCACCCACTTACATTTAAGTCTGTTATGAGAATTGTTTTTCAGATGGGTTTCTTGCAAAAATATAATATCAGACGAGAGTGCTTTCAAGTGGGCTAGGACCTTGCCTCTCTTAATTGGTTCATTTAAACCCTTGACATTCCAGGAAGTGAATGTAAGCCCCGCCCTCCTCTCATTTGTAGTTCCTATGGTGGCCTGCATGGCATGTAAGTTACTAAAAAGGTAAGAAAGCGCAACAAACCATCATGATCAGCATATGTAGCACCTACACCCGAGCAGTATCCAACCCACCCCTCCCCCCCTGCAAGCACCTTTACTTTCCACCCTGTTCCCCTACTTTCCCCAAAATGTACCCCTCCCATCAACCCACATTTAACAGGCATACACAAAAAGGAGAGAAAAAAACATGAAAATAAAAATAATAAACACATTGTCTGGCCGATGCCAAAAAAGCACGGCGCGACCTCGAACAAGAGGTAAAACAAAAATAAAATCCCAACTATACGTTCACCTCTCATTATCCTAGAACTTCTACTAACATCTGAACTGAGGAGGCTCCCGCGAATAAAGTGTTCAATTAGCATCTAATAAACCTAAACAGAATAAGTTGCAACTTAAACATATTGTGCACTTAAGCTTCATCTTGGGTCAATCCCTGAGATAAGCAAGATATAGCATCACAAGATTACATTGCTAAGCAATGCCGGTCTAAACATAAACCATCAGCAACCGACATAGACAGCAGTACAATTACATATTGTGGGTTAGGAGATGGGAACAAGGATTTTGATAAATTGAACGTACCCCCCAATAAAATTAAAAAAAAATAAAAAATAAAAAATAAACAAAATAATAATAAAAATACATTTTTTTTCCCTTCTAAATAAAATTTAAAAAATTATCTTTTTAATAACTAAAAAAACAATAGTGATATATATATACATACATACACACATACATACACACACATACATACATATATACATATACATACACACACACACACACACACACATACACACACATATACATACATACACACATACATACCTATATACACACATACACACACACATACATCCATACACACACATGTACATATACATACATACATACCTACATACATACATACATACATACACACACTTGTACATATACATACATACATACTTACACACACACGTGCACATATATACACACGTGCACACCTACCTACACACACCCATGCGCAAGTATATACACACATACCCACATACGTACACACGTGCATACACATACACACACGTACACACGTGCATACACATACAACCAAAAATATATACTTATAGAAATAAATATTTAAAAAAATATATATACAGACACACACACACACACACACACACACACACACATACATCTACATACCCACCCCAGAATAGTAATCTACACTAATTTAAAATATACACATACCTAATACTAAAATGCTAAGAGAGAATAATAATAATAAAGTACACATAGTAATTATATGTACGCACACCTACACAGACACAAGCACCACGGAGGTCTGGTGGGAATCTAATCGTGAGAGCGGGCCAGGCTATGACAAAGGCAGAACAGCACAAAACATCAACTTGCATTCCAGGTGTTTGCGTCTGCCCCTTCCCAGCCATCACCCCCAGACCCCCGCAAGCAATAACTAACTGGTATGGTAATAGGAATAATGTAAGAATTGAAAAATAAATAACGAAACAAAACAAAAATGGGGGAACATAAGTATATCCATCCGAAAGTGTCAATGATCAGACCTGGAAGGCCTCCCAAACAGGCACCACCCCGAACCCAGTCGGAATTAAAGTGAAACTGACGTTAAATGAGAGCTCTAACCGCCCTCCATTGGTCAGCTCAGCGTGTTACATGTTCGGCAGGCCCTGTCGAGACCGTTTAGTACGGTTTCACCCGTTATGGTATAGTATGGGTTCGAGTCCATGAGCAGACCCTAACACACAATGACAAGGCACTCTAACCCGTACGGGGGATTGGCGTATATTCCCGGATAAACTTCTCTGCGTCCAAGACCGAGGAGAGCCAAATCTTCTCTCCGGAAGGCGGGGTAATTCTTAGTCTTGCAGGGAAGAGCAAGGCTGGGCGAAGATGGAGTTTGTAGAGTTTGGTCATGACATCTCTGTAGCCGGCGCAGTGCTTTGCCACATCGGGCGCATAATCCTCGTAGACACGGAAGGGGTGCCCTTTATGTAACAGGTTGCCCCTCAGTCGAGCCTCGCGCAGGATAAGATCCTTGGTCTTGAAACTGTGACAACAGATGATTACTGGGCGAGGACGTTGGCCCGGTCGAGGCACTGGGACAAGGGCGCGATGTGCACGGTCCAGTTGGGGATCTGAAGCCAAAACATCCGATCCCATTGCATCCTTCAATAGCTTGGCGAAGAAGTCGGTGGGGCGAGAGCCCGCCTCTATCCCCTCTGCCAGCCCAACAACGCGAAGGTTGTGACGTCTGGATCGGCCCTCCAGGTCGACCACTTTCACAGAAAGCCTCTGCACACTATCCTGCAATGACGTGCATAGCTTCTCCAACTCGTCGATCCTACCAGCGTTGAAATCAAAGGCTTTCTCAAGGTCCACAATACTCTGGCCCTGCGAGGCGACCGTTCGAATGGTGCTCTCAATTTTAGTGTCCAGTTCAGCAATAGTAGCCTTAAGATCCTCAGCTATAGCAACACGTAGTTCTCCCAGAGCGCGGGTAAGTTCTGTAAGTGTCACGTTGTTACCTGTGCCTTCCGCCATGTCTGTCTCGTTGTTTGGCGGGGAGTAGGCCTCCGAAGTGGATTTATTGTCCTTTGGTCGCTTATTACTCGGCATTTCCACATAGAAAGTTACAATATTGTATTAGAAAGAAACGCTTGTTGTAAAAAGTGCAATAAAGTAGGTTAAGTTAGATTATTTCGCTAAAAAGTTGCAGGAGCCTCTCACACACAGCCGTTCACTCCAACATGCTAGCTCCGCCCCCAAAACATATATTTTTTTAAATGGCTTCTGTCATTGAAGGTGTCATATTTCCAAAACATCTCAGAAATTGCAGGAATTAGCCAAATTAGATTTCCAGGTTGAGATGTAGATTCATGTGGGTTTCAGCTGTATACTTTAATTCTGTCACTAATCCCAATTGGCAGATCAAACAAAGAAGCCTGTGAGGGGAGCATCCTCTGAGGCTCCACAGTGGCCACTCGTGCTGCATCTAGTTAGACAATTTCCACCTAAATGATATTTTCAACCCTCTAATTAACATCCAGCTCTTTAGCTTGAAGCCGAAGACACAACAGGAGTGCCTTCCTTGGAACATGCCGGCCTCCGACCCTCTCTATTAATGAAACAAGCGTGAGACTGTCTACTTCAAGCTGCTGCTGAGCTACTGCATGACGGGCAATTTCTCCCGGGCCTGCTTGGTGCCAGAGCAGCGGGTGAGGGGTGGGGAAACAGCAGCCTGGGCAGTGTTGGCACACAGCCGTATGTAGCATCCTGCCTATTAAGATAAAAAGGCCTTGCCCCTCACCCGTGCCATAAAAAACAACTCTACCCCCAACCACTTTGCTAATGATTGCTGTTTTATCCCTTTTGTCCCCAGAACTCCTCTCAAGAATCTTTATTTGAACCATATATTAGCAACACAGAATGCAGTGAGAGACTTGTTATTTTATTCACAATGAGAATAAGCATAGCCGTCAAATCCATTTGTGTCCCAGTGATTTTGAATGGCACCCAGCATGCTACATAGAAATTCAGCATGAGGCCTAGCACTTATTACCTAAGAAGGCATTTAGAAATGGGTTTGACCTGTTTGACCTTAACTGTCCCGCTTCCTTCGAAAGTAGCAAAATTACAAGAAAATTACATTGCTGTATACACTAAAACGTCAGGAAGCTAGAACACAAGGGAATTTAATGTGCTTAGTCATGTTTACCACACCAGTGCAATTCTCTACAAGCAATGGTATTCATGTTTGATACTCCAGTACCTGGGAACCTTACATTTACTGTAAAATGTACTCTTCAATCTATTCTATGAAAGGATAGCTGCCTAATACTCCCACAAACACGTATTTACAATGATCCACTGTCTTGAGAATCCATGATAGTGTAGCTGGGGTGCTTATTAGAGCCAGCATCCCTCTCAGCAGGACAATGTACTTTATCATAATCATCTCAATGGAAGAGCGTCTGCCTTTCATGCTGCTACTACTTGGTAAACTACCTAGTTATATGAAGGCCATGTGCTGTAAATGGATCCAAATTGTTCTGTCATTACTGCTGTTTTTACTCCTGTTGTTTTGTTAATCCTACGATACACCTTGACAATTTTTTTTTTACATTGGACTAAATTATAGAAGTTGTCGGAAAGTGATTTGTCCCTCATAGTGAATAAACGGAATTTGGGAGAGCTAGTTGAGTGTTGGATTTATGATGTAACAAAAATTATAAAGTTGCATACAGGTCACAGTACACTGCCGTGTTACAAGACTCTGTTCTGGGTAATTACATTTTATAGACCTTTTTGCTTGAAGACTGGAGTTGGAAAGTGAAGATCCTGGCCCCTGCTGTGTAGTGTGTGTGTGTGTGTGTGTGTGTGTTTGTGTTTGTATTTGTGTGTGTGTGAGAGAAAGAGAGAGAAAGAGAGAGTTGTAGAGTGAGAGAGAGAGAGAGAGAAAGAGAGAGAGTGAGAGTGAGAGAGAGAGAGAGAGAGAGAGAGAGAGAGAGAGTGAGAGTGAGAGAGAGAGAGAGAGAGAGAGAGAGAGAGAGAGAGAGAGAGAGAGAGAGAGAGAGAGAGAGAGAGAAAGAGAGCAAGAGAGAGAGAGGGAGTTGCAAATACCAAGCATGGTAATTTGTCTACTATTTTGACCATTAGGCCATTTAAACTTGTCTGTTCGGTCTGGCTAGACACACTGTCTTGATATTACTGGACAATGGAGGATCCCTTTAGGGAATTCTTTTTGGAAAATTGTCTCATTAATATAAGAACAATAAACATGAAAGTGTCGGCTGCAGAATATCAGGCAGGCAGAGTGGTGTGGTGTGGTATACAGTCGGTGGAGGGCCAGACTAAAACCCTGGAAGCTGTAAATTAGGGTAGCTTTACTTGAAGGAATATTTAATAGTGAGTGAGTTCCTTTAGAATTTATTAAATTGAATAAAACTGTTTTGTGGACATCATTGTGAGAACTCACTCTGCTTCATTGATGGGCATCATTCCCCGAATCATAATTACATTTACATTACATTTAAGTCATTTAGCAGACGCTCTTATCCAGAGCGACTTACAAATTGGTGCATTCACCTATAATATCCAGTAGAACAACCACTTTACAATAGTGCATCTAAATCTTTTAAAGGGGGGGGGGGTTAGAAGGATTACTTTATCCTATCCCAGGTATTCCTTAAAGAGGTGGGGTTTCAGGTGTCTCCGGAAGGTGGTGATTGACTCCGCTGTCCTGGCATCGTGAGGGAGCTTGTTCCACCATTGGGGTGCCAGAGCGGCGAACAGTTTTGACTGGGCTGAGCGGGAACTGTGCTTCCTCAGAGGTAGGGAGGCGAGCAGGCCAGAGGTGGATGAACGCAGTGCCCTTGTTTGGGTGTAGGGCCTGATCAGAGCCTGAAGGTACGGAGGTGCCGTTCCCCTCACAGCTCCGTAGGCAAGCACCATGGTCTTGTAGCGGATGCGAGCTTCAACTGGAAGCCAGTGGAGAGAGCGGAGGAGCGGGGTGACGTGAGAGAACTTGGGAAGGTTGAACACCAGACGGGCTGCGGCGTTCTGGATGAGTTGTAGGGGTTTGATGGCACAGGCAGGGAGCCCAGCCAACAGCGAGTTGCAGTAATCCAGACGGGAGATGACAAGTGCCTGGATTAGGACCTGCGCCGCTTCCTGTGTAAGGCAGGGTCGTACTCTGCGAATGTTGTAGAGCATGAACCTACAGGATCGGGTCACCGCCTTGATGTTAGTGGAGAACGACAGGGTGTTGTCCAGGATCACGCCAAGGTTCTTAGCACTCTGGGAGGAGGACACAAGGGAGTTGTCAACCGTGATGGCGAGATCATGGAACGGGCAGTCCTTCCCCGGGAGGAAGAGCAGCTCCGTCTTGCCGAGGAAATGTGCACTTAAAAAATCAATCGCAGTATTTTTGCTTGGGGTTATCGTTATATGAGTAAAAACACCCAGGTTTTCCCAAATTTACTTGCATGTGATTCTTCTGCTAACATCTCATCTCTGCTCCATTTACAACAATTTAGGAGAATGTTCAGGGCAGAACTGCCAGTCTATAGGTGTAAGGACACGTAACATATATTCTTACATAAATTCTCAAATTTGATTAATAAATCCTCTACGAGATCAATGTCCCCCCCGCGGGACGGTTGAGCTAATGTGCGCTAATGTGATTATCATGACATTGTAAGTTACAAGAAACTTTCCCAGGACATAGACATGTCTAACTGCACTGTCCAATTTACAGTAGCTATTACAGTGAAAGAATGCCATGCTATTGTTTGAGGAGTGCACATTTATGTACTTGAAAATGTATCAATAAACCAATTAGGCACATTTGGGCAGACTTGATACAACATTTTGAACAGTAATGTAATGGTTCTTTGGATCAGTCTAAAACGGTGCATATACACTGCTGTCATCTAGTGGCCAAAATCTAAATTGCGCCTAGACTCCTAAGTCATATAACGGCCTTTCTCATGCATTTCAAAGATGATGGAATAAAAAATAAATAAAACACATGTTTTTTTCATGTATTATCTTTTACCAGATCTAATGTGTTATATTCTCCTACATTAATTTCACATTTCCACAAAATTCTAAGTGTTTAATTTCCAATGGTATCAAGAATATGCATATCCTTGCTTCATGTCCTGAGCTACAGGCAGTTAGATTTGGGTATGTCATTTTTAGGTGAAAATTGAAAAAAAGGGTACGATCCTTTAGTTAAACACTGAATATTTATTCTGTACCCCTTTCCTGCAGTCAATGACCTATTTGGCCTCATGGGTAGAATGTTATTAATATTTAATAAAGATATTTATTTATTTTTCTGATAAAAAACTTGGTGTTTCTATGTCAAACAGTTTTGTTATATTTCAGTCTTCTGTGATGTACATACAGTGTAATATTGGGATGATAACTCAAAATTGAATACGTTTTATCTGACCTGGTACAGGTGCCTTGTTTTTTTAAGCCCATAACCATGTGTGTGCGGTGTATACTTTTGCTTCAAAGTGTTTTTTTTAAGACAACCAAGAATCTCTCTGTGTGACCCTGGCTTATCCCACTGCACAGCAGGTTAAAAAGAGATCCTCCTTTTCCATGTCTCCTTTTAAGCATATACCACATTTTTTTCTCAGGGCATATCATTTAGGTACATGATTTTAAAATATACTAAATACTGTACATGAAGAGTACATCGTGGGTGGCTAGTTGAAGAAATAACTTCAGTCTTGAACCAATATTTCAGTTGGATCTCTCATGTTCTCTTCTGCAAATAATTTGCTTAATATTTTTTTTAACGATTTTGTAATATGCTTATATCACTGTAGTAAGTCACAATATTTGGTTTCCAAATTCAGGGACTTGTATATTGCATGGCATAATATTTGAGTTTTGAGTTTTATTTTGGTTGTGTTTGGCCTGAGTGGCGGACATGATTTGGCAGAACATGTTGTAATAACTTAGAGTTCTCTGTAAATATGTGTTTCTATGACCTTAGGAATTGTCCAGGGGGCCTCTGAAGGAAGAGCAGAGACCTACTAGTACGACATACATCAAATATAGCGGTGGTAGCACAATACATACAACCACAGAGGAGCGACTTGAGCTATACTTGAGCTATGTGTGTTTACAAAGCTTGGCCTTGTCTAACCAATGTACCAAGTATCAAGCTACTATTATCACACTGTACTCATGAATGTGCTCTTTGAATGCGAGGATACTTATGGAGTTGGATAAGAGTGCATCAACAGATGTGGTCTTCTCCTCTGGGTCTCCAGGGCTACAGTGTACCTGAAGTGCACTTCTCTTACACCCTCGTGTCCTGGTTGTCCTGGTGTGTGCTGCCCCCCCCCCCCTCATCCTGATTCTGCCGTGGCACGGCGGACTAGTCCCAATCCCCTGGGAGGAAGAGGAATGTTTTCCCAGGGAAGCTCCACTCCAAAGAACCCATTCCTTACATAAATAAAACATCACTATGGATTAATGAGGTTTATCCCACGCAGAAAAGCTAACTGTACAGTGTGTCCTACAGTACACAATGTTCTTGACTGTGTGTGCACCACCATGTGTCTTTTCTCTGTCTGGAGTTAGAACCTCTCCATCCTTCTCCTGTCATAGGGTTTATTATCACACTTTTCGCCATTATCATGTATCATCAAGGTAATATATTACACTCAGCTGCTTTTTCAGTTGTTTGTAGATCCGTATAGTTTTTCCTATACAATATTACTTGCTGGAGGTTTAAGGAATTGATATGCGTAATGCAATGTTACTGTAGGATGCCTGATCAGAGCAATAAGCATTATGCTCTATGGGGCCAATTCCGATTGAAGAAATGTATGCCTTTCCTACACATGCCCTTCTTATGCACTTCTCAGTGGTTGTCATGTAGACTTACCTTATGTATCGTTCTGGTGACTGGGTGTATTAATACACCACCCAAAGTGTAATTAATAACCTCAAAGGGACATTCCATGTCTGCATTTTCTATTTTTACCCATCTACCAATAGGTGCCCTGCTTTGCGAGGCATTGGAAAACCTTCTTAGTCTTGTGGTTGAATCTTTGTTTGAAATTCACTGCTCAACTGAGGGACCTTACAGATAATTGTATGTGTGGGGTACAAAGCTGAGGTAGTCATTGTAAAATCCTGTTACACACTATTATTGCCCACAGAGTGAGTCCACAGAGTGAACTTATTATGTGACTTGTTAAGCACATGTTTACTCCTGAAGTTATTATTTAGGCTTGCCATAACAAAAGGGTAGCATACTTATTGACTTAAGACATTTTAGCTTTTCATTTTTTATGAATTTGTAATAATTTGAAAATAAATAATTTGACTTTGACATTATGGGGTATTGTGTGTATGGAAGTGACGCAAAACCTACATTTAATACATTTTAAATTCAGGCTGTACTACAACAACATGTGGAAAAGTCAAGGGGTGTGAATACTTTCTGAAGGCACTGTAACGGTTATGTGTGGTCTGAGTTCCATAATGATTCAAATAGACTACAAGTCCCAATGTTAGCCTAATATAATCGACTAAAGCTAGCGACCCTCAGGATCATCCACACAGACGTGACAGAGGAATGAAAAGTAAACGGAATGGAATGGAATGAGGCTAAATGTATGCTACAATTGGAAGAAAACTAACACTGAAGTGAGAGTTATAAATGTATGTGCCTATTACTGACGGTGGCTCTGGATAGTAGCTAATATTTAGCATGTTACAAATTGTAAAATAAAATAGAGAAAAGCCTGGGCATATAATTAAAACATAGATCAACTCATACATCAACTCGGCAGGTTCAGCCCTATAACTTGTGTCTCATAATTTTGAGGGCACACAATAAAAATTCTGAATAACTGCACAGCTAATAATAGCCTACTTCACTGTGGAAAAGGGGCCGTAATACCTGTCATGCTGATATGATTTTCCGTTTGTTTCCGTATGACTGGTTTCACATTCGCCTCCAGGGCTCATAAAAACAATTGTGTATTTACAATCCCTGTTTCCAAACGGATTACTCATTCACCTAGCTCTTATCAATAGCTCTTATATATTTATAAATTACAGTGCATGTAGAATGCTGTTATTTCTATCAGGAAAAATGAAGTAGATTCATTTTCCACATGGAACCGGTAGGTTCGCTCGACCTTATTCAAGGTTTCTCGCACATAAAGGTGGTGTAATTATGAGGGAATTAAGTCAAGGTTAGAATATGGCTGACCTTGACACAGCTCCGCCACACCTTTATTTCTTAGATCTCCATCCCGGATGAATAGTGGGCGAATAGCATGCTATTCTCATTCGTAATTAAGTTCAAGGTCAGAATACGCATAGAGAGAACAGTGCACAAAAAGGGAATTACGCTCCATTTACGAGCACTTAACTCGGGTCGGAATCAGCCCCAATATGCACAGGGACGTACACTATATATACAAAAGTATGTGGACACCCCTTCAAATTTTATACACCGTTGCTGACAGGTGTATAAAATCGAGTACACAGCCATGCAATCTCCAAAAACAAACATTGGCAGTAGAATGGCTTTCCTGAAGAGCTCAGTGACTTTCCATGTGGCACCGTCATAGATTGTCACAAGTCAGTTCGTCAAATTTCTGACCTGCTAGAGCTGCCCGTTCAACTGTAAGTGCTGTTATTGTGAAGTGGAAAGGTCTAGGAGCAACAACGGATCAGCTGCGAAGTGGTAAGCCACACAAGCTCACAGAATGGTACCGCCGAGTGCTGAAGAGCGTAGCACTTAAAAAACATCTGTCTTCGGTTGCAACGCTCCATACTGTCTTTGGAAGCAATGTCAGCACAATAACTGTTTGTCGGGAGCTTCATGAAATGGGTTTCTATGGCCAAGCAGCCGCACATAAGCTTAAGATCACCATGCACAATGCCAAGCAACGGCTGGAGTGGTGTAAAGCTCGACGCCATTGGACTCTGGAGTAGTGGAAACGCGTTCTCTGGAGTGATGAATCACACTTCACCACCTGGCAGTCAAATCAAATCAAATGTATTTATATAGCCCTTCTTACATCAGCTGATATCTCAAAGTGCTGTACAGAAACCCAGCCTAAAACCCCAAACAGCAAGCAATGCAGGTGTAGAAGCACGGTGGCTAGGAAAAACTCCTTAGAAAGGCCAAAACCTTGGAAGAAACCTAGAGAGGAACCAGGCTATGAGGGGTGGCCAGTCCTCTTCTGGCTGTGCCGGGTGGAGATTATAACAGCACATGGCCTAGATGTTCAAATGTTCATAAATGACTAGCATTGTCAAATAATAATAATCATAGTAGTTGTCGAGGGTGCAACAAGTCAGTAACACAAGAGTAAGTGTCAATTGGCTTTTTCATAGCCGATCTTTGAGAGTATCTCTACCGCTCCCGCTGTCTCTAGAGAGTTGAAAACAGCAGGTCTGGGACAGGTAGCACGTCCGGTGAATAGGTCAGGGTTCCAGCAGGTCTGGGACAATAGGTCTGGGACAGGTAGCCCGTCCGGTGAACAGGTCAGGGTTCCATAGCTGCAGGCAGAACAGTTGGAACTGGAGCAGCAGCACGGCCAGGTGAACTGGGGACAGCAAGGAGTCATCAAGCCAGGTAGTCCTGAGGCATGGTGCTAGGGCTCAGGTCCTCCGAGAGAGAGAAAGAAAGAGAAAGAGAGAATTAGAGAGAGCATATTTAAATTCACACAGGACACCGGAAAAGACAAGAGAAATACTCCAGATGTGACAGACTGACCCTAGCCCCCCGACACATAAACTACTGCAGCATAAATACTGGAGGCTGAGACAGGAGGGGTCAGGAGACACTGTGGCCCCATCCGATTAAACCCCCGGACAGGGCCAAACAGGTAGGATATAACCGCACCCACTTTGCCAAAGCACAGCCTCCACACCACTGGAGGGATATCTCCAACCACCAACATACCATCCCGGGACAAGGCCGAGTATAGCCCACAAAGATCTCCGCCACGGCACAGCCCAAGGGGGGGCGCCAACCCAGACAGGAGTGACTCAACCCACTCAAGTGACGCACCCCTCCCAGGGACGAATCTGAAATTGGCGAATGTCAGGAGAACACTACCTGCTCCAACGCATAGCGCCAACTGCAAAGTTTGGTGGAGGAGGAATAATGGTCTAGGGAATGAAGGGAAATCTTAACACTACAGCATACAGTACAATAACATTCTAGATGATTCTTTGCTTCCAACTTTGTGGCAACAGTTTGGGGAAGGCTCTTTCCTGTTTCAGCATGATAATGCCCCCGTGCACAAAGCGAGCTCCATACAGAAATGGTTTGTCGAGATCGGTGTGGAAGAACTTGACTGGCCTGCACAGAGCCCTGACCTCAACCCCATCAGTGCCTGACCTCACTAAAGCTCTTGTGTCTGAATGAAAGCAAGTCCCCACAGCAATGTTCCAACATCTACTGGAAAGCCTTCCCAGAAGAGTGGAGGATGTTATAGCAGCAAAGGGGGGACCAACTCCATACTAATGCCCATGATTTTGGAATGAGATGTTCGACGAGCAGGTGTCCACATACTTTTGGTCATGTAGTGTATTCTTAAAGCCTTGTGTTAAAGGGCCACAGATCCAAACAGCTGTCACTCAACTGAAGCACAGGCTCAACAGGACTGCTCTTAGCTGGGTTTTGAACAGGCAGATGTGTGAACACAGCCTAATAGTTCCTGAGTGTTTGCAAATTCATCACCCTCATACATAGTTGATTGGTGTTTATGTTCAATTACCTGCTGTGTAATCTGCTCAGTTTCTACTTTAACTCTCAGTCATGCTCTCCATATCAAGCTATGTATCTTTTAGTGTATCTGCATGTACAGTACTCGTAGGCGTGTGGGGTGGGGGTGTGTGTCAGAGAGAGTGAGAGCGAGAGAAAGAGAGATTGATGGATAGATGGACATTCCCTCTCCATGCTGGAGAGCCCCCGAGAGCTTCCTGTAAGTTTGTTAAAAACACGGATGAGAAGCTGTTGATAACATGATTGTGTGGGCGCCATCAGGGAAGGTGACATTAGAGACAACCTTTAGTGGAAGAGGAAGTCAATCAGTGGAGCAGGAGGGAGGTGGACAGCCAGCAGTGGGACGTGTGGTGGTGCACAGGGGAATCTCTGGCTACAGGCCAGACACAGGAACATGCGGGTAGTCACGGGTGTTATGACAGTGTGTGTGTGTGTGTGTGTGTGTGTGTGTGTGTGTGTGTGTGTGTGTGTGTGTGTGTGTGTTTGACCGTGCACATGTGTGAGGACGTGCGGATGTGTATGTGTGAGTGTGTGTGACCCATTGGTTTAAAAAAAAACAAATAAAGCAACACCTCATGGCACATGACCTACTTGTTGTGTGTATGTACTGACATGTATGTACCTGATAGATCCACACACAAACTACATGTTAATGTTTTTAAATGTATGGAAATTGTGAAGTATTTTGTCTGTAATATATTGTTCCTTATATATTGGGCCCAAGTAAGACTAACTGTTGCCATTGGCGTTGGCTAATAGGGATCCTAATAAATCGAATCAAATCATTGCCACTCTTTCTGTTCCACACCTGGCCAGTGAGTCACTCTCTAGTGGTGTCAGTGTGAGCCGCTATGCTCGTCACTCTGATCGTGGCTCTGTTAACCTTTAAGACAAAAGGCCCTGACGTGCTCAGGCTCCTACTAACCTCGTGAGGGGAGGCGCCTTGAATTACATTTATTCTTCTCTCTTCCAACGATGGCTCATTTTATAACAACTGGAAAAAATATCTTGGAAACCTTTCATCAACTCCAAAGGTGAATCATAAAAGCAGTTTTGTCTCCTTGTTTGTAATAAAACAGATTGTGATATTCAAGTTTCCAGGTTGTTTAATACAGTGCAATAAAATCATTAACAGCAATATTACTAAATTGACATTATCTTATGGAGGTTTGACAGCTGTTACAGGAGTGAGGACAGAGACCAATGAATCCCCCAGCTCTAGGTTGATTTCCATGGCCATAGGTTAAAGTGGGGTTTCACCATGTAGTTTTTCCATTGTGATCACAAATGTTTTATAACAACATAGGCAATACAATGGACTCACCTTGAATGAACAACATATGAAAGAATGAAGGGTGTGTGTATGTTTTTGTGTGTGTTTGTGTTTGTATTTCACGTCCCCCGAAACCGGACACTGTTGTAAGATCCGCTGAACCCTCTCCCACGTGACAGACAGGCCCAACAGGCCCGGACACACAATGAACAGATCCTTAGAGATGGCCAATGTTTACTGGAGGGTTGTCAGGGACTCCTCCACGCTGAGGTAATAAGGAAGGGATTATTTGCTTTGGCTGCAGAAGAGGGCTCTAATCAGATCACTGCGACATGTGAGTGCAGTATTTTCTTTTTCGCCACCCAATGCTCTCCCTCCCTTCTTATTCTCTACTCTACTCTCCTGTATGTCTGTCTGTCTGACCGTCCCTCCCTTCCTGTCATGTTTACTACTCAGTTTCTCCGATTGTAAAAGAGGTATGTGTGAGTACGTAAAGGAGCTCTTTCCTTCTCTGTTTGCTTGTTTAGTGAAAAAGAACTAGTATACGGCCCATAAAACCATGGCTTTTGGGACATACGCCTGATATCAATTTCCCCTCAATGACAATCTCTTGTTTTTGCATGTCCTCCCTATTCAGTATGTGGGAGAAGAGGGAGGGTAAGATAGATCGGTCAGGTTTGTGGAATTGGATTTCCATGGCAGATTGACACACATCACCAGCTTTATCTGATGGTGCATGACAGTTATTGTAATGAAACGCCAATGGAGGCGAGCCAGGAAGTGTGAAGATAATGCCATGGCACACAGGCCATTCATGGCACAATCTAGCTCTTTATTTCTTTGGGTATTCCATGCTCTATCACTCCAGGAAGTGACAGCTGGGGCATGTGAGGGGCGTATGTGGGCAGGAGGAGCACTGGTCTGGAGGAGTGAAGGAATATCTCTGGTAACTGATGGAGCTTCACTCCACTGCATTGTGTTCTGAAATAACTCCCTGATGGAGATAACACACCTTTATATAGAGGACTGACAATGGCAGTTTATATCCACTGTGCTAAAAATGTTAGTGCCCTACTTGGAAATAAATTGTATACACAATGACTACAGACATTTTAAGAATAAGCCTGTTGTTCCTGAACACTTTACACTCCTTGCTTAAATGGCATGTCTCTGGAATTTGGTGTGATGCTTTCGTCCATCCCATTATCGTCAAACAGAAGATGAAAACATAAGCCAGAACACGTGCCTCAACAGGACCATACTAATAATAATGATGGAAGGTGTGGACTGTCCATTTCCTCAGTTATCTGATGTACATAGCAAGTGGTCTCTCTCTCTCGCTCTCTCTCTCTCTCTCTCTCCTCTCTCTCTCCTCTCTCTCTCGGCATGCTGTCACTTCAGTGCCCTACTCTGGTGTCTCTGGGTACTGCAGACCTTAGGACACCTGCTCTTTGCTGAAAGTGGAAGTTTCATTGTAACTTTTTTATGTTAGTTATGATGATCAATTGCAGGGACCTTCAAATTACTTATTTTGCAAAAACTCCCAAACAGGACGTGGTCGAAGGAATTGTCGGTTGAGCGCCGAGACAGGATTGTGTTGATGCACAGATCTGAAGGGTACTAAAATATTTCTGCGTCATTGAAGGTCCCCAAGAACACAGTAGCCTCCATCATTCTTAAAAGGAAGAGGTTTGGAACCACCAAGACTCTTCCCAGAGCTGGCCGCCGGGCCAAACTGAGCAATTGGAGAAGAAGGGCCTTGGTCAGGGAGGTGACCAAGAACCCAATGGTCACTCTGACAGAACTCCAGAGTTCCACTGTGGAGATGGGAGAACCCTCCAGAAGGACAACTATCTCTGCAGAACTCCACCAATCAGGCCTTTATGGTAGAGTGGCCAGACGGAAGACACTCCTCAGTAAAAGGCACCTGACAGCCCGCTTGGAGTTTGCCAAAAGGCATCTGCTCTGATGAAACCAAGATTGAACTCTTTGGCCTGAATGCCAAGAGTCACATCTGGAGGAAACCTGGCACCATCCCTACGGTGAAGCATGGTGGTGGCAGCATCATGCTGTGGGGATGTTTTTCAGCGGCAGGAACTGTGAGACTAGTCAGGCTTGAGGCAAAGATGAACAGAGCAAAGTATAAAGAGATCCTTGACGACAACCTGCTCCAGAGTGCTTAAGACCTCAAACTGGGGTGAAGGTTCACCTTCCAACAGGACAACGACCCTAAGCACACAGCCAAGACAATGCAGAAGTGGCTTCGGGACAAGTCTCTAAACGTCCTTGAGTGAACCCGATCTAACATTTCTGGAGAGACCTGAAAATAGCTGTGCAGCAACGCTCCCATCCAACCTGACAGAGCTTGAGAGGATCTGCAGAGAGGAATGGGAGAAACTCCCCAAATACAGGTGTGCCAATCTTGTAGTGTCATACCCAAGAAGACTCAATGCTGTTATCACTGCCAAAGGTGCTTAAACAAGGTACTGAGTAAAGGGTCTGAATACTTACATAAATGTAATATTTCAGTTTTTTATTATTTAATCAATTCTAGAATAATACTTAAACATAACAAAATGTAGAAAAAGTCAAGGGGTCTGAATATTTTCCGAATGCACTGTAAGTGCGAGATTTCTTGCATGAGAGTTTTCTGACTCTCATGCAGGAATTGGGGATTGTGGTATGAGCACAGTCGGTCTGGACTAGTCATCTGATACATATTTTACATTCTATTTTAGATTAAATTAAGAAATTAGTGGTTGCATTTAATGGAAACCAACACTGATGGTTTAAATTGAGACGTCCCGTGTGCGGTCCCTTACAGTCTTTAGGAAGCTCATGATGCCTGAGCCTCCGGTGCCCGTCTCCTCCAGTGCCGTGGGCGCCCTGCTGACAGTCTCCTCCTGGGAAATGTTCCCCTGGTTTCGGAGCTGTCGGGCACGGGCAGCGGGCACAGTGATAAAGCGGCTGACCACGTTGATGTGATAGCTGCGGAGGGCAAGCAGCTTGGTCACACAGAGCTGGAAGGATGCGGTCAGCGGTTCACAGGCCTGCTGCTGGACAAAGCCTCGCAGGGAGGGCTGCAGAGAGATGTCCTGGATCAGACGCTTGTGGGAAGGGGGCATGTAGTTCCTCATACGGGTCAGAAAGGCACCTGTACAAGTAGATAGCACATTCACCCTCACTGGAAATGACGTCTTTAGGATACCTAAGTATAAAAAATATGTCTATGTAGAATAAAATGGCATGCCAAAACATTTTGGAGACGTCTGTATAACACGGGACATGTTACAACTCTTTGTGGTTCTAAGTGAACATTTCCTTATTACATAAGAAAAGGCCTGTTAAAAAGTATGTTAATGCAGCCATTGATGGATTTTTGTGTGGTAATATTTTTTCTATGCACTGACTCTTCTGGACCTTTGCTTTCTTACCACTCTTTGCTTCATGTTTGACACCCAGCAGCTCATCAAAGCAGTGCAGCAGACTGCTCTGGGCAGCACTCCCACCAGAATACTCCATAGGCTCTGCCTGGACGCCCTCATACACCAACCCAGCTGGCATGGAGGAGTTGTCTTTCCACCTGACCAACACACATACAGGTATATAATACACTGAGTATACAAAAACATTAAGAACACCTGTTCTTTCCATGACATAGACTAACCAGGTGAATCCAGGTGAAAGCTCTGATCCCTCATTGATGTCACGTGTTAAATCCACTTCAATCAGTGTAGATGAAGGGGAGGTGACAGGTTAAAGAAGGATATCTAAGCCTTGAGACAAATGAGACATGGATTGTGTATGTGTGACATTCAGAGGATGAATGGGCAAGACAAAAGATGTAAGTGCCTTTGAACAGGGTATCGTAGTAGCTGCCAGGCACACTGGTTTGTGTCAAGAACTGAAATGCTGCTGGGTTTTTCACGCTCAACAGTTTCCCGTGTGTATCAAGAATGGTCCACCACCCAAAGCACATCCAACCAACTTGACACTACTATGGGAAGCATTGGAGTCAACATGCGCCAGCTTCCCTGTGGAATGCTTTCGACACCTTGTAGAGTCCATGCCCAGACAAATCGAGGCTGTTCTGAGGGAAACTCTATATTAGGAAGGTGTTCCTAATGTTTGGTATTCTCAGTATATAGTCATAAATTACATGTATATTATATGCGTCTAACTTTTGTCAGACATAAAAACTAATTTTATATCGTCTAGCCCTAGGGGTATTCAGTACCTACCCAGACAGATAGATCCTCATAATGCCATAGAAGACTTCTGGTTTGACATACACTGGAACAACATAAGAGACATCTATATGCTGAGAATGCAGGTGAACTGGACTGAATGTCAATGCAGTAAAACATCTCATCTGTTTCAGCTGTAGTACCATGCATCAGTTTAAGTGCATCTGTCATGCCCTGCATGGCCTGGCTGAATTCTTCTAGTGCTCTGGTTACAGTCTCAACATCACTGCACTGGACCCCATTAATAACCAAAGGAATACTCTGAAACACAACAAAGCATCACAAATCAACATAGTACTATGGATATTATCTGCTCAGTTATGTGATCTACTGTAGTATTTTTATTTGTGTGTCTTGTCTATTTTGTCTTTACTAGTCACAACTAAAAGACCACTGTTTCCTCTGACGGTTTCATGCCTGTCCTTCTCAGAATGTGCAATACATGTGTGACCAACTGCACATTATACAGCTCTTTATGTGTTTCAGGAGAGGCCTTCACCTTAATGGCTGGCACTGCAGCCAGCTCCACTAGCAGAGTGACCATGAAGAACCCTCTCACACTGTCCCCACCAGGCAGCGTGACAAGCAGCTCCAAGTTCCTGGGAAAGAGATGAAAACAACAACTATCACCAAGGCCACAATGACAGCTGGTAAGAAGTCAAAGTTCCAGCAAACCATTTATGAGATTTTCAAATTGCATTAGCTAACAAGCAAAGACTATTGGAATGTGTGGAATCTACAAAGACAGCTTGTTGGAATCAGTTATTCAAGACGATACTTACTCCATGTCAAACAGTCTGGTATGGAAGATGAGGTGGTGACATGAAAAATAAACACATTTTCCTTAAATATCACTGACAGACAAAAATATAATTGTATAACAGGAGACCCTTGAGTATTCTAACCTTACCCCTGTGGATCCCTCTTCTTCCAGTTAGCCAGTACTGCGTCTGCATGGGTAAGGATGGGAGGAAGTCCTAGGCGCTGAGACACCTCACAGTATGGAATGGCCAGGTTGCGGGGAAGCATCTTATGGGAGATAAGAGTTCATATCAGAGGGACTTGCTGTTATATAACAGCTGATACTCAGTGCATTATATGATGACTGGGGTTATGTTTACAGATAGCCAATGTACATACAGTAAGTCCCTAATGTGCATGGATCTAGTAATGATCTGTTGCTCTTCATATCCCTGCTACCATCTCCAATTCGCACAGATCCACAGATGACGCAATCTCTATTGCAATCCACACTGCCCTTTCCCACCTGTACAAAAGGAACACCTATGTGAGAATGCTGTTCATTGACTACAGCTCAGCGTTCAACAACATAGTGCCCTCCACGCTCATCACTAAGCTAAGGACCCTGGGACGGGATCCTAGACTTCCTGATAGACCACTCCCAGGTGGTGAGGGTAGGCAACAAAAAATCCGCCACGCTGACCCTCAACACGGGGGCCCCTCAGGGAACATGCTCAGTCCCCTCCTGTTCTCCCTGTTCACCCACGACTGCGTGGCCACGCACGACTCCAACATAATCATTAAGTTTGCCAACAACACAACGGTGGTTGTGTTGTGATTCCAACAAGATGATTCCAACAAGCTGTCTTTGTAGATTCCACACACGACTCCAACACCATCATTAAGTTTGCCGATGACACAACAGTGGCAGGCCTGATCACCGACAACGATGAGACAGCCTATAGGGAGGAGGTCAGAGACCTGACCGTGTGGTGCCAGGACAACAACTTCTCCCTCAACGTGATCAAGACAAAGGAGATGATTGTGAACTACAGGAAAAGGAGGACTGAGCACGCACCCATTCTCATCGACGGGGCTGCAGTGGAGCAGGTTGAGAGCTTCAAGTTCCTTGGCGTCCACATCACCAACAAACTAACATGGTCCAAGCACACCAAGACAGTCATGAAGAGGGCATGACAAAACTATTGCACCTCTGGAGACTGAAAAGATTTGGCATGGGTCTTCAGATACTCAAAAGGTTTTACAGCTGCACCATCGAGAGCATCCTGATGGGTTGCATCACTGCCTGGTATGGCAACTGCTCGATCTCTGACCGCAAGGCACTACAGAGGGTAGTGCGTACAGCCCAGTACATCACCGGGGCCAAGCTTCCTGCCATCCAGGACCTTTATACCAGGCGTTGTCAGAGGGAGGCCCTAACAATTGTCAAAGACTCCCGCCACCCTAGTCATAGACTGTTCTCTCTGCTACTGCACGGCAAGCGGTACCGGAGTGCCAAGTCTATGTCCAAGAGGCTATTAAACAGCTTCTACCCCCAAGCCGTAAGACTCCTGAACATCTAATCAAATGGCTTCCCAGACTATTTGCATTGCCCCCCTTCTACGCTGCTGCTACTCTCTGTTATTATCTATGCATAGTCATTTTAATAACACTACCTACATGTACATATTACCTTGATTACCTCAACACCGGTGCCCCCGCACATTGACTCTGTACCGGTACCCCCTGTATATAGCCCTGCTATTGTTATTTACTGCTGCACTTTAATTATGTGTTATTCTTATCTCTTCCTTTTTTGGGGGGGGGAGTATTTACTTAAAACTGCATTGTTGGTTAAGGGCTTGTAAGTAAACATTTCACTGTAAGGTCTGTCACATGCGCCGAATACCTGTTGTATTCGGCGCATGTGACAAATACAATTTGATTTGATTGGATTGGGATTTTGTAGGTCTGATCACTGACGACGATGAGACAGCCTATAGGGAGGAGGTCAGAGACATGGCAGTGTGGTGCCAGGACAACATCATCTCCCTCAATGTCAGCAAGATAAAGGAGCTTATCCAGGACTACAGGAAACGGAAGGCCGAACACGCCCCTATTTACATTCAACGGGGCTGTAGTAGAGCGGGTCGATAGATTCAAGTTCCTCGGTGTCCACATCACTAAGGACCTATCATGGTCCAAATACACCAACACAGTTGTGAAGAGGGTATGACAACGTCTCTTCCCCCTCAGGAGACTGCAAAGATTTGGCATTGGCCCTCAGATGCTCAAAATGTTCTACAGCTGCACCATTGAGAGCATCTTGACTGGCTGCATCACTGCTTGGTATGGCAACTGCTTGGCATCTGACCGCAAGGTGCTACAGAGGGTAGTACATCACTGAGGCCAAACTCCCTGCTATCCAAGACCTCTGTACCAGGCGGTACTGGAGTGCCAAGTCTGTAACCAAATGGCACCTGAACAGCTTCTATGCCCAGCGTCTACCCAGACTATTTACATTGACCCCCTTTATTATATATTCCTTTATCGTTTTGCACTGCCTTACTTGCACATGCTCTACGCACACTCACTAGACTCTACCCAGACACTCACACACACTACTGTACATACGCTCACACACACAAAACATGCTCACTAGACTCTACCCACACACTCACACACACTATACACACACACTCACTAGACTCTACCCACACACTCGCACACACACTACACACTCACTAGACTCTACCCACACACTCACACACACTACACACACACACACACACACACACACACACACACACACACACTCACTAGACTCTACCCACACACACTCACTAGACTCTACCCACACACACTACACACGTACACACTCACAAGACTCTACCCACACACTCACACACACTATACACACACACTCACTAGACTCTACCCACACACTCACACACACTGCACACACACACACACACACACACACACACACACACACACACACACACACACACACACACACACACACACACACTAGACTCTACCCACACACTCACACACACTGCACACACACACACACACACACACACACACACACACACCCTCACACATACAACACACACACACACACACATTCCCTAGACTCTACCAACACCCTCACACATACTACACTGACACTCCAACTCACACACACACTACATACGCTCACACACACAAAACACACACGCACGCATATTGACGCCACACACACACATACACACACACACACATACACACACTCACACTCACGCGTAGACACACTTTCACATTTCACATATTCTGCTGCTACTGTTTATTATACAGTGCATTCGGGAAGTATTCAGATCCCATTATTCTCTGCAGATGCTCTCAAGCTCTGTCAGGTTGGATGGGGAGCGTCGCTCCACAGCTATTTTCAGTTTTGTCCAGAGATGTTTGATCAGATTCAAGTCCGGGATCTGGCTGGGCCACTCAAGGACATTCAGAGACCTGTCTCGAAGATACTCCATCATTGTCTTGGCTGTGTGCTTAGGGTCGTTGTCCTGTTGGAAGGTAAACCTTCGCCCCAGTCTGAGGTGCTGAGCACTCTGGATCAGGTTTTCATCAAGGATCTCTCAGTACTTTGCTCCGTTAATCTTTCCTTCGAGCCGGACTAGTCTCACTTTCCCTGCCTCTGAAAAACATCCCCACAGCATGATGCTTTCACCACCATGCTTCACCGTAGGGATGGTGCCAGGTTTCCTCCAGATGTGCCCCTTGGCATTCAGGCCAAAGAGTTCAACCTTGGTTTCATCAGACCAGAGAATCTTGTTTCTCATGGTCTGAGAGTCCTTTAGGTGCCTTTTGGCCAACTCCAAGTGGGCTGTCAGGTGCCTTTTCCGTCTGGCCAATTTACCATAAAGGCCTAATTGGTGGACTGCTGCATGAGATGGTTGTCCTTCTGGAAGGTTCTCCCATCTCCACAGTGGAACTCTGGAGCTCTGTCAGAGTGACCATCGGGTTCTTGGTCACCTTCCTGACCAAGGCCCTTCTCCCCTGATTGCTCAGTTTGGCCCGGCAGACAGCTCTAGGAAGAGTCTTGGTGGTTCCAAACTTCTTCCATTTAAGAATGGAGGTCACTGTGTTCTTGGGGACCTTCAATGCTACAGAAATGTTTTGGTATCCTTCCCCAGATCTGTGCCTCGACACAATCCTGTCTCGGAGCTCTAAGGACAATTCCATCAACCTCATGGCTTTGTGTTTGCTCTGACATGCGCTGTCAACTGTGGGACCTTACATAAACAGGTGTGTGCCTTTCCAAATCTTGTCCAATCAATTGAATTGACCACCAGTGGACTACAGTCAAGTTGTAGAAACATCTCAAGGATGATCAATGGAAACAGGATGCACCTGAGCTCAATTTCAAGTCTCATAGCAAAGGGTCTGAATACTTATGTAAATAAGGTATTTCTGTTTTTTATTTTTAATACATTTGCAAAAGTTTCTAAAAATCTGTTTTCGCTTTGTCATTACATGGTATTGTGCGTAGATTGAGAATATATTTTTTCATTTAATCAATTTTAGAATAAGGCTGCAACGTAGCAAAATGTGTAAGAAGGAAAGGGGTCTGAATACTTTCCGAATATACTGTATATCCTGATTGCCTAGTCACTATGACCCTACCCACATGTACATACTGTATTACATCAACTACCTCATTCCCCTGCACATTGACTTGGTACTGGTACTCCTTGTCTATAGCCTCGATATTGTTATTTATTGTGTTACTATTTCCTTTTTTATTTAGCAAATATTTCTCTTACTTTTTAACTCTGCACTGTTGGGAATGGGCTCTTGAGTAAGCATTTCACTGTAGTCAACACCTGTTGTATTCGGTGCATGTGACCTAGAAACATTTATTTTATTTGATGATTTGATCTCAAACCTGAAGGTGCCAGAGTGGCTGGATATTTTGACCTTTGATTTATAGTCAGAAAATATGATCAGCAATTTTTTTCACCTGCTGTGATTTCAGAAGAAAACCTTTTTTCCAAAATAATCTAACGGTTACATGTGTCTCTCTTCCCACTCCAGGTCCAGAATATTCCTAATAAGAAGGGTTGGTGAAAAACCTTGACTGTGTCATCCTCTCCCTCCTGCCACACGTAACCCATGGTCATCACACTCAGGGCCAAGTGGGCCAGACGCAGCTCTCTGTGGCTCTCCAGGAATTGGGTGTTCAGCAGGGGCATCTGAGGGAGTCGGTATAAAAATGTAGGTGACACTACAGTCTATCACGTACAAATGTTAGTCATTATTAATACACTATGCTTGAAATATTACACATTACCCATTTGACTTTGTTAGATATTTAAATGCTTCAGGCTATGTAATGAATCAATGAAATGAATGATCTTCATAATCAAACCAGATGTATGTTTTGTCATCATCTCTTCACACATGACACATTGTTATTAACAGTGTGGAACTGTCACCAAAAGCTGTTGAACTTATAAATCTATTTAATTTCCACTGTTTAACGTCTTCCAAACCAAGTTGGTAGAATTCAACCAGGTGGTAGAATTCCATTCCCCCCTATTTCACCCCTTGTTACTTACTGATCAGCTGAGTTTTACAGTATAGACAGCTTTACCTTGAGAATGTGGGAGCGCAGCATGTGAGAGTAAATGAGCTCTGTAACATGCTGGGCAATGTCCATCCAGGGCTGGTAGTATGGCGGCAACTCTGCCTTTAGGGTATTGAGTCATATTGAAAAGTGTCAAGGTATTGTCCTGGATTGGAATGCTCTCATCTGCATTCCAAATTCAAACGCCAATGCAGTCTAGAGCAGGGCTCTCCAACCCTGTTCCTGGAGAGCTACAGTCCTGTAGGTTTTCACTCCAACCCTAATCTAGCCAGCTGATTCTAATGATTACAGTAACTGGTTGATATGCAGAATCAGATTAGTAACAACTGGGGTTGGAGTGAAAAACCTACAGATGGATAACTCTCCAGGAACAGGGTTGGAGAGACAAAAAATACCAATACCAAACTACCAACACAAAAAAATACAGCTTGATTTGGGGTCTCTGGGAAATGAATGTCACTGTGTGAGGCTAAGAAAGTTATAACCTGCCAACCACATATTAAAATGAATCAATGCTACTTACTTTACCCTTACTTTCATTCAACAAACAAAAACAAATGACTATAAGCAGGAGCAGCAGACCTAATGAGATTCAGCAAATACCAACTATTGACTGACACCAATTACAAATGCAATTGGTATCTATTGAAATACCTACCAGGGGTGCAGGGAGGATGAAGCCAAATTCCTCAGAGACATGGTAGGGGTCCAAAGAGAAAGGCTTCTGTGAGTCTGTGATAGTAGTGGCCATGGGGGCTGAAAGAGGGCAGTTTGAATGATCTGGTAAGTATGCAAAGTGAGAGTTCAGCCAGACCTCAAACTGTCTGGACCCCAGCACAGAGTTCACTTGTAAACCGTGTCAACAAAAATCGGCTTACACAACTTTTCTCTTTACCTTTAGCCACACTATTGCACAATGGTCTCATATCATTATGAGTTAGTAGTTCTAGGGTCGAGACATGCTTTTGGCCTTGTGATCTAGTTTGACCTGTACTGGTATCAATCTATAAACATGTCTATGCGAGAAATGTTATGTTCAATCAATATCGCATTGTGATTACCAGTGATGACAAAATAGCAGCTTACATAGATGTGAAGAAAATAGTAATGCAGCAGCCTCATCTTGTGGAATAGATAACACATTACAATGGTTAGAATAACATGGTGGACACATTTTGGTACTTATTCACATATGTCAGTTAACATATGCAATGTCATTGTCTCAAGCAATGTCTTGATTAGGGCTACTGTAGCCAAAAACCCGCATGTGTTTATGAAAGTCAATAACTAATTAGTCCTTCCCAAAGGGGCTTACTGTTAACAATAGCTGTTTACTGTAAGATGAGAGTGTGCACCGATATGGGTGCGATGCAGCCTCTGGCACATTATTGTTATCTAAAAACATTGTGTCAGGACAATTTTTCAATCTATAGAAAATACATTACTAACTGTCATTACACAATTATACCATTTTGGTGTATCCAGTAGGCCTACTCTGGATTTCCTTTCCACACAAGGACATTTAACACTGTGGAAATTACTGCTCTGGGTAAGTTCATAGACACTTTCAACTCTAAAGGTCAAATGTAATTTAATCTTCCTGTTCTCTCAACAAAGTTAAAATATACCAAAACATGTGACTTTGTGTGTGTGTGTGTGTGTGTGTGTGTGTGTGTGTGTGTGTGTGTGTGTGTGTGTGTGTGTGTGTGTGTGTGTGAGAGAGAGAGAGAGAGAGAGAGAGAGAGAGAGAGAGAGAGAGAGAGAGAGAGGCAAAAAAAGGAAAGGGAGGGGGTGGAATATTGAAAGTGGAAGGATGAGTGACCATTCTTTCTTAAACAAACTAAGGTGCAGTGTTTGGCCAGCCCACAAGAGAACGGGTAAGGAGCTGAAAATAATTTTCAAACAGTATTTATGATGCCTGTGGGTGTTTAAAATGTTTTAAAGTGTATACAATCTTGTTTATACAGGCGATGCTTTGAGTTAGGTTAGAACTTTGTCAAATGAGATCAATCCATGAGACATGGTTAAATTGACCTATGGTCATGCAAATATTTTATTTATTTTTGGAAGGTTTTATGTTTTGTGAACAGAATACTTGAGAGGGGTAAAAACAACCCCATTGAGGGATCATAAAATCTTATTACAATTTCAGGACCAGGACCATATTGACTCACAGTACCACATCATGGCAGTCATGGCAACTTTAAAGTCCACTCAGATCACATCCCATTATGTTTGCAATAGCCTACGATTTTAAGATATATATATATATATATATATATATATATATATAGTTTATTGCTTATCTCAGACATAATATTTGGAGTTTAGACATTAACCTTAGTAATGATCTGTATAGTAGCCGAGCTGAGACTAAAAGTATTTTCAGTAGAATCTGAACCAGAAGATACAGCAGCTAAATAGCCTACATTTGGATTGAATGGGATTTGCTGGAGATTTGCAGTGGAACGCTGTTTTGTAATGAATGGGGTTTTTATTGGTGCGCGTGCATCTATAATAAATTACGTAGGTGACTGGAGCTGGTTCTTTGACGCGGCGTGGCCTGCGGTTGACGGAGAAGACGGACTCATGTAGACCACCAGTGTCCTCAGGCACACGGTGATGATATCCTTATTATTTTTTACCAAGTATTCTTTTCTGGTGACTTTAGCGGCGTGGCCGCTATTTAATCCCCTATATTTAATATATGTAATTCCCTCTAGTTATCCTTGCTGCGAAAATGACGTTCAACCCAGGCTACGGTAGGGTGCTAGCCGCATCCGATGGAGCACTCTTCTTCTCAGTCTCAAACATCGGTCAATCCGATGCACCATTTCCTTATGTTGAGGTAAGGAGAAATGTTGGCCAAATGCGCAACGGGATAGGCCTTTGGGTCAGTAACCTATAATAGCCTATACTAATCTAACATTTTGGCATGCACCTCGATAACACAAAATGGCACAAGGAAGGAACCTCTGGGTGTTACGTAACGGTGGCGCTGAATGCCCAGTGACTCGGCTTGATGGAAATAGCTTTTGTAGCAAGCTGGGTGAATGTTATTAGCTAAACCCTTTATAATTTGCTGACCTGCATGTATGGTCAGTTCTTGGAGCGGATATAGCCTATAGTATAGTTATATTATAAAGAGGCTATCATATCGTCTGTATGGCCAAGTTATCTAATGGAATCCTCTGAAATAATTCGTTTTTTAGGCTATGATATATCAAACGTACTAGTTATGTCAGTCTAGTTTGCATCTAAAGCTGCCTAACTAAAAGGGGCCATAGGCTCATGAGAATCCATACGTCCATAATATAACGAAATAACTATGGAATTCTTCTTTGCACACAAGATAGTGCTAGACTTGTTGTTGTATAGGCTGTTCTATGACAGACAGTATTTGGTTGCATCACCCCGGCATTAGACAGAGGTCTGAACTGCAGCTAAAGTGCCTCGGTTGAGTTCTTGCTGAATTATGATTGATGACGTGGCTATTTGTTAAGCGCAGACTGTTGCCAAATAGCCAACATTACCAACGAGAGAAAATGGCATTGAGGAGTAGGTTGGCAATCCACCCCAGAATTCAGTTTCCGCCGCCGTGCAAGTTCGCAGCCTTCTTCCATTCAAGAACATAATATTGAAGGTATTTTATATGAATTGGCGTGCTGCAGCTAGCCTACTAACTACATTGTGAGAGGATGTGATAGCCTATATTGGAGCCCACAGAGACCAAGCAGAACCAGCCGACGGTACACCATGCCGAGTGGACACTCGAATTTCGTCGAAACACAACGTCATCATGTTTCGCGCCCTCATTGTCAAAGACGGTGACATTGTTGCAACTCATAGTTGCGGAGGTTGTCTGGATACTGGGAATGGACATTTTATTAACGAATAAAGCTACGGCGGTGTAGTTGCTGGCTTGATATGCTATGACATTTCTTCCCCTCATGGTCCAGTCTGGCCGCATTGTTTACGTTTTTGCGCGTGGCTGTCAGTCTACTTTGTAAAGGTAATTCAGTTGCCATACCCCTGTTACAGTATACCGAGTTTTTGATAGGTATATAATCAGTAAATCTATGGCCCATTGCATGTGTGGTACCAGGGTATGACACAGAAGCAAATCTGGTTCCCTTGGAAACTGGATAACGAGATCAGCAACCACTATTTTTCTAGACGTGGATAGAGGGTTTCCGTCTGTCTGAACTAATTATGTTCACCACAATTTTCTTGAATCCTAGACTGATCTAAGGTTCGATTTTTTTTTTTTTTGGGGGGGGGGGGGGGCTTGCTAAGACACTGCCAAGGAGGGGTTCTTGATCAAATAATGCTTAGATGATTGATTGTATAAATTCATCAAGAGACAGATGTCAGTGTGAGTATTTTTGTCCAAAAGAACACTGTTGTTTGACATTGCCAGGCCTATTGGTAAGACCATGGCTGAATTTATTGAAAGATTTGTTTTGGTTGCAAGTGCTTTATACAGAAGTGTGATTTCAGCTGCATCCTTGCATAATGGGACTCCCTGTGGGCTGTTTAATTTGATCCAAGATCTCTGGGTAACAATGTGAATCATATTATATTTTGTTATGTTGAATGTGGCTTATGTTGGAGAGAGGTTGTGATCCTATAACACATTGTTCTGGGAAATGGAATGTCCTCTCCTTTCAGTATAACTTAGTATTTAAGTCTGCATAAAACACAGGGAAACACAAAATGACAAGACACGGGTACAGCCTGAGTATAACCCAGATGCTAGACAAATTAAGTTAGCAGAGTCTGTGCTTATTTTTAGGAACACATCCTACTTCACTTCCAGAACTCTGAAATCCCCAGCGTGTCTCTTCAAATGAAAGAGTAAGGAACGTCAGGGACCTTCTGAATTGGCACAGGCACTCAGCCATGCAGCCACATCACTGGGGCCGAGCTCCCTGCCATCCAGGACCTCTATACCAGACAGTGTAAGAGGAAGGCCATAAAAATGTTCAACGACTACAGCCACCCAAGTCATGGACTGTTTTCTCTGCTACCGAATGGCGAGCGGTCCTGATACACCAAGTCTAGAACCAACAGGACATTGAACATCTTCTAGCCTCAAGCCATATGACTGCTAAATAGACTGCTAGATAGACTGCTAAATAGTATTTGCACTAACTTTTTTGACTCATCACATATGCTGCTGCTACTGTTGATTATCTGTTACTATATTCCTAGTTATATGCACATATCTACCTCAATTACCTTGTACCCCTGCA
Source organism: Salmo trutta (assembly GCF_901001165.1). Lineage (NCBI taxonomy): Eukaryota > Metazoa > Chordata > Actinopteri > Salmoniformes > Salmonidae > Salmo > Salmo trutta. The sequence continues at coordinate 19,994,844 of NC_042983.1, read as the reverse complement.
CATCGACTCGGTACTGGTACCCCGTGTATCATTGTGTATTTATTATGTGTTTTGTTACGTGTTCTGTTATTTCTCTATTTTCTTTCTCTCTGCATTGTTGGGAGAGGCCCGTAAGTAAGCATTTCACTGTTAGTCTACACCTGTTGTTTACAAAGTATGTGAGAAATAAAATGTGATTTGATTGCAGTATTGATACCTGATGGGGTCGTGATGAGGTGCAATGTTTTTAACAAGCTCCTCAGTACCTCTGTGATATTTGATCTCCAGTTGATTAACCCTTTGGAATTTGATCAAACTCTGCTTTCCTCTGCCCTGACAGGCCCCAGTTGATGGATTCTGACATGGACTATGAGAGGCCAAACGTTGAGACTATCAAGTGTGTGGTGGTAGGGGACAACGCTGTTGGGAAGACCCGCCTTATCTGTGCCCGGGCCTGTAATGCCACACTCACTCAGTACCAATTGCTTGCTACACATGTACCCACTGTCTGGGCCATAGACCAGTACAGAGTTTGCCAGGAGGTGAGTGGTGGAGTTCTCTAGTTTTGCCTGTTAATTAATGAAAAGCTTTATCTGTTTGTCTGTTTTCTCTATTGTGGCTACGTTTTAGGTAATGGACTGCATGGGGTTTGAAATGAACTGTTTGGTCCACCAGCAACTTGACTGTAAAGGAAAACAATACTGAAATCCTCTGTTTTAAGTGCTACAGTTGGGTAAATGGTTGTTGCACATTAACAAACCTGCAACACACAATGTTTATCTTGGGCTTAGCACATTAGGCTGGTGGGCAGGTGTTAGTTTCACACCCTGCAGTTGTTGGTAATATCCATGCATGTGATAGATATGTCTCTCTGGTCAGGTTCTGGAGCGATCTAGGGATGTGGTGGATGACGTCAGTGTGTCGTTGCGGCTCTGGGACACATTCGGGGACCATCACAAGGACCGACGCTTTGCGTATGGAAGGTGAGATCAGCTGACCTTGTTTACTCATGCAAGTCATGGTACTGTTGCAGAGTAAAGTAAGTGGACCTTTCCTTTCTGTCCCTTCCCGAACCCCACTCGTCATTGCAGGTCGGATGTGGTGGTTCTGTGTTTCTCCATCGCCAACCCCAACTCCTTGTACCATGTGAAGACCATGTGGTACCCTGAGATCAAACACTTCTGCCCCCGGGCTCCAGTCATCCTGGTGGGCTGCCAGCTGGACCTGCGCTACGCTGACCTGGAGGCAGTCAACAGGGCACGACGGCCACTAGCAAGGTGCCCTACAACTACTAAGTCCAGTGCTTTCAATCTAAAGCAGTGCTTTTCATCTCAAGTTAAAGTTGATAGCCTGTGATTGATAGAGTCACTGTGTCACCATTAGAAATGTAGGTACCACTTTGTACTAAGATTTGTAAACAATATACAATGTTATTTATCCTCATGCTGCTCTGAATCATGTTAATTTAGTCCGTAAACTCACTTAACCTTTGGCCTCTTTTTGGCCTCATTTATGGTCATATCTTCCAGACCCATTAAATACAATGAGATTCTGCCTCCAGAGAGGGGCCGTGAGGTGGCCAAAGAGCTGGGAGTGCCGTACTATGAGACCAGCGTTGTGGCTCAGTTTGGAGTAAAGGACGTATTTGATAACGCCATCCGGGCCGCCCTAATCTCACGACGCCACCTGCAGTTCTGGAAGTCTCACCTGCGCAACGTGCAGCGGTCCCTCCTCCAGGCCCCCTTCCTTCCTCCCAAACCCCCACCACCCATCATCACTGTGCCACCTCCCCCCACCACCACTGAGGAGCATCCCGGCCGTCTTCTAGAGGACCCCCTGTGTTCCGATGTCATCCTGGTCCTACAGGAGAAGCAGAGAATCTTCGCCCACAAGATCTACTTGGCCACGTCCTCCTCCAAGTTCTATGACCTCTTCATCCTGGACGCCCGGTCTGAGGAGACTGAGCGGCCCGCGCGCGCCACTGCTCTGTCTGGGCGTGAGATGCTGATGCGTGCTGCCAGCTTCGATGTGTGTGAGAGCCCTGACGAAGGTGACAGGGCCAACCTGCGGGCCTGCACCAGTGACGGCACCCTGAGGGACTCTGAAGGGGGCCGGAGGGGCAGACTGCTGTCTACCTGGAGCAGGGCTTTTGTCAGCATCCAGGAGGAGCTGGTGGATGACCCAGTGACCTACAGCCCCAGGCCTATGAC